>NC_054827.1:93546119-93850256 GCF_018345385.1 Vulpes lagopus | reverse complement strand
GTTCAATGAAAATTTTTCCTTTCCAAAGTCTCTCATAGCTGTTAAATCCTATAAACAATGATGGTTCTGATGTTCCCCTGATTGGAAACATTGAAGTCATACCCAGTATTCACATTTCCAAGTTAATGCATTAGATAGTTAGTATGTTTACTGACATACTTCATATATTTAGCAATAGTTCAGAGGATTGGAAATATTTTCTTTTTAAGCTTTTGGTCATATATATTATCGTGAATTTACATTCCGTAGGCATGAAGTTTCTACAAACTCCCTGGTGGCTGCAAGTCTGAAATACGAAGTAATGTGCATGTGGAGGTTAGCCATTAGGTGCAGCTGTATTTATATCTTATTTAGTTTGGTGGCTTTCTGAGGTCAACTTCAAAAAAGATCATTGTTAGTTTCTAGAAGCTACACAGAACAAGTGGTATAAAACCCTTCAACCTCCCTAGAGAATTAGCCATTGGAGAAGTTTTGAATTTTAGATATATGCTCAATAATCCATCCTAAAACAATGCCTACTAACTCCAAAAAATATGTGAAACACAGAATATCACATAAAAAAAAAGGAAATGTCCTTAATTCCACCACACAGAAACAATCGTCTTTTATATTCTGGTATCTTCTTCCACTTACCTCTATGTATATTTTTATATAGTTGGGATCATATTGCACCTTCAGTTTTGTACTGTGCTTTTTTTCATGCCTTTTTGTTATTACAGGCTCTTTAGAATATATAATTTTAAAATGGATGAATATTATTACAGTGCATGAATGCTTGCTTCATCATCTGCTACCTCTCTAATTTGGGATATTTACATCCTTTGTGATTATGCTGTTACAAATTTTCCTATGTGAACATATTTGGCTTAAAACTGTTTTTAAGTATTTGAGGTCATTTCTATTAGAAGATATTCCTGTAAGTGGAATTTTACATCAAGTTCCAAACCTTGTGTGTCCAGTTGCATTCAGTGAAATAGGGTCTCTAGCAAAGTGGAAAGGTGGGTTTCAAAAAGCCTGGCCAGCCGCAAAACCATTTTAACATTGGGGAGCACAAGTTTCTATTGATTTTCCTTCTTATACAATGCTCCTCTCACTTGCTTATTACTTGAAATGTACTTAAGAATGACTTCGTTAAAATGCAAAGAAATTTTCATAACACTAATTTGACTTAAAATCTTGACAAAATAATAACTATCACAATATGGAGCACTCATTACTATGTTACACCTGTTTTAGGTAAATCCTATGAGGAACCTTGTGAGCTAAGTAAGCACCATTAGCCCAATCTTACAATCACGGAAGGTGAGAGGGAGGGAGAGCTAACCCAGCCAATAACTGCTAGGATTTCTTTTTTTTTCTTTTTTTAAGATTTTATTCATGAAAGACAGAGAGAGGCAGAGACATAGGCAGAGAGAGAAGCAGGCTCCATGCAGGGAGCCCAATGTGGGACCTGATCCCAGACTCCAGGATCATGCCCTGGGCCCGAAGGCAGATGCTCAACCGCTGAGCCATCCAGGTGTCCCACTGCTAGGATTTTTACTTAGCACTCCCCAGTGATTTAGCCCCGGTGGCCTTGGCTATACAGAGCTTGTTGGGCAGGTCTGAGTCAAACCAATCTATGGAGGAAGGGAATATAATTCTGGAAAGCATTCTCTGCGTTGGGGTAGAGCGAGTTTTCTGTTCTGAGAATGGGCTGTGGGGTGGGGGGAAAGAGTGATGGTAAGCTCTGTTTTTTTCCCCTAAAAAAAGAGTTTGTGTGATTTTTGTTCCAAAGAAAGATGAAAGGGGAAGCATGCAAGGCCCTAAATTTGAATATTTCAGGATAAGAGAAATACTCCTGCAAATATATAAAAGAAACCAGACAACTGGTAAGGAGGGTAACAGAAGACCAGTCAGGGAGCAAAAGGAAAGAGGCAAATGTGAGCTTTTGTGCATATACTCAGTCTTTGTGATAAGTGTGTGGTTTTGGCAATCAGAGAATTTATAAATGTGATAAATACGATATGTGTAGTGATTATATACTTAATGTGAAGTCGCTTTGAAAATATACGAGTATTGTTTCTTTAGCTTCTCTCAATTTGATCAGCCACCAGCAACTCATTTTCAATAGTTTTTGTAATTCTTTTATTAGTTTTAAGTTATATAACAGAGCATGAGTCAAACATATAATGGAACAGAGGCCTTATTTGACTGTCAGCCTTATGCTATGTCACATTCATGATGTGGTATTATTTGAGGCATAATTATTTTAACAATACCAGTAATCAGAAGTACATGGTGTAGAAAAGTTAGTGCAACAGTATTTGAATCAATGTAATGTCAAAATACATAATATTAAATTTAAACTGGAATTAATTTATTGTCATTTGAAAAATCACACTTTATCGGACTTGATTGACCAATAATAACTTTTAAGGTAAATTTGAGGACTATCAATTTAAGAATAAGATAAAATCCGTTTCCATTCATTTATTAGTATTAAATATATTTTAGGGGTTATCTATTGGAAAGAAAAACTGCATTAGAATTTTATTACATGGGAGCTATAATTCAAATATACTTTAGAAAACAATGTTTTATAATTAACAATTAAAACCAGGTTCTTGTAGAAATAACTTATGAACAGAGACAGATAAAGAATAACTTTACCTAAGGTTATTCTTTATCTGTCTATATGAGTATGATTAACCTGGACCTTTGGTTTTGTGAAGAGAGCTTTTTCATACACATTCTCAAGGACAGTTCTTTTCTTTGAACTAGAGCAGAAAGTATGTTCTCTCTGAATCATTCAAGTACTCACAATGTCTTTTTAAATGGCAAGTTCTCTCTTGTGAATCCCCAGATGGCAAGTTCTTCCTGCATTATAGCTGCAGCTTCATGAGGCCCAGGACAAATTATATATTTTATTCAAATTTTATAATTGTAACAATTATAAAATTGTGGAGAACATCTAAGTGGAGGCTACAGGATTGGCCAGAGATCAAATAGGTAGTTCTTGCATATAGCAAAAATTTTACGTGTCTAGAACCTTGCTACACAGTAATGCCCAACCTTTTTTTTAAGGTACCGAAAGAAAATACTTCCATATTACAATGCTTTAGAGAGGAAACTTTTAGCATGTTTGTCGTGCCAACAGGCAGTGAGCTAAGCACAGCTTAGAAGGACAGTCGGCCAGTGCTGACCCAGCTGACCTGGTCAGGCGATCAGCTCCAAGATGAGTCAATGACTTGTTTCAAGGGGAGAAGGAGAATGCGGGCTTTTGGATTTTTACAAAAGTGCAATTCCATAACATGCATATTTTAATTGGCGTGAAATTTTAGAGGAAAATATTAGAACCGAAAGTAAGAAGAAATCTTATCATAGAACTCTGTTGGTAGTAACAGTAATTATCAGTGTTTATATGGGTATATCTCCTTCATTTCTAGAAGGCAGTTTCAAAACCTGTACTATTTAATTTTCTACTACAAAAGCCTCCTTTTATGGATGCAAAAGGTTCAGGCTGAAGGGCATAGGGAAATGTGTCTAAGTTTCATGGGAAAGTGGCAGAACCAGCATTAGGCCCTGGGCCAGTGCTTTCCATTGTAGGACCTTCTCCAGAATGTCCTGATACATAAGGTGCAGTCAAAAGGGAAAGAATGGGGGTGGAAAGCTATATGCTGAAAACAAAAGAATGTCCTAATCCAGAACTCAAATAACACCGTTCTAAAGATAGTGTGTCTACCACTGCTCGAATAAAATCAAACACAAAATATGTCTTATGAAATAAAATATTATAGAGAAGCAATCATATGAGAAAAAGAAAGATATGCTAGGAAACAGGCTTTAGCAGTTCATTGAAAACTCTATTTTATTTGTATTTGTTTAATAATTCATTTCAAAATCAAAAAAGCAAACCTAACAATAAATTAAATCTAGGATCAGATTATTTTCAATTATAACAAACAAAAAAATTTGTCCATCACTCTACAATCAAATTGGTTCCTGTGTTAGGACCCCTATCAAATGTATAGGGATAACGCTGGGTACCGTTCTGACGGAGAGTAGTCAGGCTGCTCTGATCTCTGTTGCTGCACACTTGTGTGACTGCAGAAGAATTTTTAAACCTGCCTACAACTCAGTTTCCTAATCTCAAAGTGGAGTTAATAATGGATCCCATGTTACAGGGCTGATGTGAAGGATACATTGCTGAATGTATGCTAAATGCTGAAACAAGACCAGGTAGGAGATGGTGCTAAGTGCAGGCTAGCTATCTTTTTGGATAGTTCTGACCAGGAGGCACCCAAGATTTACTAGACCTACAAGGCAAGCATGGTGCTGGGCCCGGGCCGGAGCACGGCAAAATCGATAATGTTAATCATGTCTGCATTGTCTCCCTGGCCATGTAAAGTAGCACATGGACAGTCACAGACTGGGATTAGGGGGTGAGCATCACAAGAGGACATTGCCTTGCTGCTGTATCAGTGTGTATTTCCTATGTGCTGGGTACTGTTCTTCATGCTGAGATCCTGCGGTGGGCAGAGTAGAGCCTGCCTTTAAGGAAGGTGCATTCTTGTGTACAATGAACAAAAACATGTCAGTTGGATCACAATTACTATGAGGAATCCTTCAGAGTAAGAGACAGTGAATGTGCTGGAGTCCGATGCCTTAGCAAACATCTGAGGGAAGTAAGGACATGAGCATAATGTGTGGAGAAAGTTTAAAGATGAGAGGAGCAGCGAATGCACTGGCATGCTTGGCATGGTAGGGACCACAAGACCAGTGTAAGGAAGGGGAAGATTGGTAGGAGGCATAATCAGAGAGTCAGTGGGGAGGGGAGAGGGGCCAGATCATGAAAGTCCTTGTAGACCATGCTAAATAGTACAGGAAGAGCAGTTGGTTATTATTTTGTAGGTCAAAGAGGGTCTTTGACTGGGTTTAAGTAGGAAACCTGAAAACATGATGGGTTCAGTTGCCTATTATTAAGCTGCAGAAGACAGTGGGATAAAAAGTTTTAGCAAAAATTTTGAGTGCAGTTATGGACATATTAAGCCTGGTTAGATATCCACGTGTCCAGACAGGCTGTTGGATGTAGAGATCCAGAGGTCAGAAAAAGATGGGGCCTGGAAACATGAATTTCAAGTCTTTCATCTATAGGAGGTACTTAAAGCCATTAGATTGGATGAGTCCCATTAGAGATTGAGTGTAAACCAAAGAAAGGTCTTCAACTGTGCTCTAAGTTTAGGAAGGCAAGGGGGTGAGGGCAAGCAAGAGGAGGAGGCCAGTGAAGATAGGATGAACAAAGAGGATAGCATCCTGAGGCCAGGTGGAGGAAGTGTTGTAAGAAGGGAGATGTGGTCAGGTGAGGACTGAGACTTGATCGTTGGACTTGGCAGTAGCCTTCAGAAGTGAGGCTTCATTAGGATGCAGGCAATGAAAACCAGACTGGAGTGGGTCCAAGAGAAGAGAAGAGAGGCAGCTGAGATTTCTAGTGTAGACAACTCTTCAGTAGATTTTGAGAAAAGTGGCAAAGAATGGAACGATAACGAGAAGGGAAAATACGGTGAATGAGAAATGTCTTAAAGACCTTATGTTATTGCAGATGTAATTACTGATGGGAATGATTAGGGAGGGAGGGAAAAATATGTGTGATAAACACCAGGATGTTTTGTGTGCAGCATAGTCACACATATGGGGTATCCAGTGTGGTTGGGGAGAGTCTAGGGAAGTGGGTATTGTCGTTAGTTGAAGGGGGTGTGGCCTGTGAGAAGGGAGGCCTGTGTTTTACCTTGTAGGCTATAGGATTCTGAGCTGGGCTGCAGTGATAGAGACAAGAGTAGAGGCTACATGAAAGAAGCACCAGGGGTAGGCTGAGCACTGTGTAGGGAGCTGACAGGCAGGACTGGGCAGTGGGGCCACAGCAGTGGGAGCAAGCTAAGAGTCATGGCATACTATTTCATGGCCATGACTTTGTCCACATGAGACACATTTCAAGTCCATGTTTCTCCCATAAAAGGGAAGAACTCTTATTTGGAAACTTGAGATTTTGTCTTTCATTACCTAGCTAGTGTTCACCATGTTTGTACTTTTCTTTTACATAGTTTTTATTTTTTTTTAAGATTTTATTTATATATTTCTGAGAGACACACAAACACACAGAGAGAGAGAGAGAGAGAGGCAGAGACACAGGCAGAGGGAGAAGCAGGCTCCATGCAGGGAGCCCCAACGCGGGACTTGATCCCGGGACTGCAGGATCAGGCCCTGGGCCAAAGGCAGGCACTAAACCACTGAGCCACCCAGAGATCCCCCCCTCTTTTACGTAGTTTTTTAAATGAATAAAGTGGTGTGCAATGGAAATTTCAGGAAACATCACAAAATGGTGCCACCTAGAGATACTTATTTAATGAGCTGAGTGACAAGCAAATAAACTAAAGATCTATTTCTCAGAAGTAATTAAATATTGGGGAAAGAATGCAGAAAGAAATGCAACTTAGGAAGACAGAGCAACTGCCACTTAAAAGCAGTCTAGTTCAGTTCCCAAAGTAAGTTCATTGCCATTATTGATCTCATTTTATGTAAATCAAAAATGGCTGTCAACATAAGCAGAGATAACATCATGAAGAAATGTGTCACTCCCTGCCTTCAGTAGCAACATTTGTGGTAATACTCAACAGATTTTTCTAAACCCCAGGAATGATGACATAACTGCTGAACTTGTACTCTTTTTTAAATGCCAAAATAAGACGCCATCAAGCATCACCTGGTAAAATGAAGTACCTTTAAAGCTGGAATCTGCAGCATATTGTTATTACTATAATTATCATCGTTAGAAATTATAATACTGATAGATAAATAGATAAAGGTATGTTGGAATAAAATCCTTTACAGTTCCTCAAAAACTAATAACTTAGATTGAACTAATAACACAACTCGCCTTTCAGAGTAATGCATGGATTCTGCTGCAGGGTTAACTCTGTGTGGTAACTGGTTAATTTGGAGGATGGCTTGGTTGGGGTTCCCTATCCTGCCATACTCAGACTCCCTCCTTCATCCCCCCACTTCAAATATCTTGTGGAAGGCCCCATCCACCTCCACCTCTAGCCTCTAGCCTTGCTCCTGCCAAGCCCATCATCCACAAAATGCCCAAGGGCCCCAAGGAAAGAAAGTGCCCTCTATTTAAATCCTTTGAAGCTCCCACTACCTTCAGCATGGACCCTAGGAGTGCAGCATGGCATGTGAAGTCCTTTATGGTTTGATGTGTGCTATTTCTCACTGACATGCATTACTTTATTTTCTTACTCTCTGCAAACATCACTGTTTCCTTTCCTGAGGCCACTGATCACAACCCCTTCATCATCCCTTTCTTTGGCTTGAGACTGGATCCCCATGCTTGAAAGCTCAGGTCAATTCTTTTCCATTAGCCCTGGACAGAGCTCCGTATCTTTCCTTTGGTTTCTTAGAATGTCTTGTGTATCACATAGATACATTTACCATAGTCTATTGAAATACTCTGTGATTATAACGGATTCTTTTAGGACACAGCTGTGTCCTACAGGTTAGGGATACTATCTTTGTTCTCTTCACATACTCAGTACTCACCAAAATACCAGATATATAAGGGGTTCATATCCAAAATGCATTTGTTGAACCAAGCTGTTGGAATATGCACTGAGCCCAAACATATACCCTCTTGAAGACATAGTGGAGAGACGCTCCCTGGGGTCATTTAGAGTCACTCTGGCAGTTGGCTCACAGAGCAGCCTTTCCATTTCCAATCTAGATAGGCCTTGAGCCACCATGGCTGCACATGAGGATCACTGGGGATCTTAAAATAATACTGGTGCCTTTTTCTCCTGGATCAATTAAAGTTAAGTCTCTAGGGCCTAGAAATCAGAAAGAAGTTAATGCAGGAGTCCAGAATCAAATGCCTTGAAGAAACCAGATGTAAGACAACAGGAAAGGGTGGGAAATTTACATAATTGCAAGAGTTTACTGTTTCCAAAGATTCTCATATTTATTTTTCTTAAACACTTCATTAAATCCATTAGTGGACCAAATTTCTTGAGCTTCTCATTCCCCCATTCCACCTCATCAGAAGTCCCTGAATGGCCCAGAACTTCAAATCTGATGAAGTAGCATTGCATAGGTTTTTGAGAAGCCCTTCCATACCTCTCCATGTCCATCCATGTCCCTGCCCACTGCACAATTTTCAGGTTAGAATATAGGACCCGCTGGCCTAATTTCCTTAGTTTTCAAGCTTAAAAAATCATTGTAAGAGTTTAAGTTTAGTTATCAAGTCCTTGTGTCTTTTGTATGGACTGACATTTGAGCAAGGAAATCTAAGGATGTTTTAATATGGATGGTCAGTTCTACATTTCCCTTATGATTCCCTTTCTGGAACATCAGTAATGTGGCAATGTTGGAACTATTTGCATGGACAAGATGTAATGGTTCATATTTTAAGAGAACCAAGTTAATTAATCCTAGTGCTGAGGGGTCAGCCACCAAATTTTTCAAGTGTTTTTGATGTGTCCAAGACTGTTGTAATAATGGGGAACTGGCCCCAGCTCAAAAAATCCACTCCCCCAGAGAGCTGAGCCTTTAGTTTATCCTTGAAGCAATTGTGTACTCACAGTTGACCTAAGGATCAGCAGAGCTTCTTGGTTATAGTCAATACAGTTAAGAAAAACTGAATTGGAATGCTGGCAAGCTCGAGCTTGCCTTCTGAACCTAAATGGAATGAGTCTTCAAAGAGATGAGGGCATCTTCTATTTCCACCTGGAGGCCTCATAGATATAACTGCATTATTGCTCACTGATGGCATAGCCTAGAGTTTTTGTATTGTTTTGTTTTTCGAGTAGTTTCAACTAACCAAAGTGGAACAAAACAAGCTAAAGTTACTCTGTACCTTAGAAACAGTCCTTAAAGATTATGCACCCTGAGAGAGGCACAAGTAAGTTTGCCAAACATCTGTGAGATTCTCCTGTGTGCAGGCATATCACATGCATTCTGTGAGAAGGGAAGGGCCTTCCTATTCATGGCTTTGGAAGTGTTGCTTTTCATAAACATGCTGCAAACTAACCATTTTTGTGATCCCAGAAGGCCTCCCAGTTGTTCCTGAGAGGAAACTGCAACTCCTGCCCTGACAAGCATTTTCAGAGATTCTTTTAGAATTTATTTCCTTACCTCCTAGGTCCTAACTTCAGTAAATACAGAGAAGTCACAGCAAATCTCCAGCCATGACCTCTATTGTGAATAAGCCCACAAATAACTATAAGACGCACTTATGGCAGAACAGGACAGATACTGAAATTCCTCCAAAGAAAGTGAAATGATGTGTGAAGGGGTATAAATATATCCCCTCCCTTTAAAAAGTTTTTTTGGTCAATAAATAGAAGGTGAGATTTGGAATTCTTTAGCATTGCATCCTATTGCATTGCTATTGGCAATTATTTTGATTTTGTGAAATAGGATTCAGAGCCAGATAGGATGGCATTTGTTTATACTGTGGTGAAGTAGAGCACCCGAGGGCCAAGGGAAGCAGTGGTCATGAAGATGACCCCAACAAGTACACAGTGTCTGGAACATCTTGAGAGGTCAGTTATGTAGTCAAGGTTTGTCTTCCAACAGCCAAGCCTGTTTGGATCAAATGTAATTTAAGAACATTTTATAACAGATAATAAATAGCTTAGGAAAATATGCTTGAAACATTGATATGTTTTTTTCTTTTATTTTTTCTTATTCATAGTGATATTATTTTTTAATTAAACATTTTTGAAATAGTAAAATGTATTGATATGATACATTTATATATTGCAATATGATTACCCTTGTAGTCTTAGCTGACACCTCCATCATGTCATTCGTGGAGACAACATTTTTTGTGTGGTGACATTTAAGAGTTGAATTTTTGGGCAGCCCAGGTGGCTCAGCAGTTTAATGCCTGCCTTCAGCCCAGGCTATGTTCCTGGAGACCCAGGATCGAGTCCCACGTCAGGCTCTCTGCATGGAGCCTGCTGCTCTTTCTGCCTGCTTCGCCCTCTGCCTGCATCTCTGCCTCTCTCTGTCTCTCTCTGTGTCTCTCATGAATAAATAAATAAAATCTTAAAAAAAAAGACTTGAATTTTTAGCAATTTTGAAGTTTATAATACAGTACTATTGACTATAATCTTTATACTGCACATTAGATCTCCAGAACTTATTCATCTTCTAGTTGCAAGTTTGTACCCTTTAAAGAACATCCCCAGAATTCCCACCCCTAGCTGCTGATAACTGCCATTCTACTCTGTTTCTGGAAGTTTGTCTTTTTAGACTATACAAGAAAGTGATATGCTTTTTCTACTAGGGTACATGCTCTCCCCTCTATTCTAAGTCAAACAGCCAGCAAAGACCCCTACCCCCCCCCAACTGGGCATAGCCTAGAATTGAAAAACCAAACCTACTGATAAGGTTATGAACACCATAAGAAGTCGACAGTGAGGCCCGACAAGTTTGAGCAGTTTACTCAACTGAGCAAGTAGAAAATGTCACAGTTTCTTTTTCTCATAAACCCAGAGGACAGCATAAAGTCTTTTGTCCTGGTATTAGGTCTGTGAGACTGAGTACTTCATCATTCTAAAGTGTGAAACTTCAGTGGATGTCAGAAAAAAGGGAATTTAATATTTTTAAACACTAAGTCAAGGAATAAAAAAATGGTGTCTGTGGGCTGCATACAAACAGGACTCTTTAGCTCGTTAGAGTTTCAGCTACATGCTTAATGATGATGTGAGAATTAGATCAAAAGAACTTTGTACTCTCTCATTCAAAAGGAAATAGCTTTAGAGCAGTAAAGAATTGATCTGTTTAGATGCGATCAATACAAATGGCTGAGTTTCAGGAAGTAGGTGGGGCAGGCATACATCGGTTCTGCCCTCAGCATCCAACTGCTGATGGTAGGTCTCACTCTCATTTCAGACAATTTATGGAAAAGAAATTGCCATAAGTAGAGCTGGGGCACCGTAGCAGGCACTTCAGGGAAGTTCCAGGGATCTCCTCTTCTTCTCCCAAGTGCCGAGGGCGCTAACTTCACAGCCAGATTGCAGCTGCATAAATTCTACTTGAAGCAGAGCCATATGTGTTGGTCAAGTTCTTGGTAATTCCAAACATCTTGCTTTTTGCAACATTTGAAAGCAGCCGTAGAAACCTCTGGTGGGCTCCATGTTCTTCAGGTGTATTACCATCCCCTAGACTTAAGACTTTCTTTCCCTCCTGACTAACTTCCTCAGTTTGTCCACATATGCTCAGGGCAGTTTCTCATTTCCATCTGCTCCAGATCATCTCCATAAACTTTTGGTGCTTGGATCTCTGCACTGAATTAGACAGACTAGGACTGTTCTTGTTTTATCTTTGAACGTTTAGCTTGCTCTTCTTGGGGCTTTACTATGAGTGTGACATGCTGGGTCATTCAGAATACTCTGCTTCCTGAGTACCTGATCTGAGGTGATACTGAGTAAACCCTAATCAGGGTTTTCAGACTGGTCTTTATAATTCATGATGGCCTCTGGGTCATGCTTTGGCTGGAGCTGAATGTACCAGCAATAAGCAGTGCTGATGAGTATGGAAGCCCAAAGACATTTCACAAACTTGATTGTTTCTATCACTGTATGCTCTAATTCTGGCATAATGATCACAGCACAAATACTCCCAATTAGGGCTGCACTGAAATTGAAGGATACTTTTCAAATTATCTTTCAAAATGCATAGTTTTTGAACATCCTCCCCAGACCCCACTGCTCACTGCAGGTGATTCATTAACAATATGAAGACTTGGGCTTCCTGTGTTTAAACAAAACTTCTGAAATGCCCTAAGAGTGGATTGTGCTCTGGTAGTCTATGTGTGATGGTTAATGTTTTAAAAAATGGCTATAATCTTAAATATAAACTGCTCCTCAGAATCAGGGAAGGATGGAATTTAAGCCTGAAATTAGGTTGATTGATGACCAGCCCAGAGCCAGCACAATCTCTGGAAATTCAAGAATCAGGGCTTATCTATGAAAAACAATAGCCTAGCTTAGTAGCAGAGATTATTTTCAGGTGTTCTCCCTCCAAGACAAGTCATCATATTATTTCTGGTTTCTATATTTTGAGAAGAATTTATAAAAAATACTTAATGAAAATTTGAATTCTTGTTTCTCTGTTAAAAAGCTTTGCACAAATGCCAACCAGTTCAGTAAAAGATGAGACCAATGACAACATCACAATATTTACCAGGATCTTGGATGGGCTTTTGGATGGCTATGACAACAGACTGCGGCCTGGCCTTGGAGGTGAGTAGGTTCTCCTCAGCTGCAGCCCACTAGGTCTGTGCTTAAACTCAGTCTCAAGCTCACATCTGCTGTGATTCGGACAAGTCAGTAAAAAGCTTCCTTGCCAGGAGTTTGAACTGATGGTTGTTGCAAAGTCTTGTGCATCTTTTATTGTCATTTCCCAGGTACAAGAAGCTGGGGGGTGTGGTCTCTCTGCAAACTCCCTTTTCCTCAGATCATCCATCCATTCTGCTTAGGGAAGAACCAGTTCTTAGGTATTACTAAAGCCAAGTTTACTTTATGCTAAAAAATAATGTATAATCAACTTCCTGCTCTATTTCTCAAGATTTTATTTATTTATTTATTAGAGAGAGAGAGAGAGAGATCATATCATGAACGGGGGAGAAGGGTAAGGAGAGAAGCAGACATTGGGCTGAGCAGGGAGCCCGATGCAGGATTCAGTCCCGGGACCTGAGCTGATGGCAGATGCTTCACCCACTGAGCCACCCAGGCACCAAATTCCTACCCTTACATTGGTGCAAATTCTTTCCACAATTCATGCAATTGTTCTTTACATTTTTGTATGTTTAATTTTTTTCACTGGGACCATAATTTTTGTATTTACCTTAACCCCATGGAAATTGATAAAAAAAAAAAGAAGTGGATAGCAAAATGTGCTTTTGGGGCACAATTAGAACAGCTTAATATTGTGGTGAGACTCCTGTGCTGTTTCCAGGCATGTGCCATGTTCTTAGCCAGCCAGGTGCCCCTATGTTGTGCATTTGTTGTTAGAAATGTGGCCATATATACAAAGTACATTTTTAAAGAATGAATCTGTTGTCTCCTGCATAATTCAATTTCAAAAAATCCCCTACAGCTAATTAGCTTGGAAATCTTACATTCAGACCTCTGAATATTGCTGTGATTGTAACAAGGTAAGCAGCACATACAGGCATTTACTGTACCAGAAACCTGGCACAGGCAGCAACTTGTATCCTCTGGCAAGTGAGATGCTAATTCTTTCCCCTCCTCCCTGCCCCTCACTGCATCCCAATTTAGATGTGCTGCATTTGAACTTGCTCCATTAGGTAAGTTAGAGACACTCTAGCCAACTACATTCTTAGAGGAAAAAGCAGTTCTTTTCCATTATTGCATTTTTAACATTATTCCATTATTGCACTTAAAGCATGAATTGACATTCTCTACCTTTTTAGCAAGACAAGTCCAAAAAGCCTCCTTGACATTGTCTTACTCCGCCCTCTGAATTATGCTCCTGGGCCTCCTATATCCAGCAGCCCCTGTCCCTCTGAATACATATACGAGGATCAAAGCATGTAGAGACCAGTGAGTGGTTGCTATATGGTACTCTCTCGTTCACCCAGCATGTGGTACACTCCCGTGGGGCAGGATCCTGAGACCACCACAGAGAGCCAGAGGGGCTGCCTACTGGGGCTGGCATCTCAGTGGGACACAGTTACTGAAAGCACCCAGCATCATCCTAACACCTGCACTCACATAAATACACACGGTGCACTTATATGATTACCACACAATGAGATGTCCAGAGAAAAAAATGTCCCCATCTCCCCCTACCCCAGCTGTGATTCAGCAATGCTATCAGTGGTGTGGTGTTATTTATAGTGAACTATAGTATACTCTGAGTGTGGCCCCCATTCATGACCACAGGAGGTCCCAGGGCCTGGATGATGCCCAGGAAACACATACTGTCCCCCAATATTATTAGCTACTTTTTAGTGCTTTATAGAGTTCAATTATTGTAATTCATATAATAATAATCTGTCATGATGGAAATTTCTAACAATTTAAAAATGCAACATAAGGTGAGACACAGCTTTTTTTTTTTTCTTTTTTAAGATTTTATTTATTTACTCATGACAGACACAGAGAGACGCAGAGACACAGGCAGAGGGAGAAGCAGGCTCCATGCAGGGAACCTGATGTGGGACTCCATCCTGGGTCTCTGGGATCACACCCTGGGCTGAAGGCAGCGCTAAACTGCTGGGCCACCTGGGCTACCCAGGAGGCAACTTTTTAAGCGGTCCTGTCCCAAACTACACCGTGGACACTTTTTCATATATCCTTTCCCCAGAGACCACCCAGTTTGATTAGACCTTCCTTCAGATCTTATCCCCCCATCAAAAGTGCCTACCCCTTTTAAAAGCTGCTGATTATGGGAGAGCGGGTTTCACATTGTGAGGTTGGGAGTATTGTTCCAGGCTTAGGGAGGAGGAAACTAAAGTCCACCTGAGGTCTCACAGCCAGACCCCCTCTGTTCATGACTGATCCTCATAGGTCAAGAAATACAATGAGAGCCAACATCCTTTCCTTGCACGGTGGGCATTTTATTTCTGCTCTAGTTTGGAGCAGCTTGGTTTCATTTGGTGTCTGTCAATAAACACATTATTAAATCCCTGTGATTGCCAAGAGTGAAACTGGTTACTAGACTAAGGACATGAGTACGCTGTGATGGGTGGTTCCCTGTGAGCTCCGTGCCCGGTGCCCATGCAGGAACCTGTGTCTTTGTTTCAGAACGAATCACTCAGGTGCGGACGGACATCTACGTCACCAGCTTCGGCCCAGTATCCGACACCGAGATGGTAGGTCTCAAGGCACGCCCCCCACCCCCCACATTGCTCTCAGTGGTCTCTGAGCCAACTCCCCAAGGGCCTTCTCCACTGACTTATCACTTGGTTGCCTTCCTTTGCATCAGGAATATACCATAGATGTGTTTTTCCGACAAAGCTGGAAAGATGAAAGGCTTCGGTTTAAAGGGCCCATGCAGCGCCTCCCTCTCAACAATCTCCTTGCCAGCAAAATCTGGACCCCAGACACGTTCTTCCACAACGGGAAAAAGTCCATTGCCCACAACATGACCACGCCCAACAAGCTGCTGAGGCTGGAGGACGACGGTACGCTGCTCTACACCATGCGGTGAGCAGCACCTGTGCGACAACAGGGCACAGCGCGCGTGGGGTGGGGCCCCCCTGGGCAGACAGGGTGCGCTCTGGAGGTGGGGCTGGGGGGGGTCCGGGCGGGGAAGGGGGCGGGCAGCGCCCGGGGGTGGGAATCCCCCTGCACAGACGACGGGGTGCGCGCTGGAGGCGGGGCTGCTGGCTGGGGGTGCATCTGTTCCGCTCTGGAGCACAGCGCAGGGCGCCCAACGCCTCCTTCCTGCCCGGGGGCCCTACAGCCTCATGGGTTCACACCTTGCTCCGTGTGTTCGAGCACGTGCGTGTTTAGGGTAGTTTTTACCTTCTGGCCCTGTCTGATGTCCATGTAGATTATTTACCCAAACTCTGTAGGTACTTGTGTTTGCTATATATACCAACCAAATAAAGATGACTATATATCTTTTTTTGGTTCAACATAGGGAGCATCTTTGGAATAGTGACCCAGATAATGTAAGTTAGGGACATTTTATCTTATAAAAAATTTTATTTAAAAAGCCCAAAGGAGTATCCTTTTTTTATTGCAGTTCTGCCCCCTTTTAAATTTAAAAAACCCATTTCTTATATGCTTTGACAACATTTAGATGCTGAGGTTAAATTTTAGTATTTCTAAATTAAAATTATCCATAGTTATTTTTTAAAATTCTGAATTATTCATTGCAATTAAGTAAATCAATACATTGACTGGTGACAAAGACTCCTTTATAGCTTTTCAGTTTCCATGGTGGGCCTAAGTATTTTTGGAAAAAAAAATTTTTCATTCAGAAAAAAAAAAAAGCCATAAAGCTAAGTTAAAAAATTTTTTAAATGACATGCATTTGTACAGTCATTATTGGGATTTCTCTCTCCACCTTACGTAAAATTCTTCACAATAAACTTTATATTTGAAAGAAGTAATCATAGTGGAAATAACATTGATGCTGTCATCTTCTGAGGCTGCATGTGCTAACATAAGTTCTAAGGAATGTTTTGACACATTGTATCCCAAACCTGTTTGACAATAGATCTCGATTTTTCTTAAAATAGCCCAGTAAGGATTCTGATAAAAGAGCCTCTATCTTATCATTTTGATAAATGAGCCCATACACACCTTAGCATTTTACTATGTCTCACTCTTTCCTTTTCCCTATGTTGGTCTTGAACATATTTTACCCATGGATGGAAACATGAGTTGTGAACATCAGTGCCCTGGGACAGCACCTTCTCCATGCAGAGAAGTATACTGAAAGGCTACAAAATATCTCAAGTGTTGAAAATTCATCTTTGGTCATCATTCTTGTAAAAGGGAATCTGTGCAGTGAATCCAAAGGTACTTTGTTCAGCTTTGGAAACAGAGAGCAGGCATGGAAAGTTCCAGGTCTTGGAAGGTGCTGTTTGGCATGAATGATTGGATGCCATTAATGTGGGGGCACCATGTGAGCTTGCTGTGTGCCTTCTTTCTATTCATAGAATAAAAGTACCCCTAGTCCCCACAGACTATTGACCTTGATTCACACCTGGTTTCTATCACTGAAAGAGTGTATTTAGGCCTAAGACAGTGGGATGCTTTAATCTTGGTGCATGATTGCTTGAACAGCATTAGGTAGGCCCCTTGTTTAGAAGGAGAAGGGGTGGCAGAGGGGCCGCTTACTGAGTGTCTATGTACCTGGCAACTTCACAAACACAGGATTCTTGCGTTTTCAGATAGCCTGGCCACTATGATGTCATTTTCATTAACCAACAAAGATAATGAGTCTCAGAGAGGTTTGGTAATCAACCCAATGTCATACAGGTAGTGAGAAAGGCAGCAGAAATTTGAATTCTGGTCTAAGCAATTTCCTTGCTTAATCCATCACACTAGAAAATTGGAGGATGCAGCATTACTAGACATATACTAGCTTTTTTCTTATTCTTGTCGTACAAATGTCATGCCCAGAAGGAAGATGGTGAGAACCAGAGTAACTTGTTGGCAGTTATTTTTTCCTTGTTTATGCAGAGGAAGTCTGCTAATGATTTGCAAAGTTGATAATGAGTTTTCTCTTTTGGTCATACACATTTGGAAAGTGCACATACTTCCACTTGAAAGTGTTAAGAGTTTCAATGTGGTAGAGCTATAGCTATAATTTGATAGCATTTTACCTGTTGATTTAGCAAAGACGGAGTGATAGGACTAATTGGACAGCCATTGATGTCTCAGCACCAGCACCCTGTCATTGTTAAACAGTTAAACAGTCTTTCTGTTTAGCACTTCTGTCCAGCCTTGCAAAAGCAATGATATGCTTAGATCTCGTAATTCCCATGTAATGTCCTTAAGGAAATAATTAGGAATATAGACTAAGCTTTATGCACAGAGATTTCTATTATGTTACTTATAATACCAAACATTGGAAGAAATCTTAAAAATTCACATTTTCCAACAAAAACTGTATTTTTACATTTTTTTTTTTTTGAGAGAGTGCTTATGTGGGAGCAAGGCGGGGCAGAGGGAGAGGGAGAGCAAATCTTAAATAGGCTCCATGCCCAACACAGAGCCTGATCTCACCACCCTGAGGTCGTGACCTGAGCTGAAACCAAGAGTTGAACTCTTAACTGACAGAGCCAGCCAGGAGCCCCTATTTTTACATTTTTATTCAGACTTTGGAGGTAATTAAAAAGATGAAATATGAAAGTGTAGAAGAGCATTCATGTGATGCACTGAGACAAATGTCTACTAAAGTGCCGTTACCAACTTCTAAAAAGTAACTCCATAAAGATTATGGTACATAGATGGGGTTTATTTATGTAAAAATCCCACCATGCTCCAGAGATCATTTAAAGTAGCATTCAAAGATACACACAGTTCTTAAGATGGAATTCTTTAAATAGGCGATTTTAAAGACACCAAGGTAAAATAAGCTATTGTTATCATTTGCTCTCAAAATGTCTGCCAAAAATTCTTAGGTGCTTGTCTGGAAGCCATTGCCAATTTTTGTTCTGGAGAACTTTCTACCACCAATGGGTCATCTGCTTATAGGATGTAAAGATAAAAATCATCAGCTGCTCAGTATAATTCCATAGAGAGCAACACACATTTCCGGTTGGACCCTCAAGGAGAGAACACTTCTAGACTACCGAACAATTTGTTGAGGACAATCTTTCAACTAACAGAGTGATACATTTTACAGATTGTCCCTAGGTTGTGCTTTGGACATTAGACAGGCGGCCAGGAAACGTCAAAGGGAACCTCAACACAGCCATCTCCCGGGCCTTCCCTTGCAGGGCTGGAGAGAGGAGATGCAGAGCCCAGAGCTTCACATCTGTCCATCTAGGGACCAAAGGACTCATCCTTCTCACCAGCCTTGCTAATTGTTCTTTCCCCTGGGTAGAACTTGTGGTTGTCATCATGTAGCAGTGGGTCCCAATTCCACACCGGGACAAGCCCATGCAGTATAGAATGAGCACATCTCTCAGGAAGCATGTCAAATCTGATGATCCATTTTCCTTTATGAATATGTGAGCTGGGAAACAATGTCCTCCTCTCATCTCTCTGTTCCCCACATCTTTTAATAGTGCAAACTCTTGTAAGACACACAGTGAGAATCACTTTAGGGCATATTCCCCTGGTCTTTGAGCCTCTAGCAGAAGAGCAAGTCTCTTTTAGTTTCTTGTGTAGAAAACCACGATAGGTAAGAAGGAGCTTACTAGAAGGCAGACTGTACTAGTACCACACAGTTCTACCTATATCAGAAACCCTGGCTGCCATTCTATCCAAGACCATCTTGGAAAAGGCCTGTAATAGAGACATCCAGGCAAATATTTTACAGTGCAGACTGTTGGGCCATTGGGGGTCATAGGATGCACTGCATGTAGTGAAAGCACTGGACAGAGTCATTCACTGAATACCACTTCACATTCTCACTTTTACACAAAATGTATTTGAATTGCTATTTTTATTTGATAAAGGCATATTTTTGTATAACTTTTATAAACAATTTTATTATATGTTTCTTTTTTGGCTTCATCTTTTTTAATTTTTATTATTATTTTTTTACATATTTTTAATTGGAGTTCAATTTGCCAACATATAGCATAACACCCAGTGCTCATCCCATCAAGTGCCCCCCTCAATGCTCGTCACCCAGTCACCCCCACCCTCCGCCCACCTCCCTTTCCACCACCCCTTGTTCATTTCCTTGTTCATTTCATTTCTCACTTCCTGAGAGTTAGGAGTCTCTCAGGTTGTCTCCCTCTCTGATATTTCCCACTCATTTTTTCTCCTTTCCCCTTTATTCCCTTTCCCTGTTTTTTATATTCCCCAAATGAATGAGACCATATAATGTTTGTCCTTCTCTAATTGACTTATTTCACTCAGCATAATACCCTCCAGTTCCATCCATGTCGAAGCAAATGGTGGGTATTTGTCATTTTATATGTGTCTTTAAACACTACTCTAAATGCATTTTAAAATGGCAAACACATCTCTTCACTTAAAAAAAAAAAAAAAGAAAAAACACTGTTCGGGACTCCTTGGGTGGCTCAGTGGTTTGGCACCTGCCTTTGGCCCAGGGCGTGATCCTGGAGTCCCGGGATCTAGTCCCACATCAGGCTCCCAGCATGGAGCTTGCTTCTCCCTCTGCCTGTGTCTCCGCCTCTCTTTCTCTCTCTCTGATATACATAAATAAAATCTTTAAAAAAAAAACACTTTCCTACCAAGCAAGTACAGAACTTTTAAATTTAATTATTACAATTATTTTTAAACACTTCTTTACATGCATCATGGGAAATCTATCATCTATTCCCTGAAATAACATTCTTCTCAAAGTTTCCTGCACATACAGATCTCATCAGCATCTTTATTAAATGTGTTTTTAGCACCTGTCTTAATAGAAAGGTGTATATTTATCAGTGCTTACACTCCTTTTAGATTTTCATCAGTGGAAAGCACTGCTTTGCATTGAGACACTATGATGCAGTAAAAAGCATGTGCTTAGGATTAGGTTTACTTAAGCTCAAATTCTGACTCAGTCTCTTAGTAGTCATGAGTTCTTGGTCATTTTATCTCTTAGAGCCATTTTTGTCATTGTTTTTCATTTCTTTTCTTCCTGAGCAGTATAGCTGTAGGTTCTGAGAATGTATGAAAACTGGTAGTATATACACTTATTCCCGGAATGGCCACTGGAAGGCAGCATACTCACATTTTTGCATAGTCATTGGCAGCATCAGTTCAGGTTATAACTTGAAGGAAGCTATATGTATATTATACATGTTTGACTTGTGGATAACATATTTAAAGGAAATTATACATTTACAGGTAGAAGTTTTTAACGGCACTGATAAGTATTTGTACCCCTATATACACATACAAGCATCGATGTATCTGTATTTATACACACATA
Source organism: Vulpes lagopus (assembly GCF_018345385.1). Lineage (NCBI taxonomy): Eukaryota > Metazoa > Chordata > Mammalia > Carnivora > Canidae > Vulpes > Vulpes lagopus. Next base: position 93,829,673 of record NC_054827.1, on the reverse strand, counting down.
CACACACACCAGTGTCTAGATAAAAATGATTTTTGTGATACCAACAGATGTGCTAGCTGAATCATGCAGTATTTAAGATAACATTTATGTTAATGACAAGGATTAAAATATGAATTAAAAGTGTAAGACATGGAAAATCAGCAAGTATGGAATACAACTATGATAACACTCAGACCAAAGAGAATCACTGTTAGTAATTTGGGGTGTATCATGTACGTATGTATGTGTAGGCACAAGTGCACACCTGTGTATATGAGTGTATGTCTGCACATATACTCTCTTATAGGTTTTGAGTGGTCTCACTCTCTGAAAACTGTTCTGTAAGTGTCTTTTATAATTTAAAATATATTGAAAACTTCCCCCCCCCATCATTAAACATCATTGAAACTTCAAGGTCCATCACATTCCATCATATGGATATCCCGTCATTATATGGTGTCTTAACAAAAATTCATTTCATTTTCATTTTCTCTGTCATAAACAACATTGCCATGCAAATTTGTAATTATATTTTTGGGATAAATTCCAAGAGCTGGCCAAAAGAGAGGTCTTTTGATACCCACTTCCAAGTTGTTCTCTAGAAAAACTAGCAATTTCCCTTTTTCCAACAGTGGGAGAGGAGATCCTCTCTATCACTTCTTCCTTCACACATTATACACAAAGATAAAGATAGACTGTTGCCCCTTTTTGCTACACAAGATGTGATTAACACCAATGTCCAAAAATTGACTCATCCTGAGATTTCTAATAATGTAGGCTTGCTTCTTTCCCTTTGGGAAATGACTCCCACAGAACAGTATGTGCACTGTCTTGGCTGAGAATGGTATTAATTTGGGGACCAGCATCCTGACCTGCACACCACTGCTCTGATCTCCATCATTCCATCAGACACACATCCACAACCTCCCTCAGTTTCCTCAGCCACCAAAAACTGAGACTTCCCTAAGATTTCTTCCTGATGTTTTCTGCTCTCCATCAGTCTGTTGCACACTGGCTCACCTCTGGGTCCTCTGTATTTTGTGGCACCCTGAGTAATCTCATTCCCTGCACTTGGCGCCTGGGCTGGCCCTCAAGAGGAACATCCTGCATGTTTATGCAGGGACAGTGATGATAGAAGCACGACACTGCCATCTCTTACTGTAGGCCCTGCCGCTTCTCACACCTTAGTTTGAGGGATTGAGATAGGGGACCTGCAGAATTTCTCTTTCACAAACATGTTCAGTGCATAGGTTTCTGCCAAATTATAAAGATTCGAGTTGATATTTGGCTAACAATCTGTACTTGTGAGATACAAGTGAGGACATTTTAATACATATTTCTTGCATATTTTGGTTTGAAACATGGCTGAAATTATCTTGGGTCAATTCAATCTGGTCAGTCTGGACTTTTAACTGCCAGGAACACATTTCATGAAGGACCACCTCATCCTTTGCAAATGGGCCATCTCCAGCACATTTTTGTCTTCTGAGGTCATGACCCCATGGAGGCTGTCAGACACTCTCTCCTACTGAGAGAGAATCCAGGCTCCTTATGCAGCCCTTCATTTTTCTGTCCAGGCAGGGACCTTCTTGGAAATGAGCCACCTGCAAGCTCAGGGCCACGTCTTCAAAAGGTTGGAGGTGACAATTGCAGGCTCTGGGTGGAAAGTCCCAGGCAGCTGCTGGCTAGGGCCTTGGCTCCAGGCCCCCAGCCCCAGGCCCCCAACCTCCCAAAGGTAATGTCTGAAAAGAAAGAAACACTTAAGCTGATCTGCTAATTACTTTTCAAAAACGTATGTGGCCTTCATTATGTGCTGGGTACTTCAGAAACATAAGCTCATAACGCACTAAGATATTAGTACCATCATTACACCAGTTGACAGATGAGGAATTAGACTATCACTAAAGCCCAAATGCCAATTCCACCTGCCTATATCTATTTTAATATAATATCTAAGAAATGTACAATAGGAAACTGCACTCCTTTCTGCCAACACGTGTGAAAATAAGGTCCACCAGGTGGTGCTATGTCAGTTTAGGCTAGAGTTCCTGAATGCCCTGCTGCTCCATCAGATTCAGGGAAAGCACTGGTTTCAAAAAACACTTTCAGGGAAAATAAACTGTTGCATCTCTGGGCTGTGTTCCCATAAAAATGCAGTTGGTATATCTGCAACAGATCTGAGGATGCTCAGAGCCAAGAAATCCATCCTTAGCTCCACAGTTCCCTAATGTGTAATCAACTTGAATTTCTCACCAAGCCATTGGGTCACCAGGGTGCTGACTTACTTTCAAGGAGATGCTAAGAAAGTTCTTCCCTCCCCTCATTTGGAAAAAAGTGAATAACCATCCTTCCTATTATCAACTAAGATGATGGTTAACCAATGCGGATATTGGTTTCATATCTCATCCCTCTTTATGCTCAGAGTTTGAATGATCCATAAATATTAGCCAAGTATCTTGAGTAGTATTAAATTAAAAGGAGTCATTGTCTTGGTAATGTGGCCAATGAAGTGAAGATTTCTGTATTTACCCTGAAAATAATTAGGAATTTGCTGATGGGTATGGAAATGAAGGAAAAGTGGTGCTTAATGGAAAAGATGGAAAAAGTGGCGGAGTTCTCCACACTTAACATATTTCTCAAGTGACCTGGAGTCACAAGTTTTTTGTTTTTTTTTCCTATAATATCTTTTGTCCAATACAGTAACCTACAGACACATATGGCATGTTAAATAAAATTTGAAACTCTGTTCCTTAGTCATATTAGTGTATGTCAGGAGGACAATGGCTAGATGTGGAATGGCTTCAGTATTGGACAGAACAGAGATAGGACATTTAGGTTATCACAGAAAGTTCCATTCCAATCAGCCTGGTTTAAGAGCAACAACAACAACAACAAAATGAGTGGTCGTCTTTATCCACTGGCCCTGATCATAGCTGCAACACACAGCATATCAGCCAATACGGTTGAAGAAAAGACAATGGTCTGAGGCTGAGAATCCTCAGATTTAAATAACATTTAAAATAGTTTAAGGATAGTTAAAGCATTTATGCTACAATCTTTTACTTATATATTTATTTTTCAGCTTTTCTGAGATATAATTGATATATAACACAGTGTAAGTGCACAGCATGTTGATTTGATGCACTTATATACTGCAAAATTATTGTCATACCACATAACTACCTTTGTTTTTGTTGAGAACATTTAAGACCTACTCTCTTAGCAACTTTCAAGTATATAATACAGTATTAAAGTAATCATGATGCTGCACATCAGAGTCCCAGAACTTACTCATCTGACAAGTTTATACCCTTGTCCAAATCTTCCCATGTCCCGCACCAGCCAGCCCCTGGCAATCACCAATCTACTCTGTATTTCTATGAATTCAGATTTTTTAGATTCTACATGTAAGTAGAATCATATAGTATTTGTCTCTGACTTATGTCATGTAGCATAGTGCCCTCAAAGTTCATTTATGATTACCACAAATGGCAGGATTTCCATTTTTCTCATGGGTGAATAATATTCCATTTTATAAATATACCACATTTTCTTTATCCATTTATCCATAGAAGGGCACTTAGATTCCTTCCATGTCTTGCCTATTGTGACTAATGCTGCACTGAATGTGGAAGTGCAGATGTCTCTTCGAGATCTTAGTTTTATTTCCTTTGGATATGTACTGAGAAGTGTGATTGCGGGATCATATGGCAGTTCTCTTTTTAATGTTTTTTAAAGATTTTTATTTATTTATTTATTCATGAGAGACACACAGAGAGAGGCAGAGACACAGGCAGAGGGAGAAGCAGGCTTCATGCAGGAAGCCCAATGTGGGGCTGGATCCTGGGACCCCGGGATCATGCCCTGAGCCAAGGCAGACGCTCAACCACTGAGCCACCCAGACATCCCTATTTTTAATTTTTTTTGAGGAATCTGCATACTGTTTCCATTGTGGCTGTACCAATTTGCATTCCCACTTACAGTGTACAAGTCATTATAACAGATGTAAGCTGACATTTCATTGTGGTTTTGATTTTCATTTTCCTGGTAATTAGTGATGTCGAGTACCTTTTCATGTATCTGTTAACCATTTATATGTCTTCTTTGGAAAAACATCTTTTCAGTGCCCTGGCACACTTAAAAATCTGACTTTTTTTTTTTTTTTGGTATTGAATTCTATGAGACTATTCTCCTAATGTGTTTGTTTGGCTCCTTTGTCAAACATTACTTAATGTATACATGAGGATTTATTGCTGAGCTCTTGGTTCTGTTCCATTGGTTTATGTGTTTATGTTTCATTGGTCTATGTGTTTTTATTTAAGTCAGGTTACCAGACTGCTTTGATTGCTACAGCTTTACAGTATAGTTGAAACCTGGAAATATGATCTTCCAGCTCTGTTCTTTCTCAGAAGAAGAAAGCTATTTAGGATCTTTGGTGGTTTCCATATAAATTTTAGGATTTTTTTTCTATCTCTGTGAACAATACCATTAGAATCTGATAGGGATTACACTGAATCTACAGATGCTTTGAGAAATATAGATGTTTTAACAAGGTTGATTCTTCTGATCCATGAACACAGGACTTGTGTTTGTTTGTATTTTCTTCATTTGATTTCTTTCATCAAAGTCATGTAGTTTAAAAAAAAAAAAAGTCATGTAGTTTTTAGCATAGAGATCTTTTAACCTCTTTAGTTAAATTTATTTTTAAGACATTTATTGTTTCTGGGTACTATTGTAAATGGAGTTGCTTTCTTTATTTCATTTTCAAATGTCTCATTGTTAGTGTAGAGAAGCACAGCTAATTGCTGTATGTTGATGTTGTTTCCTGCAACTTTACTGAATCTATTAATTAGTTATAACAGTTTCTTGGTTGAGTCTTTAGGATTCTGTCTTTATAAGATCATATCATCTGCAAACAAAGAGGAATTTTGCTTCCTTAATTCCAATTTGGATACCTTTTGTTTCTTTTCCTTAACTGATTTCTCTGGCCATTACTCCATACTATGTAATAGGAAAGGTGAAAAAGTGAACACTTCTTCACTGATCTTGACTTGTTCCTGATCTTAGAGGAAAAGCTTTCAGACTTTCACCATTGAGTATAATGTTAGCTGAGTGCTTGTTATATGTCTTCTTTATGTTATGTTCCTTTTATACCAAATTTGTTCAGTGTTTCTAGCATGAAAGTCGGTTGCATTTTGTCAAATTTTCCACATCTATTGAGATAATCATATAATTTTTATGTTTTATTCTATTAATGTGGTGTTTCATATTTATTACCTTGTGATGTTGAAACATCCTTGAATCCCAGGAATAAATCCTGAATATCATGTTGTACAGACTTTCTTTTTTCAGTTTTTTTTTAATTTATTTTTTATTGCTGTTCAATTTGCCAACATATAGAATAACACCCAGTGCTCATCCCATCAAGTGCGCCCCACAGTGCCCGTCACCCAGTCACCCCCATCCCTCACCCACCTCCTCTTCCACCACCCCTAGTTCGTTTCCCACAGTTAGGAGTCTCTCATGTTCTGTCTCCCTTTCTGATATTTCCCACTCATTTTTCTCCTTTCCCCTTTATTCCCTTTCCCTATTTCTTACATTCCCCATGAATGAGACCATATAATGTTTGTCCTTCTCGGATTGACTTATTTCACTCAGCATAATACCCTCCAGTTCCATCCACGTCGAAGCAAATGGTGGGTATTTGTCATTTCTAATGGCTGAGTAATATTCCATTGTATACATAAACCACATCATCTTTATCCATTCATCTTTCGATGGACACCGAGGCTCCTTCCACAGTTTGGCTATTGTGGACATTGCTACTAGAAACATCGGGGTGCAGGTGTCCTGGGGTTTCATTGCATCTGTATCTTTGGGGTAAATCCCCAGCAGTGCAATTGCTGGGTCGTAGGGCAGGTCTATTTTTAACTCTTTAAGGAACCTCCACACCCTTTTCCAGAGTGGCTGCACCAGTTCACATTCCCACCAACAGTGCAGGAGGGTTCCCCTTTCTCCACACCCTCTCCAACATTTGTTGTTTCCTGTCTTGTTAATTTTCCCCATTCTCACTGGTGTGAGGTGGTATCTCATTGTGGTTTTGATTTGTATTTCCCTGATGGCACGTGATGCAGAGCATTTACTCATCTGCTTGTTGGCCATATCTGTGTCTTCCTCTCTGAGATTTCTGTTCGTGTCTTTTGCCCATTTCATGATTGGATTGTTTGTTTCTTGGCTGTTGAGTTTAATAAGTTCTTTATACATCTTGGATACTAGCCCTTTATCTGATCCATCATTTGCAAATATCTTCTCCCATTCTGTACGCTGTCTTTTAGCTTTGTTGACTGTTTCTTTTGCTGTGCAAAAGCTTCTTATCTTGATGAAGTCCCAATAGTTCATTTTTGCTTTTGTTTCTCTTGCCTTCATGGATGTATCTTGCAAGAAGTTACTGTGGCCAAGTTCAAAAAGGGTGTTGCCTGTGTTCTCCTCTAGGATTTTGATGGAATATTGTCTCACATTCAGATCTTTCATCCATTTTGAGTTTATCTTTGTGTGTAGTGTAAGAGAATGGTCTAGTTTCATTCTTCTGCACATGGCTGTCCAATTTTCTCAGCACCATTTATTGAAGAGTCTGTCTTTTTTCCAGTGGATAGTCTTTCCTGTTTTGTCGAATATTAGTTGACCGTAACGTTGAGGGTCCACTTCTGGATTCTCTATTCTGTTCCATTGATCTATGTGTCTGTTTTTGTGCCAGTACGACACTGTCTTGATGACCACAGCTTTGTGGTACAACCTGAAATCTGGCATTGTGATGCCCCCAGCTATGGTTTTCTTTTTTAATATTCCCCTGGCTATCCGGGGTATTTTCTGATTCCACACAAATCTTAAGATGATTTGTTCCAACTCCCTGAAGAAAGTTCATGGTATTTTGATAGGAATTGCATTAAACGTGTAAATTGCCCTGGGTACCATTGACATTTTCACAATATTAATTCTGCCAATCCATGAGCATGGAATATTTTTCCATCTCTTTGTGTCTTCCTCAATTTCTTTCAGAAGTATTCTGTAGTTTTGAGGGTATAGATCCTTTACCTCTTTGGTAAGGTTTATTCCTAGGTATCTTATGCTTTTGGGTGCAATTGTAAATGGGATTGACTCCTTAATTTCCCTTTCTTCAGTCTCATTCTTAGTGAATAGAAATGCCACTGACTTCCGGGCATTGATTTTGTATCCTGCCACACTGCCAAATTGCTGTATGATTTCTAGCAATCTTGGGGTGGATTCTTTTGGGTTTTCTATGTAGAACATCATGTCATCTGCGAAGAGGGAGAGTTTGACTTCTTCTTTGCCAATTTGAATGCCTTTTCTTTCTTTTTCTTGTCTGATTGCTGAGGCTAGGACTTCTAGTACTATGTTGAATAGCAGTGGTGAGAGTGGACATCCCTGTCTTGTTCCTGATCTTCGGGGAAAGGCTACCAGTGCTTCCCCACTGAGAATGATGTTTGCTGTGGGCTTTTCGTAGATGGCGTTTAAGATGCTGCAGATTGTTCCCTCTATCCCTACACTCTGAAGAGTTTTGATCAGGAATGGATGCTGTATTTTGTCAAATGCTTTACTGCATCTACTGAGAGGATCATATGGTTTTTGTTTTTTCTCTTGCTGATATGATGAATCACATTGATTGTTTTATGAGTGTTGAACCAGCCTTGCATCCCGGGGATAAATCCTACTTGGTCATGGCGAATAATCTTCTTAATGTATTGTTGGATCCAATTGGCTAGTATCTTGTCAAGAATTTTTGCATCCATGTTCATCAGGGATATTGGTTTATTTATTTATTTTTATTTTATTTATTTATTCATGATAGTTACAGAGAGAGAGACAGAGAGGCAGAGACACAGACAGAGGGAGAAGCAGGCTCCATGCAGAGAGCCCGACGTGGGATTCGATCCTGGGTCTCCAGGATCACGCCCCGGGCCAAAGGCAGGCGCCAAACCGCTGCGCCACCCAGGGATCCCCGGGATATTGGTTTATAATTCTCCTTTTTGGTGGGGTCTTTGGTTTTGGAATTGAAGTGGAGAGGTCTGCTGTTAATCTAATATTTCTCCCCATAAAAGTTAGAGATTTCTTGTCTCTTGCTGCTTTAAGGATCTTCTTTTTGTCTTTGGAATTTGCAAGCTTCACTATTAAATGTCAAGGTGTTGAGCAGTTTTTATTGATTTTAGGGGGGATCTCTCTATTTCCTGGATCTGAATGCCTGTTTCCCTCCCCAGATTAGGAAAGTTTTCAGCTATGATTTGTTCAAATACATATTCTGGCCCTCTGGCCCTTTTAGCGCCCTCGGGAACCCCAATTAAACGTAGATTTTTCTTCCTGTGGCTGTCACTTATTTCCCCTATCCTATCCTCATGATCTTTTGTTTTTCTCTTTTTTCCTCAATTTCCCTCTTTGCCATCAGCTTGTCTTCTATGTCACTCACTCATTCTTCTACCTCGTTAACCCTCGTCCTTAGTACCTCTAGTTTGGATTGCATCTCATTTAATTGATTTTTAATTTCTGCCTGATTAGATCTAAATTCTGCAGTCATGAAGTCTCTTGAGTCCTTTATGCTTTTTCCTAGAGCCACCAGTAGTTTTATAATAGTGCTTCTGAATTGGCTTTCTGACATGGAATTGTAATCCAAATTTTGTAATTCTGTGGGAGAGGTATGTTTCTGATTCTTTCTTTTGAGGTGAGTTTTTCCTTCTAGTCATTTTGCTCAGTGCAGAATGGCCAAAAACAAGTTGTATTGGGAAAAGGAGAAAAATGAGAGAAGAGAAAGAAGAAAAGAAAAAGAAAAAGAAACTAAGAAGGAAATAAAAAAACAGAAGAGAAGAAAAAAGGGGGGGGGAAGCAAACAGAAAACAAAAAAACAAGGGGGAGTGTCCTCTGATTCAATAAACTGTAAATCCCTCGACTTCCCCTGGAACTCTCCAGTGCTGCTTGGTCAATAATTTGTTTTTCCCTTGTCTGGCTGGTCTTCTGGGGGAGGGGCTTGCTGTGCTGATTCTCAGGTGTGAGCCCTTGGGGGAGGTGCTCAGCCCCCTGCCTGGTGCATGGCTCAGTGAAAGTTGCTGTCCTGTTTATCCCGTGAGGCCCCAGGAGGAACAACCACAGTGGGGCAGCCAGCTCTCCATCCCTGGAGTCAGCTCCTGTAGTAACTACCGCAGCTCCCAGTCTGCAGGGGCCTGGATGCTCCGGAGCCGGGGGCTGCTGATATGCACAGCTTGGGGGTGCCCAGTGGCAGGACCGTCCACTCTGTTCTGTGTCCTCCTGGCCTCTGCTTGTCCCGGGGGGAGGCCAGATCCTAGGCTGTGTCCCCCAGCGCCCTGGGCCCCGGGGGCCTGCACCGCTGGAAACGTGCTCCCAGCAGCCCCTTCCGCATGGAGCCTCTGCCTGAGCCGCCCCCGAGCTGCTCCTGGGTCCAGCCAGGCACCTGCTGCAGCCCTTTAGGGAGCTCGGCCGCCGGGGTGTGGCGAGCTCTCCCCAGGGGCACAGGTGCCCTGTTAGTGTCCCAGGGAGCCTGAGGGCATCCCCACCCTCCTGGGGTCCTGCTCTAACTCCCTGTGAGCGCCTTTCCCCGGGAAGATTGGTGAAACTCCTGCTTCTCCAGGAGGTTTTCCTGTCCTGGGGACACTTGCCCCAGCCTTAGCCCGGCTCCTCGCGGGGACCCTCCCCCTTGGATGCCTTTTGTTTCTTTATTTCTTTTTTCCCCCATCTTCCTACTTGATAGAAGCCGAACTCTTCTCACTGTAGCATTACAGCTGTTCTCTCTTTAAATCTCAGGCCGAATTCGTAGATTTTCAGGATGATTTGAAGGTTATCTAGGTAATTTGGTGGGGACAGGTGACTTGGAGCCCTACTCTTCTGCCATCTTGCCTTTTTTTCAGTTTTTATTTAAATTCTACTTAGTTAACATTCAGTGTAATATTAGTTTCTGGTGTACAATATAGTAATTCAGCACTTCCATACATCACCCAGTGCTCATCACAAGTATACTCGTTAATCCCCATGACCTGTTTAACCCATCCTCCCACCAACCTCTGGTCTGGTAACCATCAGTTTGTTCTCTATAGTTAAGAGCTTGTTTTTTTGGTTTGTCTGTCTTTTTTCTCCTATGCTCATTTGTTTTTTTCTTTTTTTGTTAAATTCCACATATGAATGAAACCATATGGTATTTGTCTTTCTAATTTTGTTTAGCATTCTACTCTCTAGCTCCATCTATGTCATTGCAAATTACTAGATTTCATCCTTTTTTATGACTGAATAATATTCCATTGTATGTATATATCACTTCTTCTTTATCCTTTCATCAGTTAATGACCACTTGAGTTGCTTCCGTAATTTGGCTATTGTAGATAATGCTGCAGTAAACATTGAGGTGCATGTATCCCTTTGAATTAGTGTGGGGTTTTTTTGTTTTTTAATTTAATTTTATTTACTTATTCATGAGAGACATAGAGAGAGAAAGAGAGAGAGGCAGAGACACAGGCAGAGGGAGAAGCAGTCTCCAAGCAGGGAGGCCAAGGTGGGACTCGATCCCGGGCCTCCAGGATCATACCCTGGGCTGAAGGTGGCGCTAAACCACTGAGCCACCTGGGCTGCCCTGTTTTTGTATTCTTTAGGTAAATATCTAGTAGTGCAATTGCTGGATGGTAAGGTTGTTCTATTTTTAACTTTTTGAAGAAACTCCATACTGTTTTCCAGAGTGGCTACACTAGTTTACATTCCAACCAAAGTGCAAGACAGTTCTCCTTTCTCCACATTCTTACCAAAATCTGTTGTTTCTTATGTTGTTGAGTTTAGCGATTCTGACAAGTGTGAGGTGGTATCTCATGGTTTTGATTTGTATTTCCCTGATGATCAGTGATGTTGGGCATCTTTCATGTGCTTGTTGGCCATCTGTATGTTTTCTTTGAAGAAATGTCTTTTCATGTTTTCAGCCCATTTTTTAATTGGATTATTCTTTTTATTCCTTAAAAGATTTTATTTATTTATTCATGAGAGATACAGAGAGAGGCCAAGACATAGGTAGAGGGAGAAGCAGGCTCCTTGCAGGAAGATCAATCTGGGAGTTGATCCCCGGACCTAGGAAACTGCCCTGAGCCGAAGGCAGACACTCAACTGCTGAGCCACCCAGGCATCCTTTAACTGGATTATTCAATATTGGGCTGTTAACTTTTATAAATTCCTTATATATTTTGGATGCTAACCTTTACTTACATATGACATTTACAAGTTTCTTTTATTCCATAGGTTGCCTTTTAGTTTTATTGTTTCTTTCACTGGGCAGAAGCTTTTTATTTTGATACGGTCCCATTAGTTTATTTTTGCTTTTGTTTCCTTTGCCTCAGGAAACTTACCTGGAACGAATTTGCTGTGGCTGATGTCAAAGAAGTTACTGCCTGTGTTCTCTTCTAGGATTTTTATAGTTTCAGGTCTCACATTTAGTTCTCTGATCCATTTTGAATTTATTTGCGTATATGGTATAAGAAAGTAATCCACTTTCATTCTTTTGCATGTTGCTGTCCAGTTTTCTTAACACCATTTGTTGAAGAGACTGTCTTTTCCCATTGGATATTCTTTCCTACTCTGTTAAACATTAATTGACCATATAATCTTGGGTTTATTTCTGTTTTCTGTCCTGTTCTTTGATCTCGGTGTCTATTTTTGTGCCAGTACCATACTGTTTTGATTGCTACAGGTTTGTAATATAACATGAAGTCTGGTATTGTGATGCCTCTAGCTTTTCTTTTCCTTTTCTAGATTGCTTTGTCTATTCAGGTCTTTTGTGGATCTGTACTGTGGTCTTTTTAATATAATGTTGAATTGAACTTACTAGCATTTTGTTGTGAACTTTTGCATCAGTGTTCACCAGGGATGTTTATCTACTCCTTTCCAGAAGAAAGCCTTAATATCAGGATAATGCTGGTCTTGCAAAAATGATTTTGGAATGTTCTCTCCTCTTCATTTTTTGGAAGAGTTTGAAAAGGATTGGTGCTAATTCTTTAAATGTTGGCAGATTTCACCAATGAAACTATCAGGTCCTGGACTTTTCTTTTTTGGAGGTTTTGATTGCTGATTTAATATCCTTACTCGTTATACATCTTTTTAGATTTTCTGATTCATCTTTCTGATTCACTTTTGGTAGTTTGTATATTCTAGGAATTTATTTATCTCTTCTAGGTCATTCAGTTTGTTGGCAAATAGTTATTTATGTCGGTTGGGTCCGTTTGGTCTAAAGTATGGTTCAAGGTCAATGTTTCCTTATTGATTTTCTTACTGGATAATCTATCCATTGTTGAAAGTGAGGTATTGAAGTCCTTTACTTTTATTGCATTATCTGTTTCTCCTTTCAGATCTGTTAGTATTCAATTTAGGTTTTACATTTAGTATTGCAGTTAGGTTTTCCAGTGTTGAGTGCATATATATTTAGGATTGCTATCTTCTTGATGAATTGACCTCTTTATTATTATATAATGACCTCCTTTATATCATGTTACATTTTTTCAGCTTAAAATCTGTTTTGTCATATATAAGCATAGCTACTCTTCCTTTCTTTTTGTTTCCATTTTCGTGGTATATCTTTTTTCATCTGCTCACTTGGAGCCCGTGTACATCCTTAGGTTGAAACTGAATCTCTTGTAGGCTGCATGTAATTGGGTCTACTTTTGTTATCCATCCAGCCATTCTATGTCTTTAGATTGGAGAATTTAATGTAGTTACGTTGAGCAATTACTGACAAGTAAGAACTTACTAATGCCATTTTATTAATTGTTTTCTTGTGTTGTTTTGTAGTTACCTATTTCTTTCTTCCTCTATTGTTCTCTTCCTTTGTGAATTGATATTTACATGAGGCTTCCATAAAACATTTTATAGATATCACAATCTATTTTATGCTGATAACAATTTATCTTCAATCACATAAAATATCTCTACTCTCTTATTCCCCCTTTTATGTTTTTAATTGTTAAAACTGATTTATCTTTATATTGTATATCTATGAATTATTATAGCAGCAATTTTTAAAAAGATTTTATTCATATTTTCATGAGAGCTCACAGAGAGAGAGGCAGAGACATAGGCAGAGGGAGAAGCAGGCTCCTTGCAGGGAGCCCGAGGTAGGACTTGATCCTGGGACCTCATCACAACCTGAGCCGAAGGCAGATGCTCAACCACTGAACCACCCAGATATCCCTACAATTATTTTTAATACTTTTTCCCTTTAACCTTTATTAACACACCACCATACTACAATATTACAGAGTATTCTGAATTTGGCTATATACTTACCTTAACTGTTATGTTATATATTTTCATATAACTAATCAATGTCCCTTAGTTTCAGTTTGATCAGCATTTCTTGTAAGACAGGACTACTGGTGATGAATTCCCTCAGCTTTTGTTTGCTAGGGAAAGTCTTTCTGACATCTTCATTTCTGAAGGACAGCTTTATCTGGTAAAGTATTCTTCATTGGAATTTTTTTGTATGTGTTTTGTTTTTTGCTTTAGTACTTTAGGTATATATCTCATTCTCTTCTGGCCTGATTGCTAAAGAAATCTACTGATAGCCTTATGGAGATTCCCTTGTATGAGAGACTTTTTTTCTCTTGCTGCTTTTAAAATTTTTGTTTGTCCTTGTTATTGGACAGTTTTATTACAATTTGTCTTGGAGAGAATTGTTTGGGGTTGAAATTTTCGAATGGTCTATTAGCTTCATGAATTTGGGTATCCAAATTTCTCCCCAAGTTTAGGACATTCTGAAGTATTATTTCTTTAAATAAGCTTTCTACTCCCTTCTCCCTCTCTTCTCCTCTCTGATTATAGTATATTTTTCCCTTAATAATGTCCTATAAATTCTGGAGGTTTTCTTCATTCCTTTTCATTCTTTTTTATTTTAAACTTCTTTGACTGGATAATTTCAGTTGAACTATCTTCTAACTCACTGATAGTCTCTTTTGCTTGATAATCTGCTGTTGTAACTTTCCACTGAATTCTTAAGTAGTCATTGTCTTCTTCAGCTCCAGTGATACTGTTTTTGATTCCCCCCCCATATCTTTGATGATCTCCTATTATGATCTTATATTACTTCCCTAAAGTTGTTATTTATCTGTGTTCTCCTGTACCTCTCAGGATATGTTTAGAACAATTATTTTTCTTTGTTGGACAACTCTGGGATCTCCATTTCTTTGGGCCAGTTACGAAGAGTTCCTTTGGTGGAGTCATATTTCACTGATTCTTTATGACTCAGTAACCTTGAATGGGTGTCTGCACATTTGAAGAAGAACCTCTTTCAAACATTCTGGATTGACTTTTGCCTGCTGGTAGGGGCACACTATATGGTGATATTACCCTGAGTCTAATGGTATAGGGTACCAAATGCAGACCATGTGGTAGGCATGATGGGGGGTATTATATCTCTTCACTTCAGGCACTGGGTTCCACGGCACCAACAACTGTGTGGCCCTTGGCAAGCACTGCAGCAAGCAGCCTGTAATGGCCATTGGGTCCTCAGCAATATCTCCATGGTCTGTGGCTAGGGACCAGAGCAGATGGCTGTGGTGGCTACAGTCAGTGGTGTGCACACTCGGAGTCAGCTGCAGGTATGTAGTAGCAGGGGCTGGTTGCATGTAGTGGTGGGAGCCAGGACAAGCAGCAAGGCCTGGGGCCAATTGAGGTCTCCCTGGCAGCATGGGAGTCCTGGCTGTGTGCACTACCATTGCTGGGTTATACCACAGGCACATGGGAGTTGGAGACAGGACAGGGAGCAGGTGGGGGCATGCTCATGCACAGCCAGAAAGGCTAGTTAAAGTTCCTGGGCTGGGGCACAGTGGGGAGGGACGCAGGCAGCCTGGCATCAGTGAATGTGAATACCTGTGGGGCAACTGCCAGCAGAATCTGCAGGGGTTCTGTGGTGTCTGGGCTACTCTGTGGTTTCTTTGGCAGTAAAATCTGCTGGGTTTGTTGGCAGAGCAGACTACTATGAACTGCTCTTGCTTCTGCTGTGTGGCCACCACTGGCAGCCCTTGTGTTTATTCCTCGTTCTTCACCACCTATTTTACTTATGCTTTTGCTTTGCCAGTCTTGGTTGGGTCTAACTGAAGCAGGAACTTAATGTGGTGCCTCCAAAGGCTGGGAAAGCTGGTCACTCACTCAGCTCTTCCTTTCCTGGTGGGGGTACACTTTCTACTTGGGGAGTCTCCTCTTGGTTCTGAGTTTGGGGGGTGGGATGATGGAGCAAAGTGAAGCTGTCTTCCTTTGCTTTCTGTGTGGTTATCCACTGACTTTTTGTTCCATTGTGTTGCTAAAGTTACTTAAGTGGACTCCAGTTCTCTAACAAAGCTGTTTTTGTTCGTGGAGAGCTAAGTGTTGATCTTTGTGGGGTTACAGATGATGGGCTCTTCTAAGTTGCCATTTCAGTGATATCACTTCCCTATAATATTTTAATTGGGGTGATCTTTTTTGAAAAGCAGTTTAAAAATATGAATAACCAAATAAACTATAAATATTTTTAATAAACATTTAAAGGAAAATAGTAAACATTGCTAATCTAATTTGCATTACTGAAATTATTTTTGTTTAAAATTGATCTAATTTTTTTCCATAATGCTTTCAGCAATATTAATAAGGTCAATAAATATGCACTATTAAATATAAGTCTAGGAAATGTTATTTTCTGTTAGCATTGAGACACAGAGAAGAAAAAGAACATAGGAAAATAGTAAGAGGGGCCCTTTAGGCTGAAGGTAAGGCCAGAAAGGCTCTTTTTCACTTTGCAGTTGTGGCTAGAAGTATGAGGCAGCATTGGGTAGGTAAGAAAAGTGGTGTGAGTAGATGTACAGAGCTCAATATTTTTAAGGAAATAAGGGGAAGCTAATGTGGGGAGTGAGGTCCATTCTAATGCACTGGGGACGTCTGTTGTGATTTAAGCTTAGGAATATGCTGCCTTGTGAAAAAATATGGCTTAAAGGAATCAGGCTTCCAAGTGGAATCAAGGAGCTGTTATGGACTGCTTGCCATATCCAGGTAGGAGATGACAAATCTGCCAGAGGCAGAAGCCGTGGATGGGGAAAAAAAAATGGGCAGAGTCATTTTGGAGGGAGAATTGACAGAATTTGTTGATAGAATTGAAATGGAGTGATGTATGAGAAGTGTCAAATGTGATTCCTAGATCTGTCTTGCAGAAGTTGTACTGTTCCTCAAGAAAATGATTTAAGGGAATGAATGAATGAATGAATGAATGGGAACAGTTGAAGGTCATTGGGCTTTCTTGAGAAGGTCAGAGAAAGGTTGAATTCTGTCTTAAATAACTTGAACTTGTGTAGCCTCTGAGACCACAAAGTGAAGATATGTAGTGCAGACAAAATGCAGTCAAACTAGAGGTTTTATATTTGGCTCTCAGCATACTGCTAAGCCCTTTCCGTGAATGTGGAGCAGCAGAGACCACGCTCTGGGCAGCCGGCAGTCAGTGCGCTGGTGCTTGAGCTTAGGGATGGCAGACAGACGTGAACCTCTCTTGGAGGCTGCTGGGTGGTGTCCACTGTGCTGGTGTTCACCTGCACCTGGTGTGCTGTCAGGCCCCAGGCATACAAGCTATGCTTTGCTTACCTGAATAACTGAAAATTGGAGATGCTTCTGAAGAACATACTCCTTCCCCCTCTCTGCTCTGCTTTCTTGCTGCACAGCTAAGCTAGTGAGACTATCCTTACTGAACATATCAGTGCCAAAGCTGGAGCAATGTGTAGGCACATTTGCCGAGGGGTGGGAGTGAGGGGACAGGCCTTAATCTCCCAAATGAAAGTATATTATTAAACAGGGAGAGGCGAGGCAAGACAGATTTGTTTGGACTGATCTCTCTGGGTGTTAAATAACTAGGCAGTGACCCCAGGAGCTGACCCATGGTCTGACTGCTTCCTTGCCTTTGCTCAACCCTTCACTTTCATTTTCTCTGCACTTGCTCTATCCCTTCATTGATTTAAAATTCCTTGAAAACCTGTGCTTGGAACACCATCTGTAGAACTTGGATAAAACGGAGATGGAGGCTGGCAAATTTGAGAATACAGCAGTGAGTGAGGGGCAGAGGCATGACATTGCATGTGGGTGGCAGAGGGGGAGGGTTCACAGAAGTGATACCTGAGCTAAGTCTTGAGGAGGTGCGGCAGTTGGGGTGAGCAGTGGAGTTGCAAGGGCATTCCAGACATAGGGGCAAACGTACAAATGTGAAAGTAGCAGTCAGAAGGAAGGAGTTAAGAACTGTGTGCTGCAGCAGGAATAAGACCTGAGTGATGGACAGGGACTGATTCAAAGGATCCCTGTATTCAGGGCTATTACTTTAGCTTTGGGCTGTGGGAAGTTTTAGGGCAAGAATCAGAACCTTTCCTGACCACCCACATAGGCCACACATCTACTTTCCTTCTCAGATATCCAGGAGTAGTAGGAATCACTGTTCCATTTAACAGGAGAGGATGTTGTGAGGTCAGAGGCCACATCAAAGCTATCAGATGAGAAAGTCCTGCCCCATACCGCAGGGTGCAGGAGGTCTAAACACCATGTCCAGCAAGTAAAGCATTCACTTGGGGGAAAAAATCAAAATAAAAAAGATTTCTGGAAGGGATCCATGTCTCTATGTAATGAATACGATTCTCTCTGAATACTTGGACCATGTAAGGAAAGGTTAGCCATGTGCCTGGAGCAGAAGTCTTGTTCATCAGATGGGCTGGCAGTGGTCTGGATCTGACACTTCCCCAGGCGATGCCATCTCTCAGAGTCTCACTTCCCATCAGGAAGATTGGAATAGTCTCTGTAGCATGCACCCAAGTTGGGAGATCATCAATGAGATGGTACAAGCAAGGCTCCTGGCAATGCCCCCATGGGCTGCAGCCTCACACAGGAGGTACTTCTGTCTACACCCCCATTATACACATGACAATATGTGTTTTCTCACAGCTTTGACTGTTGCACTTTCTTTGTCACCTATTTATAATAGTTGGCCAAAGGCTGGCAAAGATCTCCTTCCAGTCACACCCAGTTTCCTCCGTTTCCCTTTTTCTTTTGTCTTCACCTCTTGGTCTCCAGAACACTAGGACACTGAAGCATATGTTGGTCTTCCCTGCATGAGCCTTTGTTTTCCTATAATGTCCATTCACCAGTGGCGTTCCTTTCCTCACTCACTAGGAAAGATGCTAAAGCATGTCATCCACGGCCACTCAAGTTGTGTTGTGTGCTCTCTTGAAAGGAAGTTGAGCATATATTTTGCCTTATTTATGTGGTTGAACTGAGACTTGACTGCATGGATCTAGAGAGAATAGGGTTCCTTTAGCATCACCCTTGGGTTTCTTCTCTGAACATTCATCTGCTTCGGTGGGTCCAAGTACGGTCTACTTACCTAGATGCTCTAAAACACAGTCAAGCCCTGATTATGACCTATGTCATATATTATGTCCTATAGGATAGGATACCATCTCCTCATGCACATTCTGCAAAAGTTTGAAACTCATCCCAGTGTTCTCAAATTGTGACTATGTCCCTAGTTCTTTGTTAACCAGCTGGTTTTGTGTATCATTGTCTAATTTTAATTATTTCTCTACCATACTTCACTGGCCCTTCTGGGGGCCACCATCTACCCAGCTAGTATGGTGCAAACCAGTCATGCCACTTGTAGGGCATCCACAATGGCTGACACATTGAGGAGATTTGTACTGCTTTTTTTTTTTATCACATTGCTATAAATAATGCACCATTTCTAAGTTGATGACTCTTTTCTGAATAGCCTTGAGCACAGGAATTTAAAGAAAAATGAGAGAAATCTGAAACCTTTCCTGATTCACAGAAACTCCAGATAGTCTAGAATACTTGTTTGGCTTTGTGGGAATGATGGACTGTCACAGAATGAGTTGCTATAGCTTCCACATATAAGTGAAATCATATAGTATTTGTCTTTTTCTGTCTAACTTATTTCAGTTAGCACAGTACCCTCTGGATTCATCCATGTTGTCATAAATGGCAAGATTTCATTTTTCTTTTATGACTGAGTAATTAATATTCCATTTTACATATATACCACTATTATTTTTTCATTAAAAAATTTTTAAAAACACACAAATGAACAAACAAAATAGAAATAGACTCTAAATACAGAGAACAAACCAGTGGTTGCCAGATGGGAGGTGGGTGAGGGGATGGGGAAGATAGATAAAGAGGATTAAGAGATAGAAATTTCCAGTCATAGAATAAATGAATCACAGACATAAAAAGTACAACATAGGGAATAAAATCAATAATATTGTAATAGCTTTGTATGGTAACAAATGGTAATTACATTCATTGTGGTGAGCATTTCATAAGGTAGAAATTGTTGAATCATTATACATCTGAAACTAACAAAACATTGTATGTCAACTATATTCAATAAAACAAGGAGGTTACCATAGTAGAAAATAGAGCATTTTGAAATGTGAAGTATGAAAAAGAGATTGAGAGTCAATCCATAGTCATGGAAATTGAGAGCAATGGCACTGATTGGCAGTCCTAAATGGAAAAATCACTGTCAAGTCTCTATGGAAAACGAGATGCTTTCTGCTCAGAGAATAAAGACCAACAGAAGATTCAGCACAAATCCTTGCATCATGGAAGATGCAGGCTGCCACTCTGATGTAGCTGCCCTTGGGTCAATCTTCTCAGGGTCACTTAGTACATCAAGTGTCCTCCTATGCACCTATACATCAAGTGTCCTCCTATGCACCTACCTGTTGCAACACCATCCTTTCTATTATCTCCCCAAAATAAGGATGGGGTGTCATCATTTGAAAGATTCCAGCTTGTTAAAACATGTCAAATAATACTCTAAAACTGGCTAAATTTTTCCATTCATTATCTATAGCATTCAGAAATCTGGAAGAAAAGATTCAGAAATTGAAAACAGCATTATCTGTAGTGTGGAAGATTGGCACTGGGGTTGTGGACTCTGAGGGTTTCACATTACTACTTAGCATGCCCTATGCCCTAGGACCTCTTAGTAAGCCCAGTAAGCTATTGTTTTTTCTGTTCTTTATATAATTTATACCATCTTTA
Source organism: Vulpes lagopus (assembly GCF_018345385.1). Classification (NCBI taxonomy): domain Eukaryota; kingdom Metazoa; phylum Chordata; class Mammalia; order Carnivora; family Canidae; genus Vulpes; species Vulpes lagopus. The sequence continues at coordinate 93,809,585 of NC_054827.1, read as the reverse complement.
ATATTTCTTTCCTTCAATTAGTTTTAGGTTTAATTTGCTTTTTTTATAGTTTCTTAACATATGAAATTAAGTTGTTTCTTCCTTTTTAAAATGTAGGTATTTATAGCTCTAAATTTCAATCTAGGGACTACTTTTGTTGCATCCTGTACATTTTGGTATGCTGTGTTTTTCATTTCCGTTCATTTCAAAGTTATTTTCTGATTTCTCTTGTGGTTTAGATTCATTTATTACTTAGGAATGTTGTTTAATATCCACATGTTTATTAAGTTTTCACTTTTCTTTTTGTTACTGATTTTTAGTTTTATTCCATTGTGGTCAGAGGAGATACTTAGTATCATTTCAGTATTTAAATTTATTGAAGCTTTTTTTGTGGGTGAACACACAGTCTATCCTGGATAACATTCCAGGATAACGTTCCATGTGCCCTTAAAAAATGTATATTCTGCTGTTGTTGGATGGTTCTGTATATGGCTGTTTGTTGGAGTGTTCTGTATACAGTTGTTTGGTCTGATTGCTTTTCAGTGTCTTCTGTTTAAGTCTTCTATTTTCTGATTAATATTCTGTCCAATTTTTTTAGCCATTATTGAAAGTGAGGTATTGAAGTGAGGTTCATGTATATATAATTTCTATATATTCTTGATAGCTTGAGCCTTTTATTATTATATAGTGTCCTTTTTTGTCTCTTAAAACAAATTTTGTCTTAAGTTCTCTTTTGGTTATGGTTTGAATATATTGTCTTTTTCAGTCTTTTCACTTTCAACTTCCTGTGTTTTTGGAACTAAAGTGAATCTGTTGTAGACAGCATAGTTCATATTCCTCTATTGATTCTATTAGTCTCTGCCTGTTAATTGAAGTTTTATTCCATTTATATTTAATATAATTACTGACAAGAAAAGACTTTTCCTTTTTTCTATTTGCTTACTATATGTCTTATTTCTTTTCTGTTCCTTATTTTTTCCATTAGTACCTTTTTTGTGTTCCATTAATTTTTTTTCCTAGTGTACCGTTTCAATTCCATCTCCTTTCTCTTACTGTATATATTTGTAGTTATTTTCCAAGTGTTTACTATGGGGATTTAAATTAACATCTAAATTCATGACAATCAAGTTTGAATTAATACTGGCTTAGTTTCAGTGGTATATAAAAATTTTGCTTGCATAGCTCTGTTCCCTTATATTGTTATTGTCACAAATTATATCATTTTACTTAGTGTGGCCAGTAACATTAATTGATAATTCTCATCTTATTCATTTGTCTTTTAAATAATATAGGGTAAGAGAGGGATTATAAACCAAAAATATAATAATACTGGCATTTATATTTTTGTATGTTATTAAAATCTGGAACACTTCCCAAAAAATGAAAATTCTCAGTCTTTGCAGATAAGTTTTGTTTGTGTTGGGTTGCTCCTTCCATGCTCAGCCAGGCAGTTTATAACTTCCATAGCTTTCATGTCCTGCTTTTGCAGTGCCTTTAGCTCAGCTGGAGATGAGAACTCAGTGTTCTTGGGTCTTTTCTGAACATGCATCCAGTCCTGGACACGCACATATTTTTCTAGATTCTCTGGAGTGTTCAGCCCTTACTTCTCCAAGTATCTCTTTCCTTAGGCTCTCATTCGTGGACTTTTCAGTCTGTCTATTGTTTGCTCCCACTGTATATGTTGCCCCATGGCTGTGGTGAATATATTTGTGCTTAAATGTTTTGAACAAATGGTCCCTTAGAGGACATCTGAGTCTTGGAAAACTCTTGAGTCATTTGAAACTAAAGCAAACCCTGAGTCAGTCCTTCAGGGACCTACCTTCAGCTCCCGCAGAATCCTACAGTAGGGATGTGGGCTGCTATTTTCAGAGTCACTGCAGAACTATGAAATGGGGGCTAGTAATAGGGTAAGTTCAAATGCTACAGAACTTGCTCACTGTGATTCAGGTATTTTTTTTCTTCATTAAGCATTCTCCTGGCTGTTGTTAAGTTCTTTATTAGATTCCAGTTTTCTTTAAAAAAAAAAAAAAAAAAAAAAAAAACAGAGAGAGAGAGAGAGAGATGATGTGACAATTTTTTGTCATTTTTTTCATTGCTTTTTTGTGCATTCCCTAATTCACCACTTTTGCTGATGTCTCCTTTACTTCTTCCCTAGCATTTTTAAAGTATCTATTATGTGTCAGACCTTGCATTACATATTTATATTCAGGACTTAAAATGGCACTGTAAAATAAGCTGTATAATCCCCTTTAGAAGACATTTCAGGCCCAGGAATGTTGAGAGCCTGAGATGAGAGTTTTAAAGCAGGGTCTGTTTGATTCTACTACCTTTTCTGTCTGCTTCCTCCTGCATTACAGTATTGATTATTTTATGCTTTATGATTAAAGACACACTGGAATTTCATTTTGAGAAAGGAACTTTCTTGCATATTTGTGCTGTTCCTTTTTTGCTGCATTCTTTTTTTTATTGTTCAGGCTTGTCTTTATTTTCCTACTTTTGATCTAGTAAGAATTGTGCTGGCCATGTGAATACATATAAAAATTTAACAAAATACTTCCACTCTCAAGTTAATCATTAGAATGCCTTCCTGAGAAACATGAGTATTAATAGATATAGCCATGTTAATAAAATAGATCAATAGTTTATGTCCCCTTTTGATACAAAATATGCTAACTTTGCAAAATTATCACACATACACTAACTTTCTCGACATAAATGAGTATTGCTTCCAGTAGCTGAAGAGGTATGCAAAGTTCACAGAGAACTTGTAGCCAGCATAATTCCAATGGTTGGTCTCATGTACATTTTTATTATGAGTACAAGATGAATAAATTAGCCTTCAACTGACTAAAATTGAAATTACTGACTAAAATTGAGTTACTGAAATCTGTAACTCAAGCTTGAAGTAAGTCATAGAATTTGCCTCCATTGCTGAAAAGAAGATATTCATTATGTTCATAACAGATTTTTTTAAAGCATGGAACTCTACAATTGTATGAATCAGAACATTCATCATTTTAGTATATTCTTATTGGAACTTTCACATAGTTTCCTAAGTTCTGCTTTTTACCAGGTTGCCCATAACTGAATTTAAATTTTATTACATTTTAAGCAGGTCACTGCACCCTTTATTCTTTTAGCTCTCCATTGGCTACTCCTCATTCCAATATCTCACTAACCCTTGAAGAACTTGGTATCTCATCTATTCTTGATCATAGGCAAAACCACTGCCTGTGATTTCAGTAGGGTCATTAGTGTTAGGGTGATGCTCCTTTAGGAGGTTGGCTAACCAGGACGAGCACAACAGCCAGGTCCTGAAAGCAATGAGGCTTTCAGTTCTGGTCTGAACCCAACACAATGCCAGTAGATCTACAACTACCACAGAAGGGATCAGTACATATACTATAGCTAATAAAAAGGGAGAGGAATGGATGAGCCTGGCAATGACCTTGGGATTCCAACATGCACTGTTTCAAAAAGTTTAAATTCAAAAAGTTCAGTTTTTAGGTAGTTGACTGAATTTTAGAATACATTTTTCCTCAAAACATTATTATAAATTGTATTTAGGTTCCCAAGAACTGGTATACCCTAACTAACCAATAGTATGCATGGCACATCATGTTAGTGATGTTTTATAAGACGAAAGATGCTTTCTTGCATTCTTTTATTAAATGAAAAGGTTTGAAGTTTTTTTCTGAATTCAGGCATACAAGGGAGAAATCTCGGGTGGAGTAGGGTTTTAGCATCAGGAAGATATCAAAGGGGAAGGAGAAGCAGGGCTATGTGTATTCCTAGCACCAGTGACTTATTAAATATATATATATATAATTTATATTTGTATATATAATATATTTACATATTTGTATTAATAATGTCAATTCTCTATAACTGAATGCATGAATAAACTTCCCTCCATTCGCCAGTCTAGAGGTGAGTCAAATATAGGAAGAGGAGGCATATACCCCTCAGGGCTGGGCTTCCTTTTGACATCCCTCACAGTAGAAAAGATGCTCCTCACATGCAGTGTGAATCTACAGTTACATCAGCAATGAGAATGTGACTTGCCATAGAGCAAGGAGACTTATCCAGCAGCATCCCTACTAGAGGGTTGAATGAGCCTTTCACAACCCCATACAGGTGGGAATAAGCCAGTGGCATCACAGTGAGGCTACAATACAAGAGAGATGCTGCCTACAGGAATGCCAGGTGAACAGTGCCAGCCTTGCTCTATCTCAAAACCCTTCAGCCTTTCATATGGGAGCTGCTATGGTAAATATAAGTTATCTACATTAAGCATTCATCTGTTCTTTACAAGGACTCATAGGGCTAGAAAAGTATCAAGACCAAATTAAGCCTTATTTCTTTCCCATAACACCAATCGATAGATGCTATGTTAATATTTAATTCTAAGAGTTCCCCCCAAATTTCATATATTGCCTGAGTGCTATTGTAGGAACTTTACAGAAAGGTTATGTTTCCACTGAGTAAATGTAGCTGAGGCACGGTGTATAGCTCAAAAACTGACCAAGCCAGGATACTTTGCACGAGATGCTATTTCATTATCAAGTTCTGAATTTTTATTGTAGCAAACACTTTGTGAGCTGTTTATAAATTTGCTAATATTACTACATTTCTTAACTTTGGAAAATGATTTCAAAATATACATGGGGCTGCTCTTCAGCATTCTAACAACTGGCCATTTGATTATTAATATGATTTTTTTTAAGGGAAACTCCTGTATTAGTTTCCTATTGCTGCTGTAACAAGTTACCACAAATGTAGTGACTTAAGACAACATACGTTTATTACTCACTGCTCTGGAGACTAGAAGCATGAAGCAGATCTAACATGGCTAATATCAAACGTTTGGCAAGACTGGGTCCCTTTTAAATTCTCTAAGGAAGAATATTTCCTTGTTTTTTCCAGCTTCTTAGAGGATATGTGCATTCCTTGGCTCCTAGCCCTGAACTACTCTTTACATCACTACATCTCTTTCTCTGAGCCTCACACTCCTGTTTTCTTCTTATAAGTAGCCTTGTGATTGTATTGGATATCTCACCCAGATAACCCAGGATAATCTTCCCATCTCAAGAATCTTAATCCTGTCCCCCCGAAAAGTTCCTTTTGCTGTGGTAGATAAGAAGGACTAGGATATGACTATCTTTGGAGGTTGTTATTTTGCCTACCACAATCTGTCTTCTGGTCCTCCTCAAAACTCCTGTCTGTCCCACATGCAAAATATATTAACCCCATCCCAATATCTCCAGTGTCACAACTCATTACAGCATTGAATTAAAGTCCATAATTTCAACCAAATCTCGGCATCTCGAAAGTTCCAAATACCATTATTGGAGTTATCTATTCCATATCTATTCCATATCTAAATCAGCTATGCCAGATGATGGGGGGGTGTGATCTACCCTGAGGCACAATACCTTTCCATCTGTGAATTTGTGGAACTCAAGAAACAAGTTTCTGCTCCCCAAATCAAATGGAGGACAGACATATAACAGTTACAGATATTCCCATATGAAAGGGGGGAAATGTCAGGAAAAAATGAAGCACCATTCCCTCTCTCTGTCCTTTTCAATTCAAACTGGCAGTGTTTCTCCTGGTATAAAATTCTCAAAAGTTTTGTAGGTCTCTTATGTGTGTCTCAGGAATTCACACTACTAGAGACTCCTAGTTAAATCTTTCATGGATAATCTAATCTTTATTCCTGTCTTTTGCTTACACAGTTGAGGGGACCCATGAGTCACATACCTAATCTCAAAGAGTCTACTGTGTAACTGAATATTCTGACCTTTTGATATTTTGAGGCATTAGCAAAAGGCTGTCCAACTACACCCATGTCTTTATTTTAAAGGCGTTTTTTTTTTTTTTTTTCCTGACAATTAATCTTCTAATTATAGCATCTTTTGCAACCTGGATAGACTGAGAATTTCCCAAATCATCAAGTCCTGGTCCCTTTTTGTTGGCAGTTATTCCCTCATCCTATCTTTTTCTTCTTCTCACATTTTACTACAAGCAACAGGAAGAAAAAAGGCCACAACTACAACACTTTGTTTGGAAATCTCATCTAAGTATCCAATTTCATCATTGTATCAGTTGCATAAAGCCCCTGGAATTCTTTCTGGATTCTCTAGGAGGGAATCTGTTCCTTGTCTCTTCCAACCTTCTAGGAGCCACCTGCATTCCTGAGTTTCATGGCCACATTACTCTGATCTCTACTTCTGTCATCACATCTCCTTTTAGACCCTGAGTCTCCTCCTCTCTCTCATAACACTTGTGACTATACTGGGCCCATCTGAGTAAACCAGGATAATCTTTCCTATCCCAAGGGCCTTAATTTAATCACATCTATAAAGCTCCTTTGTCATTTAAAGTAACATATCTATGGGTTTGGGACTGTGGGGAGTTAGGACATGAGCATCTTTGTAGGACTACTTTTCTGCCTGCCACCAATACACCTCCTACTGCACTAGTGCAGTATTTTCATGTAAGAAGGCTCAAATCTGAAGAAATTATTGAGTAGACATCTGGAGACTAAGCCTCTTTTCACACTTATCAACTTTTTTTTTTTTTTCAGAGAGTAAAAGCAATTGTTATTTTCTTTCTTTTTCAAATGGGAAACTAGACCAGAGAAGTTAGGCAGTTTTACAAAGGTTACACAGTTAGTTAATGGCAAAGCTACTTTAGATTTGGCTGTTTTAACCATTTTAAGGGTTTTTTTTTAATGTGAGCTGCCCCTGGTCAAGCAGGGAGCTCTCTAGTGAGTTTAGGATCCTAAACCCTTAATTAGGATAATATAAATCCAAGTTGAAGCAAATAGTTTATCTCACAAAGTGCCCCTTCCCACCCTAAAAATAAAATGTTGTTGAAAATTGGGACATATGTTTCAATGAGTTAATCCGTAAATGTCTTAACAGAACTGGGAAGCAAAATTGAAATTCAGCCTCTGGGAAAAAAGTACTAGATTCTTGGTTCTACTAGTAATTCAGTAAAGTTTTTCCATAAGGCACATTTCTTAACCTTTTGGGTTTCATTTCCTTCATCTGGAAAGTGAAAGTTTCTAGTAGGTGTCCTGACTGGCTCCTTGGAGCTATGACAATCTATTATTCTTTAGAGTGCTTTGATCTCAATTCTGTGTGAAGGAGGTTGGTTATATATCGAGGCATTCTACATTTCAGGGACTCCATGAATGGAAGGCTTCCTCTTATCTAGAGATATTTTTTGAGTATTATAAAGGCATAAGCCATTTTGGAAATGTTTGAAGAGATCAAAAATTTAAACGTTGTTTGCCTACTGAGGCTGAAACATTTGCTATTAGGGGATTTAGCTGAATAATACATTCATCCTTTAGAAGACATTATCATAGATGTATATTTTTCCAGGATTTAGAACTATAGTTCTAAGGAGGCCTTTTAAAATGGAGGAACAGTCCATGAGGCTTTACTGATAGTACTTATTGAAATAGTAATTGTAGAATTGCTATCTTTTTTTGTGTGTTTTTGCTGGAATTATTCTTTCTTTAAACATATTCTTCTTTTTAGATCCAGCTAAATTCTGTCCACTGGTCTCTGCCTACCATCACTAAACTCTCTGCTCCTCCAGCTATATGCTGAAAGCAAACTCATTGGTGTATACAATTCTTATCATCTTTAAATATCAGTGTATTCGGTTTCAGAAGTAACCAGCTCTCAGCACCAAACAGCCAGAATAAAGGAGAACATGAGATGAACTGAGTAAGAAAGAGATGAGACCACCATGGCAGAAAGGAAGACTTTTAATCCTTGTTATAAATACATGATGTTGGCCAAGAAAGAAGGAAGACATGAGGAAAAGGGGAAAAAGCCAGGAGTGAGCACTGTGCCCAGGGTGGGAGGTTAAGTCTCCCTGAGGGGATCTTCTCTGACAAGTAGGGGCAAACAATAGAAATGCCAGGTGGTGGTGCCTCCAGGGGCCATGGAGATGGAAGCAAAGTACCACCATAAAGCAGAGAGGGAGGAGGAATTAACCATGATTCACCACACTGCCAAGGACTCAGACAACACATCTGGCTTCAAGTCAGCCTCCAGGCCTGGTGGGCAGTAGTATGTTTCCTGGGGGACAGAAGCTCAGTTATGTGAGCTGGCAGACATGGCTATGTCTAGAGAGAAGATTCTGCTGTGGAGAGACCATCTCCACATCACTCTGATAATGAGACTAGGGCCCGTAAAGTTGTCAACATTTGGGGGTGGGGGGCAACTTGAAGACTGCAGAGCTGGGTCTACTGGTTCAAATGCTTCATACCTGTGGCTGGGCTAAGACAGTCAGGATCACCTGAAGCAGCCCTGCTCACACCCTACCTCCCACTGCTCCCACTGACTGAGCCCAGGGTCTTCCTTACACCAGCATCCATAACCTGTCTGAACAGAGGCTGTAGACCAGCACAGAATCTCCAAATCAAAACAGGTCTCCTCTAAGTTCCTACAGCACTGTTATGTTGTGTGCTTATTCTCATATTTATTGCTTTATACTTGGCATTACAGCTCTATACATACTTCCTATCATCCCACTAAAAATTTGCGTCTGAAGAAAATTCTAGATTATCTGAGTTCATTGTGAGTTTATCTTTTAAAATATATTTGACTCCTTTAAATGTTCTGTCCTACTATTTGCTTTACTTTAAAAATGTCTTAAATTGGGGCAGCCAGGGTGGCACAGCTGTTTAGCGCTGCCTTCGGCCCAGGGTATGATTCTGGAGACCCAGGATCGAGTCCCACGTTGGGCTCCCTGCATGGAGCCTGCCTCTGCCTGTGTCTCTGCTTCTCTCTCTCTGTGTCTTTCATGAATAAATAAAATTTTTTAAAAAAGTCTTAAATTTGCTAACAGCCAGATACAGTAAGCATTATTTTCTTATGTGTTGGCTAAATGCTCTCTTCACAGGCATTTTAAGTCATAATTTCCTTAATTCTAAGTATTCAACTTATCCACTTCATAGTCTCTAATAATAGCTCTTTTACATAGTTTGTGTTATGTAGGAGAGGGCCTTTCATGTAAACAATCTAAAAGTCTAACAATAGGGGATCCCTGGGTGGCGCAGCGGTTTGGCGCCTGCCTTTGGCCCAGGGCGCGATCCTGGAGACCCGGGATCGAATCCCACATCAGGCTTCCGGTGCATGGAGCCTGCTTCTCCCTCTGCCTGTGTCTCTGCCTCTCTCTCTCTCTCTCTCTCTCTCTCTGACTATCATAAAAAAAAAAAAAAAACCACTTCTGTTTAAAAAAAAAGTCTAACAATAGCTAATTGGTTTAATATATGCATTATTTTGTTATTATTATACATTTTTTAATATTAAACATATTATGTACACATGTGTATATATAATATATACATGTAATATATGTATATATATAAACACATAGCCCACACATCTGTATCCTAGAATTAAATATTCATGTTTTAGAGTCGTCGTTATATAGAGATTTTCACATGGGAAGTACCCTATTCCTAATGTTAGGCATAAAAAAGACTGAATTTTACATATATTTTACAAAAAAAAATACATATACATGTATACATGTATACATATACATGTCAAAAAAACCCTGAACAAAATTTACCCGGTAAAATTATGTTAAATGATATCTATTTGTAGTTTTCTCCTTCCAGTTCCTCTGTACATTTCCACATTCTTCTATGAACATATACAGTGTGTCATTTTAAATACCATATCCCTGCCCGAATGTGAAACTCTGGTGCTGTGTTCTAGTCCATGTGATTCACACCTTTTGAGCATTGCTCCATCCTTGGGGGAATGGCCTCTCAAGCCACTGGCTTGAGACTGACTCATATGTTTGTGACATTCATTATTTAGAGAATACATACATTAGCTACTCTGTAATCATCAAGTGTGAATTCTGTGCCCAATTTAATAGCAAAAGGTTAATCTGTTGTAACAGGAGGAAGTAGTTAAGGCAAAAATGAATGTTTTTACATTTTTATTCTCACCCTGAGCACATAGCAAGATCCAAACTCAATATAAGAGGGAAGGACCAATAGTGCTAATATCATGTCAAATTATTATTTGTCTAAAAATATAAATATAACAGTTATTTAAAGGTGAATGTTTTATGAGATGAGTTCATTCTGGGTAATTTAATTTCATTTTAAATAGTAGATTAAGAAACTTAAAGAAACAGAAGATTAACGCATTAAGGAAATTTAGTGAAATTTACCTAATTAGTGAAGTTTGTAGTGAAATAAAAGCACAACAGTGTGGCCACTTTGGAAGTGTACAGAACCCATTACCACTTGGTGTGTGGTGGATGTGCCATTAGGGAACCAGTGCAGTTGAGGGCCTAGAATCAAATGATGACTTTCTGACATAATAGCTCCACATCCTTGTCCTGATCCTTTAATGTCTGTGCATCACTTTCCTGACTTCTAAATTCAGATATTAATAGCAACAAATCTTACAATGCTACTTTGATTAGACGCATTAGTGCAGCTAAAGCACTTAACACAGTGCCTGGCATAGACCTGGTGGATATTATTATGACCATTGCTGTTTGAGTCATTGATGACAGTGGTAGTAGATAGTAGTATTATTATCTGGAAGACAAGGCTTGGATTAAAAACAATTAGGCTGTACAGAAGATTGCTGTCATAATACAATTTCACCTTCTCTACAGTGTCATGTCATCAGTCCAGTATACAATAATTGTAGCCAGCTTCTGGTCAAGATTTTCACTGAGCATTTATGTTGCCCATTTATATTTTTTGAGCTTATAAACAATTATAGAAAATCAATATATTTTCAGCCTTTTTAAAAGAAGTTTTTTAGATTACTTTGGATAAGGGATGGGAAACAAACAATAAATCATTTTTAAAGCCATCTGAAATTGCTTTACAAGTGGTAATGTATGTATAGACACACAGACCAAGATACAGAACTGACTAGATTTGACTTAAGCCTTATTTTTAAATGATATCATCTTCAATGCAAACCTATATAATTTGATGGGACAGTTTAGACAATTTCATGAAAGATGGTAATTAAAATAATAAGTGAAGTACTTAACATGGTTTTATGGAACATGGTGGCTGCTCAGTAAATAGCCAGAATTGGTAAGTCATTTAAAGGTCTGCATCTCGAGATGCCTGGGTGGCTCAGTGGTTGAGTGTCTGCCTTCAGCTCAGGATGTGATCCCGGGTCCATGGATCAAGTCCCGCATTGGGTTCCCAATGGGGGAGCCTGCTTCTTCCTCTGCCTATGTCTCTGCCTCTCTCTCTGTCTCTTTCATGAATAAATAAATAAAATCTTTTAAAAAATAAAGGTCTGCATCTCTTACTTTTCAGCTTGACCATCTCTGCAGAGTGCCCAATGCAACTTGAGGACTTCCCGATGGATGCCCATGCTTGCCCTCTGAAATTTGGCAGCTGTAAGTTATTTTCACAAGTAAGAACCATGGATATACTTTTGGGGTTATTTCCACATTTATTCAGAATTTAGGTTCCATATGTGAAATGGATAGCAGTCTACTTGAGAAGACTCCAATGCTGTGGATTTCTTATACATTTGTCCTCACAGACTAGTTTCCTTATCTGTGACTGAGAGAATATGAGTAGAGGCATAAACCATCTAGAATTTGATCCTGGTGAAGTGTTTCCAGACCTTCACCTGACACTTCTTTCTTGTTTTCAATTCTCAGACTGCAGGTTGCCTTCTCCAAGGTGCCAATCTTCAAGACCCAGTTTCTAGTACCCAGCCAGTATCTTTTTTTATTGCATTATAGTCATTGCTGTCTTAACTCACTTCTTCTAAATGTTCCATGAGAGCAATGACATTATCATATTCACCCTCACTACTGACCCTGTACACATATTGGGAAACATGAACATCTCTCTGATTCTAGTAGAAAGTCTTGAATTCTAGCCATCCCAGACAGTGGAGTGAGGACACTGGCCCCAAAGTATGCCTACAGCCTCATTCTCACTTCTGAGATATTGGGAGGCAGGGTTAGAACCAAACTGTTCCATTCTTTCTTTATGCTATCATTTGTGCTTATTTATGCTATGTGAAGTTTTCATTTTTGAAAGCAGAAGAATGTGCTCTTTGAGACTGAGCAGCAGACTTGTATTAATGTACTACATTTTTTATAATCGATAAACCAATATTGTTAAATTATTATTAATCAAGGTTCATAGTTTATCTTAGGGTTGACTCTTGTGTTGTATATTCTATAGGTTTTGATTAGTGTATACACCATTATATTATCATGCAAAGCTGTTTCATTGCCCTTAGAATCCTTTGTACTCCACTGATTCACCCTCCCTTCCCTCAGTCCCTAATAACTACTGATCTTTTGACTGTATCCATAGATTTCCTTGTCCGGAATGTCATATTTGGGATATAGGATTTGGGATCCTATAGTATGCAGCTTTGTCAGATTTCTACTTTTACTGCTTTAACTTACCTTAAATGTGCTCAGAACACTTATATTAGCAGACAGTTGGACTAAATCATCTAACACAAAGCCTATTTTATAATAAAGTATTGAATATCTCATGCAGTTTATTGAATACTGTATAAAAATTAAAAATGGAGTGATTGCATGGGCATAGAATGGTTGCAAATGTGTCAGTTGTTTACCCTCGTAATCACCTGGTTGATTGGGAGCTGTGGGTCACTGCTACAGCCCAGAACCACATATTGCTAGCTTGGGAAAAGATCACAACTCAAAATTTGAAGTACAGTTGCTACTAAGTGCATATTGTTTTTGTACCACCATGATGAAAAATCTTTAGTCAAACCATCTTAAATTGGGAACTGTGTATATTTTTATATAGCTTTTTTAGTTGTTGCTGTAGTTGTTTACATACAGTTGACCCTTGAACAACATGACAGAGGCACCAACTTCCCATACAGTTGAAAATCCATGTATAACTTTTGATTCTCCAAAACTTAATTACTAATAGCCTACTGTTGACTGAAAACCTTACCTATAACCTAAACAGTCAAATTACACATATTTTATACGTTCTAGGTATTATATACTGTATTCTTACAATAAAGTAAGCCAGGGAAAAGAAAATGTTACTATGCAAATCATAAAGAAGAGAAAATGCATTCATGGTATTGTATTTGACTTACCAAAAAAAATTCATGTATTAGTGGACCTGTTTGTTCATACCCATGTTGTTAAGGGTTAACTGTATACATAACTTATCACAATTTACTAGTGTCTTCATTTTACCAGACCAACTGAAAAACAAAAACCTTACCTCACTTTAAATATGCTTATCTTCCCATAATTATAATACAGTTGTCTTAAAGATGTTTTTTGTACAGTTAGAAACATATCAGAGTGTTGTCTTTATTTGAACCATCAAACTTAGTTCTACAAACTCAAAACAAGAAAGAAATCTGTTATATTTATCCATATTTTTACTTACTGTCTTCTTTTTAAATTCTTAATGCTCCAAGATATTTTATAATAAAGTAATAAAAATAATAATGTGATAACATATTTTATAATAAAGCTTATCTTATAACTGCTTAGAAAACTTCCTTTAGCCATTTTTTAGGATAGACTACTGGCAATAAATTATCTTTGTTTTCCTTTATCTGAAAATGTTTTGATTTTTCCCTTCCTTCCTGATAGATATTTTCACCAGATATAATATTCTGTCCTGATAGTTCTTTGGCACTTGAAAAATGTGCTACTTTATTCATGCTTCCTTGTTTTCTGATGAGAAATCTGATGCCATTCAAATAATCTTTCCCTTATAGGTAAGATGTCATTTTTTTCTTTGGCTTTTTTTTTTCTTTGTCTTTAGTTTTCAGAAGTTTATTATTTGTATTGGTGTAGATTTCTTTGAGTTTATCCCGCATGGGCCTTGCTAATAAGCTTCTTGAATCTATAGATTTTTGCCAAATTTAGAAGTTTGAGCAATTATTTCTTTGAATACATTTTCTCCCTCATGTTCTTTCTCTTCTCTTTTCCTGATTCCAATGTCATGAATATTAGATCTTTTTTTATATTCCCATAAGTTCTGAAGCTCTTTTCATTTTCTCCTGTTTTTTCCATTTTTCGTATTATTTAATTTCTGTTGTTTTATCTTTGAACTTACTGATTCTTTCCTTTTTCCCCTCCATCCTGCTTATGAACTCATGTATTGAGCTTTGTATTATGGTTATTGTATTTTTCAATTCTGTGAAGGTTAATTTACGTGTCGTCTTGACTGGGCCATGGCATGCCCAGATATTTGGTAAAATGTTCTTCTAGGAGATGTCTGTTAGGATACTTTTGGATAAGATTAACATTTAAATTAATAGACTGTGGCAAGCAGATTGCCTTTTCTAATGTGGGTGGGTCTCATTCAGTTAGTTGAAGTCCTGAACAAAACAAAAAGTTGACCTTCCTATGATAAGAGGAAACTCCTCTTGCCTGACTGCCTTGGCCAGGACCATTGGTCTTTTCCTGCCTTTGACTCAAACTGAAACATCAGCTCTTGGGTCTCTGGCCAGCCAGTTCTCAGACTGGAACTCACCATCAGCTTTTCCCGGGTTTCCAGCTTTCTGATTGAAGGACTTCTCAGCATCCATTTTCACATGAGCCAATTCCTCATAATAATTTTTTTAAAAGATTTTATTTATTTATTCATGAGAGACACACAGAGAGAGAGAGAGGCAGAGACACAGGCAGGGGGAGAAGCAGGCTCCACGTAGGAAACCCAATATGGGACTCGAACCTGGGTCTCCAGGATCAAGCCCTGGACTGAAGGTGGCACTAAACCGCTGAGCCACCTGAGCTGCCCTCCCTCCCTCCCTCTCTCTCTCTCTCTCTCTCTCTCTCTATATATATATATATATATATATATATATATATATATATATATATATATATTTAAGCGTATCTATCTATGTTCTATTGATTCTATTTCTCTGAAGACTAACACATATACTGGTTCTGAGAAGTGGGTGCTGCTGTAACAAATACTTAAAAGTGTGGATGTTTCCTAAAAAAATTAAGTATGTAAGTGCCCTTAGAACTGGATAATGGGTAAAGACTGGAGAGAATTGTGGTGCATGATAGAAAAAGGAAATATTGCTGTCAAGGGACTTGGTGATTGTGGTAAGAGCTCAGAAGGAAAAAAGGAGATCTGGAGAGAAAGCTTTAATTTTCCCAGAGAATCCACAAATAATCATGAACAGAATTCTGATAGATATATGGTGTGAAAGGTCTTCTGGTGAGGTCTCAGCAGAAATGAAGGACAAGATATAAGAAACTGGAGGAAAGGCAATCCTTGTTTATAAATTGAGTGAATTGTGTTCAAAACAATTGGTTAAATTGTGTTCCAGTGTTTTGTGAATGGTAGAACTTGTAAGCAATGAAATCAGATATTTTGTTGAGATGTCTAAGCAAAGTGTTGAGTTCCTCATAACTGCTTCTAGTAAAATATGAGAAGTAAGAAAGAGATGAATGAGAGAAAGAACTATTAAGCAAAAAGGAACTAGAACTTAAATATTTAGAAAATCTTTAGCCTGCCCTATTGTGAAAAATGAGGAAGCTTATTATGGAGAGAACACCAAGGGTGTGAATGGACAATGACTTCGTAAAATTAACACTCATTATGTTGATCAGCCATTTAAACAGAAACTAGGAAAAATGACTACTAAGGCAATTCAGAGATCATAAGGGCTGCCAGTACCATTATAGGCCTCAGAATCAAAGAGCAGAACTGCCAGCCCAGCAGAGTTGTGTGGGCAGGGTCCTTACAGACAGCCTTGGCAGCAGCACCCCACAGAGCAATTGGGGTGATGCTGCCATCCCACTGGGCCTGGAGGACAAAGCATTGAATCAAAGAGGAAGATTCTCAGGCCTTAAGAACGTGCCTTGCTAGATTTGGGACTTGCTTGAGACTCATCACCCCTGCCCTTCTGATTTCTCTTTTGGAATTGGAATGTCTGCCCTCTGTCTATCCCGCTATTGTATTTTGAAAGCACATAATTTGTTTGGTTTCACAAGTTAACAGCTGAAGAAGAATTTTACCTTAGGATGAATGGAGTCTCACCCATATCTGATTTAGATGATATTTAGATGAGACTTTGTACTTTAGATGTTGGAATTGATGCTGAAATGAATTAATATTTTGGTGCTATTGGAGTGGAATGGCAATATTTTGCATTCAAGAAGGACATGAATTTGATATGCTATTTTGATAGCTCTAGACTATCTTTTGGTTCTTCAAGCTAGTGAGACCAAGGGATGTATCTAAGCTTAAGTCATCTCACAGCTCTGACTCAAAGCTTTTTAAGTAAAAAGGCATTCCCTTCTTCCAAGTGGTAACTCGCTCCAGTTTCTTTCTCTATTTGTTCACTCTCCAGGGCCTTCAGGGAGTTCTTCTTTACATGGTGTCCAGGGTTAGTAGTTGTTACCTGATAACAACTGCCACTAGCAGGGGAAGTTTTTTGACTCCAGGGGTTTTGTATCATTTCTATCATTTCAAAGAGATTTTTGGAATTAGGAGAGGTGACTGTGGGTGAGGAGCCCAAAGTTTAAGTTGGATGGAAATAATTTTTTTTCAAACTATGAAACTTAAATGCCTGGGAAAATTAAACATGTTTATTTGGCAGAAGCAGTATAATGAAAAGGGACTTTCTACAGGATTTATTTAAGTCATTTATTGCCTTGGGATGGCTTGCACATCAGTACTCAAGGCAAAACCTTCAGAAGATCTGTATGACATCTTATTTGGGAATCACTGATTGATGTCCTTGAAGGGAAATGAATTGTTCTTGTCCCCAAGAGGGAAATGAGTTGTATGACTTAAAATTATACCCCTCTTTGCATTTGAAAATTATGCTCTTGGTTAAAGGCAAAACACTAAAAGTGAAATTATCACTTTTTTCATCATTAGTTAAATAAGTTCAAGTTAATGTGATACTAAGGTATAACAATGGTGTGCAGGACAGGCAGTACAAAAGCAATTCTGGTAAACGAAAACATGTAACCCTCTAAATCCTTTGCTAAATTATCTCATATTCAACAGCCAACCAACTGCAGTTAAGTCATTCAGAGATAAAATACACATCTGATAGGATTTCATCATCACTTCTACAATCATACCAAATAAGAGGAATTAGTGTGTGTGTGCACGCGTGTATTTTTTTAATTCAGTAGAAAGCCCAAAACTAATATAAACATTTCTTGAAATCAGTAGAGTTTTTAAACTCTCATGCCAAATTTCTTTTTTATCTGCTTGGTATTTGAAAATTGGTTTTAGATGTTGATTGCTTATTTTTATCTGCCATTAATATCATTACTATAAGATACAAAGCAATTAGGGTTTTCTTCATACATTTATTATAATTTTAAGAGAAGAATTAGTATTTAGTTTTTCTTACTTGTCTTTCATCTTTTTGATTCACTAAAAGTAGCTGTTTGGCCAAGTAGTTCACTTATACCATGGGCATCTGAGCATGGTGCAGAGGCTAAATGTGATAGTATAATGAGTTTCAAATTACCCAATCCAACATCTCTCTGCTCTTAGGAGACAAAAGAATGCAAATAGGTGTCATTATTCTAATGAGCCACATGCTCTGGCTTCTCTAATACAGAACTGAATTAACAGACATTTCAGTTATTGCTATCTCTACTCTCAAGAATTCAAACAAATGTTTAAATTAGCCTTAGTTTACAGAGGAATATCTCCTAGTCCATAAGGAAATTCTGTAAAGATAATGGCATGGCTTATATTTGGAAGCAAATGCTTAAATCAAGACTTTTTAGAAAAGAAAAAAAAATTTAATTTTTTTGTTCATTTTATTTATGGAATGATGCATTAAATAGTAGATTAAATCATGAGACTACATCTGGATTCATGAAAATATATGCTAAATTAGATACAGATGCCTCTTTGGTAAACATCCAGTGGAGAGAATTTCACAAAATCAGGGTAAATCTCACTGTAGGGAGCTATTAGTTCATTCAAACATGTGGAATTATGACACTATTAACAGCATTCATCATGCTCAGCCTGTAGCCACTCAGCATTAGTGTGAATCTGTGAGGTCTTAGAAACATGTTGCAGTCCTGTCTGTGTAGTGTCTGAGTTTAGATGCACTAATTAACCTTGATTATTATTATTTAACAGATACACTGGACGTGTTCTCCTTTCTGCTAGATGCAGTGAGAATCACAGAAGCATGAGTGGTGCTGTGACCCCAAAAAGTTGATGGATGCATTACATAATGAGGTTAAACACCACTGTACAGCTGAGAGCCAATTGGAATTCAGACAGGGAAACTCGTTAAGGGGATGATATTTTAAAATATCATCCTGGAATCTGGAAGAATTTGTGTAGAAGGCATAACAGAAATAAGAGCAAAGCAAAATGACTGGGGGTCAGTTAGTGGAGGTGATGAACACCTCTTTTGAGAAATGACAGGATGGCATTACAACTCAAATGTGAAAGTGTAAATAGGTGGTGGAGTGGGAGATGTATGTAGAGCAAGGGGAGAATGTGCTCCAGTGAGACCAAGAGCTAGGAATTTGCCCTGAAGCACTAGAAATGCTAAGAGTTGAGGGTAGGGTGGTGACCAGAAGTGACAAGTGGATATACAGGATGAAAGGGGGACATGAGTCAAAGATTGCATTACGATTTTAGGATTAGGTAATTTGGGAAATCTATTTTCCATGAGGAAATTGAAAGTAATTAGAAGGAACTACTGGTTTCAAGGTTTAAAAAAGCTGATTGGTTTACAAGATGGTGGGAAATTACTTGAAGGGATTTCCTCCTAATATTACCTCTAGCCTTTTGCCCTGTGCCTCACTCATTTCCATGAGGGAAGGGCCTTTTCTGCTGGGTGGGTGACAGCACTTAGTCCTTCTTGCCTGATTTGTTCTCATATAAGTCCATGAACATGGAGAGCGCAGTTTTTTGACTCTCTCTGTCAGACCAGTCAAGGCAGTGACTACATAATTTTACATACTGGACCTTGGAGTGGTTATGCGCCATTTGACTAGCAAATCTCAACCTTCCACTGTAATTTCTTGGTGACAAGGCAGAAATGTTATCTGTTCCTCTCCATTTGTAAATAGCTGCCCTTATGTCTCCATTGATTCTAGGAAGAAAGAGGCATGGCAAAGCCCCTCTGATCTGACTTTTAACTGATGATTTGAAAGCAGGGATATTGGGTATCCAGTAGGCTGCTAGAAATGATCTATCTACATACATTTATGTCTTATGAAGTTTGTAATCTAGATTATGCAATTGGTAGATCAGGTGTTGACTTGGATATTAGCTCAGAATACTGAGGTTCAGGAAGGCTGAGGACCCAGCAGAATATCATAGAGGGGTTAGGCAGTGAGATCTTCTGAGGCAGTTATTCTGCTCATGCCCAGCTTCTGTTTCGGGGGGGAAGGAAAGGCTGAGGACATGGCTGTCAGGGAACTTAAATTCTGTATGTTTTCAGATTACCAAAATTTTGCTTTTGGGGGTGTATCATAATCTACATTTCTTCTAACATCATAGGCAATGAATACACAAAGCAAACCAGATTTCCTCCCTGGTTATTGGCAGTTCCTGGGTTCCCAGGTACCCATGCAGCCTAGCAGATAAGGCTAACCTATGGTCTCCACACATTGTATTTGCTTTTGACTTACAGAAAGTGAATTCAGGTGGAAAGATCTCTTCATATGACTGCATCTGACACACACCAAGAATCCTTCCCAATATATGGGTAATATTTGCTATATATGGATAAATATTATGCTAATATTTATTAAGTACCTACTGTATGTCAGGCATAGGCTAAATACTTGACATTGATGAATATACTTTGTCCTCACAGTGCCCGTAGGAGATGGGGAAATAGAGGCTCACCACAGTGATACTGGTTGTAAGTCCAGAGTCATGTTGCCATATTTCTCCCATATGTGGGCAAACACTCATTGCTTTGAAAAGGTCTTGTAAATAAGGGTTAATAGTGACATGGCCGCTTCCTAATCAAGGTTTGCAAAGCTAGACCTAGAGAAACAGAAAGTGTCAACTCAGGAGAAAGAGACACTCAGAAAACTGAGATGAATTCCCAAGTTAGGTAAGAGTAAAAACATTTCAAACCTTCCTGCCTTGCTCTGCTGATACATGGTCGACAGGAGGCGAGCATTATATTTCTGGAGCTCTAAATCATGACAAATGATAGCACAACAAACCTGACTGCCCCATTTACTGTTGTGCCTGGCTAAGAGATTAAATGCCACACAGCTGACACAAAGAGAAGAATTTAGTGCTGCTAAATACCCAAGATGAAATGCACAGGAGTGATCATTTATTC
Organism: Vulpes lagopus; assembly: GCF_018345385.1. Lineage (NCBI taxonomy): Eukaryota > Metazoa > Chordata > Mammalia > Carnivora > Canidae > Vulpes > Vulpes lagopus. The sequence continues at coordinate 93,789,282 of NC_054827.1, read as the reverse complement.
TACTCTTAATTTGATGAAGAGAACAGTACTCACCAGTGCTGAACTGACATACCAGAGCCCATGCTGCCTCTTATTGTTTTTATTAATAATGCTATTAACATTATCAGTATCAGTGGGCCACATAATACTTGATAACAGTTTGAAAAGTAAGACGATATAAATTATTAGTATGCATTGACTCTCATATATCACTTTGTGATTTCAAGTAACTTTTATCCAGTTACAACCATTATTTATTGGGTCCTTATTATAAGATAACTATTATCCACATGCACACACATTCACCAACAATGGAGAAAGAGGCTTGTGTGTCCAGCAAATCTGTAGGTATCAGAGCCAGCCTTGTTCCCAGCCAGCGATCCCTGCAGCACAGCCATGCTTCCCTGGTCATATAGCCTCAGAGCACAAGGAGAGCCATCTGTAACTACATGCCATCTCCAGTCTCCCCATAGAAAGTGATGTACAGCACTGCAGTCAGGAGAGCAGATGGGGTTGTGTCTGTGTGTTCCATAGTCCTGTCCTCGTCTCCAGGCCATCTCAGTACCTCCACCAGCCCAGAACTCCACTCTGTGTCCTCACTTCCTCACTTGCCTCCCTCTAGGCCACCAGAGAGTACACATGCCCCTAAGACCTCTACCACTTTCCAGAATGCTCCATGTGTCATAATGTCCTTTCTCTCCTGCCTCCCATATGCTCTTTGCTTCCTTTCCCTTCTTTCTTGACATTTGACACCAAGGAGACAGCTCCACAAAGAAAGCTTTGTTTCCTGTGTTCTGTACCCTTTTAGACACATCTGTGTTCCTAAATGTTCCAACTCTCAGAACTGACCCTGGTCACTCTAGCCTGTTGCCTTGAGGTTTGAGTTCCCTTATGAGCTTCAGGATTCGCATTTTCCAACATACTCATATTTCCCAAGGATTGTGGGGGACCCCTTCTCTTGACCAGATTTCAGACACACAGCTCCCCTGTGGATAGGGAAATGGAATGAGGAGGTATTAGTGGCACATCTGTAGCTCTCCTTACTGGAAATGTAGCTATGAGGAATGGGCAGGGGGCACAGCTTCACAGGGCAGGAGCTTTCCCCAATATGAGACAAGATGAACTGGGAATAAGATACAGGGCAGGTGTATAGGACAATAGAAAAGGAAGCTGCCTGAGTCAGTCTGCAGACAGTAAGAATCCAGGGAATCCATCTCATCACCATCCACTGTCTGCTTCACACTCATAGCCTTGTCCAGAATCCAGTGGGGTTCTCTGCTCAAGTCCATGTCTGAGTGCCACAGCTCTTTGATATTCAGGGTCCTATAGCATTTATACAGTAGGAAGGAATAGAAATCTCACCGTCTCAGCATATGCCTCGTGGTGCCTATGACCAGATATTTGGAAAGCAGCCTGCCAAAGTAGAGGGCATCATCAGCCTCCATGTACATCCTCAGCACCCAGAGCCACCCATCTCCCCAGGAGAGAAAGGAAATTACAACAGAGAGCACTTGTTTCAGGGCAGATCCAATCCCACATTTACTTTTATATTACCTAAAACTTGAAACTAGAAGGTCATGTTAATTAAAAAAAAAAAAAAAAAAGACAAGAATACCACTCAATATTTACCTGCAGTATGAGTTAAGGGTAGTATCCATAATATTTCATCAGTTGCTATAACAGAGTCTGTTTACTTCCATTTCATCATTAATATGCAGATGGATCTCAGAATGGCCTTTGCTCAGGGACAGGGTACATCGGTTATTGGAAAAAAGTATTAGGTATCACACATCTAGGGGGAGAAGATCTAGTAAAAGAGAATGATACAAGCTTATTGAAATATATTCTAATATAGAGGACTCTTTTGGGTTGGTCTCAGCCTATCAATAGTGATGCTGTCACTGAGGAATGTCTGGGCATAAATAAATAAATCTTTAAAAAAAAGTGGGGGGGGGGACACCTGGGTGGCTCAGAGGTTGAGCATCTGCCTTGGCAGCTCCGGGTGTGATCCTGGGATCTGGGATCAAGTCCCACATCAGGCTCCCTTCAAGGAGCCTGCTTCTCCCTCTGCCTGAGTCTCTGCCTCTCTCTCTGTGTCTCTCATGAATAAATTGATAAATCTTAAAAAAAATAAAAATAAAAAGGAATGTCTGGGCAGTTGCCTTGCCACATTACTCAAAGTGAGTCCCCACAGACATTTCTCTGAGCTGAGCCAGTGCTATAGTGGGATCAGCCCTTGTGGTTCCCATAATGATTGCAAGATGCACCTCCACAACAACCACTAGGAAACATTTGAAAAAACATTTGTTATTCTCAAGTCCTGGAAGGTATACAGCGTGCATTGGGCCACACAGCAAGTCACAGGTAGAGAGAGGGAAAGAGAGTGCAGAGTTAGGGCTCCTCCTTTATTGGGGTCTAGGTTAGGGTGACTAGGGTTTGAGAGTTTCACTCTTTGTCAAATTTAAAATAGAAGAGCAAAAATTAGGGCACAAGAAGGGAAAAGTGAGTGACTCAAGTGGCCAGCTATCTAGGTCACTCTAGGCTTTCTAAAAGGGGAACCTCATGGGTGGAGCGGCATGGCTCTTTATGTAGTTATATACCTGTGTTTAAGAAGTAAGTCAATCGGAGAAGGACAAACAGTGTATGTTCTCATTCATTTGGGGAATATAAATAATAGTGAAAGGGAATATAAGGGAAGGGAGAAGAAATGTGTGGGAAATATCAGAAAGGGAGACAGAACAAAAGACTCCTAACTCTGGGAAACGAACTAGGGGTGGTGGAAGGGGAGGAGGGCGGGGGGTGGGGGTGAATGGGTGACGGGCACTGAGGGGGACACTTGACGAGATGAGTACTGGGTGTTATTCTGTATGTTGGTAAATTGAACACCAATAAAAAATTAATTTATTAAAAAAAAAAGAGGGATGTCTTTGAAGGGAGTACCTCTCTACTCAAAGCGTAACATGAGGTGCTTATATTATAATCTAAAAATAATCTAAAAAGCTTATTATCAGACATTTTTCACTATGAAGACCTAAATACATGGAGAAACACATCATGTCCATAAAGAAAAAGATGCAATACCAAAAGATGTTATGTCTTCCCAATTGATAATATATAGATCCAGTTCAGTTCTAAAATAAATCTCATCAGAGTATTTTTAAGGAAGCCAATTCCAAAATGTATGTAGGTGAGCAGATGACCAAGAATAGCTAGGACTCCCTGAAGAAGAAATGAGGGGGAACCTTATGCTTCCAGCTACTGGTATCTTCTAAACCAGGACAGAAAAAGGGAACAGAGCAGAAGATCTGCAAAGAGAAAGCCTGTGCATGATGGAAACTCTGTGAGTGGGTGGGAGAGACAGCTTGATGATGGCAATGGCAACACAGAGAACCACATGGAGAAAATGCTGTTGGATACTTTTGTTTGGAAAATACATACAACTATAATCAACTCCTGGTAATTAAGGCCCTAAGGGTGAAGGATGACACATTAAAACTTTGATAATGCACGTGTAATGTAGTCTGATGTCAGAACAGGGAGGGTGGGCCTCTGAAATAAGATCCACAAGATAAAAAGATGGATAAACTTGACTAAAATTAATGTTTATCAAAAAAAAAAAAGAAACCATCAAGACAGTGAAATTGCCACAAATTTGAAGGTATATGTAACACATAGAGCAAAAAGAATCAGAATGTATAAAGGAAACATGAATCGAATAGGTAAAAACATGAACAAAGAAGACATAAGCAAAGCCACCCCCACCACACACACAAAACAAAAACAAAAAAAACCTTCCTCATTTAATAATGTCTGCCCAGAAAGTAAAACTACAAAGCAAACAGTGCAGTGGTTATCATAAAACTCAGAATACCACCTTGTAGGGAGGAGGTGAGCTTGAGTCATGCACAGAGGGTCTTGAAAATTCTGCTATTTTCCCCTGTAAGTTCAGTATTTCCAACATACATGCTGATTTCATTATTTTTAACTGTTATGGGTACTTTTTTTTTTTTGCACATAAATGAAGAATAAAGGAGATGTGCATTAGTGGAGAAATTTCCATACTTTTTAGTAGAACTCTTGATCATTCCAGAGACCATTCTTCTGGCTTCTCTGTTAAGATCTAAGCAGATAGTTTTGCTGGTTCAACCTAACAGAACACTGCTCCAAGGGCCCGTCCTGGTGGAGTTGCAGAGCATGCTGTCCTACTTTGGTAGACCTCCCCGGCCAGCAGCTCATCCCTTATCTCCTGATACATCTACATATTCCTCAGTTGAGAGTAAATGGTTCTTTTCCACCTGGAGTGAGGGTCCTCCTGTGTTTAAATAGCTGGCAGCAAAGCATACAGCTTTATTCGGAAGGTGTCAGAGTGGTTGGATGTGGCATCTGATGAGACTCATGGGCTTGATTATGGGGCAGGTGTGTTAGTTTACACTCAGGGGCCTCAAGAGACAACTGGAACAAACAGCCTATTAGTTCTTCAAAGCCTACTGCTCTTGCTGAGGTGGCTAGATCCTTCTCGGTCTGTGGCTGTTCCTGAGCCATCACCTGCAGCCTGTAACACAGGCCTCCCCGACAGTCCCTTCCCCATGCCCTCCCACTGCAGTGCCTGCTGCTCCTTTGGCTTTGCTGTTCTCCACTCGCCTTCTCAGACTCTAGACCCTGCAGCACCCTGGAAAGTCATGCTCCACCCCCTTCTCTCCTCCACTAGCACTCCTCAGGTGATCTCACCAGCCTGTGCTTCAGTTGACATATGTCTGCTGGTGATGGGAGAAGTCATGTCCTCACCCAGGACCATTCCCATGAGATAACTTGTATAGTCAGTCAACTGTCCACTCAGCATCCCCAACTCTGACACATTGACACCTGCAGTGCTGCTCTTTCACTGGAAGCTAGGTCCTTCCAGAATCTTTGCCACCCTCCTAAGTGCAAATAACCTGTCCAGATGCCCAGCCTAGCCACCTTGTTCCTCTCACAGCTCCAGGATTCCTTAGCAACTGGACATGTATTCCTAATTTTTCTTCTCTTAGCCACTGCTCACCACTATCATCTTCCACCTGGAGTATTTTAATATCACCCTAGGTGGTCTCCCATTCCTGCCTGGTTCTCACCTACATTCTATCCTCCCATCTTAGCCAGATGAATCCTTTTAAAGCATAAGTTAGAATATGTCATTTATTTGATTAACCCCTCACCCCTACCTCCATATCTTCTGACTAGCTCACAGCAAAAGTCAAAGGCCGTCATGTGGCCTTCAGGCACTATATCATCTATCTGGTCTTTTCCTCTGCCTTTTGCCCTCTTCTCTGTCCAGCTACATTGCCTGTCTGCGTGGCTTCTCCTCAGGCTTAAGACCTTTGTAGCACCCATGCTCTTCCTCCTGACAGCCATGTGGCCAGCTCCTGCACATTTCTCGGGTCTCCTAAGTTAGACCTTCCCCAACAATGCCATTTAAAATTGTGTCTCTTCCCTCTTCATAGCTTGTAGTTCTCCACAACATTAATTCACCTGTTACATATTATATGTGTATTTGTCTCCTTCCTCTGGGAGTCTTTGTTTGTTCTCCATTTATCTGTTCTAGTTTCCTATTGCTTCACGACAAACTTACCAGTTTAAAGCAATACATGTGTAACTAACCTTATTGTGGTAATCAATTACAATTTGTACATGTATCAAATCATTACATTGTACATCTTAAGCATACACAATGTTACATGTCAATTATATCTGGGTAAAGCTGGAAAAAAGACAAAAAGAAAACAATACCTTTCTCGTCTTACAGTTCTATAGGTCAGTATACAGTATGTATGCCTGATATCTCTGTGCTGGGTTCCATTAGCCAGAGGTATAGTGTTGGCAGGGCTGCATTACTTTCTGAGGGTTAATCTACTTCTGGCTTCATTCAGGTTGTTGGCAGGATTCAGTTCTGTATGGTTGTGGATTTGAAGTCCCTGTTTCCTGCTAGCTGTCACCTGAGGGGGGTGGGGGTTCATTCTCATCCTCCAGAAGCTGCTCACACTCCATGGCCCCTTCCTCCATCTTTCAAGTCAACAATGGTGGTAAAGCACTTTCTTCATGCTTCAAATCTCTCTAATCTGGGTCTCTGACTGGCTCTAGCCAGAAGAAGTTCTCTGTTTTTAAGGGCTCAAGTGATTATATTGGGTGTACTGGGATAATCCAGGATAATCTTCTGATTTAAAGGCCCATAGCCTTCTGATTTAAAGGCCCATAGCCTTGTCTGTACAGTGCTATTTGCCATATAAGGCAACATTCACAGGCATGACACTAGGGGGAAGAAGTCTTACCTACCATGCCACCCTCCTACCAGGGCAGCTTTGAACAACAGGGCAATATACAAATTGCAAGGTGGAACCCTTATCGGGTGCTGCTCTATGTGCTGTATGCATTAGGTTATTATGGAGCTTGTATCGTGATAGCAGGAATCCTAAGAAGTAGCTGCCATTACCACCCTGTTTTGCAGATGGAAGAACTGAAGTACAGAATATAAGTGACTTGCCCAAGACCACAGAGATGGGAAAGCCCCCAGAACTGTGATCTCAGCCCATGCAGTAGTGCACCCTACAGAGAAAATACGTGCTAGGAAGCACAAGGCACTGATTGCTGACCACTCAGATTTTTAGAAATGAGAAGGACCTGAACAGTGGTGGTGTCTGCCCTGTCTGCCCTGCACTGTCTGCAGTGGTTGGACTGCCATGTGCATCCTTCAGGTCCTTTAACTTTAACCTTCTAATCATCTCTCTTACTACTTTTAGAAACATCTTTGGTTGTGCCAGGCTGAAAATGATGCCATATTTATACCACCTCTCCCCCTGCCCTTTACAGATGCATATCCTAATTCCGAAGTTGTCTATGTCTGGACTAATGGCACCACTAAGTCAGTGGTGGTGGCAGAAGATGGCTCCAGGCTGAACCAGTACCACCTGATGGGGCAGACAGTGGGCACCGAGAACATCAGCACCAGCACAGGTGAGACCAAGTGCTTGCAGAGTGCCACACCCTGGAAGAGCTCGGTGCTCCTGTGGTATGTTGGGGGGTGTCCTTCAGGTGCATCTTAGTTTTACTTAGTAATCTGGGACACAGCTGTCATTGTGCAGTGCTGGCCACAAGGAGGCCTCCGGTTCAGGTCCCAGTTCCTGTAGCTGCACACGGAGGCATTGGCTGCAGTGGCTGGCAGCATTAAGGGTGGTGGGAGGCATTCATCTCAGGTATGTTTGCCTTCATGTGAACACACCCCTGTTATTGCATGCCCTGCCTGGAGGCCACATGAACCTGCTTATGTACCACGGCCCCTGTTTCAAGCACTGAGATGCAGAAGCAGAAGTTTCTGCAGGAAAAGTAGACAGCTTCCTGGAGGTACTCCTATTTACCTGTTCCCCTACCTCCTTTTTGAACATTTCTAAGATTTCCCAGGGGTTGAATTTTGGAAAGCACAACCAAACAGCATAGAAATAGCCGAGGCCTCCCCAGGAAGGGGCTCTCACTCTCATCTGTACAAGGCCGGTACCACAGGCACCGTGCAACCTGGCTTCACCTGACACAAAATGGGTGAGGTGTCCAAAAGAACAGAGTGTGTTCTACCTTCTGCACCTGCAAGGTGTGTCTTCGGCTGCCTCTTGGCCACAGGAGGCCCAGCCATAGCAGTCAGGAGGCTTGGCTGTTAGCAGAGAAAGAGACTCCAGGGCCCCAGAGAGTCTCCATGGCAGAGAAGAAAGTGTAACAAAGATGGAATGGGCCCTATCATGGGGATGGGTTGGCCCCAAAAGGTACCCTGGTCAGCACCACTCTTTGTCAGCGCTGCCAAACCTTGGAGCTGGCAGGAAGCTCACGGATTTTGAGTGCATGTGTCCTCTACATACAGGCTCCCCGAGCCTACCCATTGGCTTTGTCCTGGGTGCCTAGTTAGAGGGAAAGGAAGAGGAAGTAGGCCTAATTTGATTGGAACAAGTGAAAAAGTAGCATGGTAGATGTTTGGGGGTAAAGAGTTGCCATGCTAATGGGATTCTACAGTTTGGAATTGTTTCATATAGTTCTTTGAAAAGGTATAAATGGGGTTTTTGCCTCTATTTGCATTCCAAAGAGATGGTCTTTCAAAAAAAAAACATTATATGATATTGGTACCTTCAACTCAAAAGTAAAACAAATGAGAGAGGGGGTGAAGGGATCAGCAAAATGGGTGAAGGAGAGTGGAAGATATGGACTTCCTGTTATGGAATGAGTGAGTCATGGGGATACAAGGCACAGCATAAGGAATACAGTCAGTGACAGTATAATAGGGATGTATTGGGACAGATGGTAGCTACACTTGTGGCGAACACAGCATAATGCATACGCTTGTTGAATCAGTATGTCGGACACCCAAAACTAGTGTCACATTGTGTGTCAACTACACTCAAATAACAGAATGAAAAGAACAGCAATTAAAGCATTATAAGTAGGAGTGTAATATCAAACCCTACTGCCAAGAAATAGAATGGCATTTCCCTCTTCTCAGATGTTGAGGAGAGGCAAAATTGCATCATTATAAAGATCCAGTCCTTGCTATTAAATATATCTCAGCCTCCTGCTCTTTGCTGCTATTTCTTTCTGCTGTGCTAGAGTCTGCTTGGCCGCTGTCCTCTGCTCTGACCGGCCTTGGAACAATGGAGAATGCATGGCCTGCTGCTGTAAGGGGGCAGATTTTGCCCCATATGATTTTAATGGTTCCCTTTGCCTAGTCTAACATCTGGCATGCTGAGAAGAGGCATGTAGGGACACATCCGCAGCTGGCCATGCTGTGCTCTGGGCTCTGATTCCAATAGCACGCATCAGAGCTGTTATCTGTCTCCAGCAGAGCAACCCCAAGTAGATGACTCCTACCAGATCTGCTTTAGGGAGGCCTCAAGCCTTTTCTCTCCACGGTTCTACCCAGCTCCCCAGCCACACCATCTACTCATTGCAGTTCAGCAAAAGAACGCTTGTCCTCAGATCAGCTTAACTCTGCCTCTACTTCTCAAAGCAGCCTTTGCATCTCCCCAGAGAGCAGGCACAGAGATGAACGGTACAGAACAGGGAATATGGTCAGTGATATTGTAATAATGTTATATGGTGACCAATGGTCGCTACACTCATGATGGTGAGTGCTGAAGGAGGTACAGAATTGTTGAATCAATATGTTGTACACCTAAAACCAATATAACATTGTATGTTAACTATACTTCGATGAAAACAACAAATTCTAGCACTGGAGACTTTCCAGCTGACAGCCACTGACACACTTTCTGACCAGAACCCCTCTCAGCTCCTTACCAGTTCACCATCAGGGCGGCATCATTCTCAGCAATGAACGGAAGGTCCCCGCTGGCCTCCCACACTGCCAGGCAGATCCAGAGAAGGCACAGGAGCATTGCCATGGGAATGCCCCAATCTCCCTGGTGGGCGGCAGGAGGGAGGGGCTGCCAGGACCGGTTCCCTCCTCAGGCTGCTGTCCCTCAGCTTCCACCTGGCCTCTGGCAGGGAGCATGGAGCAGGGGTGATCACCCCTAGCTTCTTCCAGCCTTCCCTGGCTGAGAAATGGGAAGAAAAACTCTCCACCTGCAATAGGGTTCTGTGATGTACTGAGTTATATCTGGAGAGGCTAAATCCTGAAATCCTGATGGCAGTAGCAGCAAGGGGGTGGACAGAAAGTGGCACAGATTGGGACCAGGGATTAGGAAAATACACAAATCTGATTTTCCTCAGGAAAAACATCCACCAGCAAAAGCTCTTCAGACGCCGGGGCTCAAAAGACTTACTTATAAAATGACAGTTAAGGAATCCATACATCCTCCATTCTATCCTTCACTCCAACAATACAGTTTTCCAAGGGGAAGATGGAGAGAAGGACACCTCTGGTCCAGAAGCAGGAATAACAGGCAGGACTCTAGGACAGGTTGTTGTCCTGAATTAATTTGCTTATTTGCAGGCGAATACACAATCATGACGGCTCACTTCCATCTGAAGAGGAAGATTGGGTACTTTGTCATCCAGACCTACCTTCCCTGCATAATGACCGTGATCTTATCACAGGTGTCCTTTTGGCTGAACAGAGAATCAGTCCCTGCCAGGACAGTGTTTGGTGAGTGTCCTCCAGCCAGACCTGCTCTGGTGTTTTGAGACTGCTTCTAACAACCCCCAAACAGCAATAGCCTCTAAACTCTTCCTTAGTGCCTACTGTCTGTTCTGTGACCTGGAAAACAAATAGACCGATTAGTTAAAAATTCAATGTTAAGGATTAGGATTTAGGATGGCTCTTTAACAAGGGTTTAGGAAATGGTGCATGGTCTATTTGATCATTGTTTCTGTTTTGAAAAGCCTTTGCTGGTAGCCTTTTTTTGAGATATGAAATTACCAGCAATCTGTCTTATGTGAGATTTGCTACGGTATTTTCACACTTCTCCTAAAGTACTAACTTGTATGTTATCAGGCGGTTTTCTTTGAAATGTGAGTGCCACTTTAAAATGAACTCTCTACAGGCAGCCTAGGTGGCTCAGTGGTTTAGGCCACCTTCAGCCCAGGGTGTGATCCTGGAGAACTGGGATCGAGTCCCATGTCAGGCTCCCTGCATGGAGCCTGCTTCTCCCTCTGTCTCTGCCTCTCTTTCTGTGTCTCTCATGAATAAATAAATAGAATCTTTAAAATAAATAAATAAAACACAATAAAATAAAATGAACTCTTGAGGGGCATTCAATACATCATACGTGTTATGGTAATAAGAAATTACATATCTATATGTCATATATACCATATTTATGATGGGGCATATGATATGAATATATGGATATTTTCATATATGCATAATGCATATATTTTATGCACATATACACATATACATGTATATATACTTATATATGATAAGAATCCAGAACATCACTTGACATCCCCAAGACGTAAATTGGGTTTAGCAAGATCTAGTTCAGAAGGTACCTCGGCATAGCAGATAGTTGAGCATTTAACTCTTACCTTGAAGCTCTGCTTCCTTACATTTGAACAGCGATACTCAAGATGGTTTTGCAAGTCAGTTGTGGTAATGGATGCTCACGTATTTCCCAATTGTAAGGTACACCCCCTGCCTCAGCTCTTACTATTACAAAGAAGGAAACCAAGACTTACATTTCATGTTAACCCTTCCATAGTCTGTAGGGAACCAGAGAGCCCAGGGAGTTTCTAAGTGAGTGGCCCAGGAGTATTCCTGTCAGATCATCTCTCTACTTCCATCTACATGGCCAGTTTCAAGAGCCATACTTCTCCAGCTCTTTAGTAGGTGGGCAGGGAAAAAAAATTAGTTTGGAGAATGCTGTATATTAGTGTCTGTTTCTTCCTGGAGATTTTTAATGCACATTAAGATGTTAAACGACCCAAGAAGTTGCAAGGAGCCTGTTTAAGGTCATGCACAGAACATTTTTCCCCAGCACAATATGAAGTACATTTCTAAGAAAAATCAAAGATGCCTACTGATTTCCTAGGGCTCCATAATGAAGTATCATGCCCTGAGTGGCTTAAATAATGGAAATTAATTGTCTCAGTTCTGGAGGCTACAAAGTCCAAAATCAAGAGGCCAACAAAATGGTTTCTTCTGAGGGGAGGGTCTGTTTTAGGCCTCTCTTCTAGCTTCCTGTAGTTCCTTGGCTTGTGGCAGATAATTCCAGTCTTCACACACTTTTTTCCCTGTGTGCACATCTGGGGCACCAGTCATATTGGATCCACCCTAACAGCCTCATTTTAACTTGATTACTTCTATAAAGGCTGCATTTGCAAATAAGGTTACATTCTGAAGTTCTGAGGTTTAGGACCTCAACATATGAATTTGTGAGAGATACAAAATCAACTTATAACAGGTATATTGCACCCATACCCCATGCACATAGGTGTACCCTCATGCAGACAAAACTGTGGTGAGGAGGAAGGCACAGAGCATGTGGAAGCTATAAGGGCTGTAAAGGGCCCAAAATGGGTTCACATTTGCCAGCTAGTGAAATGGGGTACATTGCTAAGTATGTTTAAATCTTTAAGCTCTTCGCCTATGAATGGGGATAATGACACCCATCCAGAATGTGGCTTAGATCAGTCTGGCACTTATTGGAGACTAGATAGATGGCTCATAATCTGCCAGTCCTGAATGTCCCCCTCCAACTGTCTGTCCTTGCTGCATGGTCACTGCAAAGCTCCCACAGAAGCCAAGGCAGACAGACACAGACATCTCGCACAATCGCTTTGAGGAAAGAGTGATCTCTCTTGGATCGAGTGAAGTGCTGAGACCCAGATTCAGACACAGAACTGGTATTGCACCTGGGTTCTTGGTTCCTGGAAGTCTGCAAATTGTGTTAATCCATGTAAAAGCAAGTCTGTCTCTTCAGTTTGTCTCAATCCCAGTACTCACAGGGTGCATAGCACATTTTGTGAAACACTTCACTAGATGCTGTGTGAATGTCATTACCTGTTCACAATTGGGTATTGCCACATTGCCACAGAGAAATACCACCTATTCAACCCATCTTGGTGGACACAAGCTATCTGCTGGTCTTGGTTCAGGACAGTGGGGACACAAGTATGTGTCTATATCAGACCTGGTCCTTACCCTCCTCAGTTTATATTCCAGAGGAAGGAGCCAAGTAATAAGATAAATAAAATAAGAAATATTATAAATGCTATGAGTGTGTTAAGTGTTACTAAAATAGAAAGGGAGGCTTTTTCTAGGGATAAAAATAACCAGTTCCTTTCCTGTCTTCATCTGTCATGGTCAAGGTGTTCTACTGGGGTCTCGGTGTCAGTACTGATTCCTGTTTCCATTCCCCTTGCCTGACCCCTGTCACTAACAACCACAGGGGTGACCACAGTGCTGACCATGACGACTCTCAGCATCAGTGCTCGGAACTCTCTGCCCAAAGTGGCTTATGCGACAGCCATGGACTGGTTCATAGCTGTGTGCTACGCTTTTGTGTTCTCCGCGCTGATCGAGTTTGCCACCGTCAACTATTTCACAAAGAGAGGCTGGGCGTGGGATGGCAAAAAAGCCTCAGAAGCAGCCAAGGTCAAGGTACTGACTGCATTTTCCCCTTTCCTCCAAAGAAAATGTGCCTGACATAAAATATCAAATATAAGACAGGTGTTTCTCCTCTCTATGTTGCACCCCCCCCCCCATGAAAAAATGGCCCCTTCCATATGTTCAAGTCTTATTGCAGCAGGTCCTGAATTGTTTTGAATCATCTGCATTGATCAAGCAAAAGGTCTGATGTCATGTGAATGGCTTGGGCTTGTTTAGACTTAGGACTGTTATTTTTGCTAAAGTGTCTCCTGTCTGTTCAATGACTACTTGTCCAGTTTTGAATTATACATTCTTTTGCTCATTGCTTTGTCACCTAACCATGCAGTAGATCTTCTGCAGAGTGGCTTTAAGGACGTGAGGAGAGCATGTGACCTACTGGAAGCAGCAAAACATACCTAGTTCCACTGAGGAGATGATTTGGTTCACTTAAAAGATGCACATTAATTATCAAAAGCATTACTCTGTTCAAAGCAATTAAACATTGGGTATTTAGAAGGTGATTGGTGCCTGAATCTAAGGAATACTTGAAGAAAAAAAGATTACACAGAATTCTAAGCTGAACCATGTCCTTGGGGAGATGAGAATAACCTATGTGGAACAAAAAAGGAACAGCACGTGATAAACTGTTAATTATACCATGCATTAAACAAATAGGCAAAGCTTTTGCTCTGAGAGAAGAGCAGGCCAAAGTTATCAGGGTAGAAATAAAAATTTGTCCTTGAAAATCAAAAATCTGTCCATGAGAAGTCAGTATGAAGAGAGCCCTGGCAAGGATCATAGAAGACTGAAATTGTATGGCCTGACCTCCCAACCAGGGCCACAAACCAGGAACAGCAACTCAGGATGCTCTTTTTGTTGAGGACAGTCAGCTGTGTCTCATTGATGGCCTCATGCTTGCTTTTTGCATTTAACACAGCTATTTCCTTTCCTGGGAAAAGTCAGAAGTTCTGAGTTAACTTGATCTATCTAATTCTTCCTACTTCCAAGCACCAAGAGTACCCTCCCATGCCAGAGTTTCAGTCATAGAAAACTCATTTCCAAGTCCAGCTTCCCTAGTTGGAGGAAGACCTGGGAGGGATCCATGCTGGGCCTTCCTAAGAGAGAAGGGAGAAGAGGGAGGGCCTTGACAAGTAGCAGCCTCAGGAGTGGGTGTTTTGGAGGTTGGGGATGGAGTGGGGGAATAGTGGTGAGCTGACCATAGAGGATGATTGGTGGTGACCAGGGAAAACACTTGTAAAGGCAGACTGGGGATTCTTGACCAAAGCATCTGCTCCTGATGGTAAAAACAAAAGGAGCCACAGAGGAGGTTTGTGAAGGGAAGAATATGAATGGAATTTGAAGAGAGGGTTTCCCAACACTCAGCTCTGTGTTGTCAGAAGTTAAGTGATTGCTAAGGGCCTGGGTCTTGGTGGCTATGTGACAGTGAACTGGAGATAGCCAAGTCGGGGTAGGAAAGCAACCTGTTACGGAATTGAGGCCTTCAGACTAATGTCTATGAGTATAGCAGGAAGGGATGATTGGAGAGCCCCAAAATGTTGTCATATAAGCTCACTATCTATGTCAGCCACCAATTTCACATTTGCCTCCACTGCTATTACCATTTGCTGTAGATCCAGACCTGAAGGGAGAAGGAGAGATGGGAGAGATGAAGCTAACATGGATTATCTAGTCCTAGATTCACGCTGTTCTTTTAGAATAAGCAGCACACTTCAGTGTCTTGTGGAACTTCAAAACTACATGTTGTTCTCCAGAAGACTGTGGTGCTGGGGGTCTTACCCCTTAAGCCTGGAAGGTGCTGTGCAGTTGAAGTGTCATAAATTCATAGTTTCTCCTGGCAGACCAGTGTGGGTACACACATGATCACTGGTATGTGGAAGAGCTGTAGTATTTCTGAAGAGTGGTCCAGGGGGTCCCTACTCTGGCGCTGGACTATTGTAGCCTACCTCACCGTGTCCCCAGGTGGTCACCATGCTCTTTGCATCTGGTTCCACATTTACTCTACCTCTCTTTTCACTTGCTTCCTCCTGCTCCTTGCTCCATGTGTTTCCTTTCTCCTTATTATCTTTTCCATATGTTTCTTTTAATTTAGTCTCTTGTTACTGAGGAGGGCACTTGATGGGATGAGCACTGGGTGTTATATGTGTTTTTTTATAAATTTATTTTTTATTGGTGTTCAATTTGCCAACATATAGAATAACACCCATCCCGTCAAGTGCCCACCCGTCCCGTGCTCATCCCGTCAAGTGCCCACCCGTCCCGTGCTCATCCCGTCAAGTGCCCACCTCAGTGCCCATCACCCAGTCACCCCCACCCCCCACCCACCTCCCCTTCCACCACGCCTAGTTCGTTTCCCAGAGTTAGGAGTCTTTCATGTTCTATCTCCCTTTCTGGTATTTCCCACTCATTTTTTCTCCTTTCTCCTTTATTCCCTTTCACTATTTTTTATATTCCCCAAATGAATGAGTTTTTCCAATTAAATTTTATTTAATGGCATGATATTAAAGGAACAGAATTTTTTTGCAACATTTTATTACGTACATTTGCAAACTGACAGGAATGTATAGAGAATTTTATAATGAAAATCTCTCTACTATGCACATTTTACTATGCACATGTCACTACTGTCTATTTGTCCATTATCTATCTATCCATGCATTCACTCATTCTCAATCCATCTTATATTCTTATACATTTCAAAGTAAATTTTAGAGGATAGTACATTTATGACTAAATATATTTATACATGTGCATTTATATATTATTTTTATATGAATTCATTTTTATTGGTGTTCAATTTGCCAACACACAGAACAACACCCAGTGCTCATCCCATCAAGCGCCCCCTTCAGTGCCCGTCTCCCCTTTCACCCCCCCTAGTTCGTTTCCCAGAGTTATGAGTCTCTCATGTTCTGTCTCCCTTTCTGATATTTCTCACTCATTTTTCTCCTTTCCCCTTTATTCCCTTTCACTATTTTTTATATTCCCCAAACGAATGAGACCATATAATGTTTGTCCTTCTCCGATTGACTTACTTCACTCAACATAATACCCTCCAGTTCCATCCATGCTGAAGCAAATGGTGGGTATTTGTCGTTTCTAATGGCTGAGTAATATTCCATTGTATACATAAACCACATCTTTATCCATTCATCTTTCGATGGACACCGAGGCTCCTCCCACTTTTTGGCTCTTGTGGACATTTATATATTATTAACAAGAGTTCAATATTTGTTTACAGTTTGATTCTTTCAAAGAAAAACTTGCATAGTGTAAAATACACAGATATTAAGGATACATTTGCTGAATTTTTATGAACATTTTCACCTATGTAACACAAAATCCCTATCAAGATAGAGAAAATTACTAGCTCTCCAGAAAGTTTACCATGCCACTTCCCAATCAACTAAGCCCTTTCCAATATCCACTTCAACAAAGACACCTGCTATTTTGATATCTTTCACCATAAATTATTTATCCTGTTCTAGAACTTCTTATTCAAGATTGGCCATGTGTGGTTGTAGGCTTAGAAGTCTGGAGAACTGTCCTCCCCCAGAGCTAAGCTGATGTTTCTCTGTCTCTCTTTTGAGAGATAAACCTTTAGAATCTTCAAAAATGAGTTGACAATTACCTGCAAATGGCATGCCCTTAAAATCTTATTATATTTTGCAGAAAAAGGAGCGGGAACTCATACTAAATAAGTCAACAAATGCTTATACTACTGGGAAGATGACCCACCCCCCCAACATCCCAAAGGAGCAGACCCCAGCAGTGACCTCAAATGCATCGTCAGCCTCAGTAAAGCCTTCTGAAGAGAAGACTTCTGAAAACAAAAAGACTTACAACAGCATCAGCAAGATTGACAAAATGTCCCGAATTGTATTCCCAGTCTTGTTTGGCACTTTCAACTTAGTTTACTGGGCAACATATTTGAATAGGGAACCGGTGATTAAAGGGGCTACCTCTCCAAAATAACCCACCAAACTCCCAAACTCCAAGAGAGCCATACTTCCAGCAGAATGGTACCAAGGAGAGGTTGAGCTCAGAGGAATTTTCCATATTCGGGCACTATCTTTCAGGAAATTTTTGCATGTTTAATAATATGTACAAATAATATTGTCTTGATGTTTCTATATATAATGTCGGATGTTTCAAAGATGTCACATTGATAAATAAAGCAAACAACTTTCTAGAAAAACAGGAGACAATGGCTCTGACACTCAGATACTCAGTATCTTACACTGATAGTTTACAAACAAGATAAGTATATTTTTAACTGTTCCAAGTGTTACCTAACAATGTTTTTTATACTTCAAATGTCATTTCATACAAATTTTCCCAGCAAATAAATATTTTAGGAAATGCTCCATGATTATTACTTGACCAACTCTCTTGCAAGAAACAAATCAGAAAGAGCACATTTTTCATTAAAAAGGAAACTGGACATTTAAGTACAAAACTAATTGCCTTTGATAATTCTTACTATTCTGAAATTAGAAAATATTGCATGATATTACACTAAGAAATAGATTAGGCAAATATTTATGCAGATAAATTTAATAACAGAAATATAAGGTATGATAGATTAACAGATAAAATATTTCCCCAAGGAAAAATTTAACTGCTTAAAAAATCTTTTTTTTCTTTTTTGAGGAAAAGAAACATTTCTCTCCCCACCCCACCCTACCCAACTGAATACTGATCAGAGAAAGAAAAGGAATTGTTAAAACAAAAAGTGATGTGATGACAGTCTTGGATTTTGGCATATGCATTCACTGGCTGAAACATTGACCACCTCTCGCTACAACCAGTGTGTAGTGCTTCAGTGGTGAGAAATTGTAATTGAGTTATTTTCCATTTTATTTCCTTGTACTTATTTCATGATTGACTTATTGCTCTGTTAGCTTTTGTATATGAACTTTAAATGTTCATTAAAAAATAAAAAATGAACTGATTTTATGGATAAATGTCATTTTTTAAAAAAAAAAAAATCATATTTTGGGGGGCTCATTTCCTAAAAATGACATAAAGAAAACCAATCATGAACTTGCTTGCAAAAAAACTCTTGGTTATTCATGTCTATTTCAATCTAATTCTCTAGAGTAGAGTAGTAAATAGGTAACTGGGTAAATAGGTAAAACCAGAAGTTCATTGGCATTACATATGTCACATCGGTCTCTATATGATAGGATCCTACCTGAGGATGTTCCCACAGTGGGTGCTTGTTATGAGCAAAGTAACTACTCAGTCCTTGCTCCTTCCCTTTGCTGTTTATGAACAGTGATAACAAAGTACTGCATTTGGACCGTCTATTTACAGGAATGACATATATAAAATGAATACTTCCTGCCTTCTCTGTGACTCAGAATTATAAAGGGGACTTATGATAGTTAGCAAACAGTATCAAGATTAGGCCTGACTAAATTGACTACATAATGATACATAATTCTTTAATACCAATTTATTTCACTGTGCTTGATAGACATGGCCATGGCCAGGGACATACACATAGACATATTCAACAACACCTTTCATCTTGAATAGCCATGTAAATGCCCCTAACATCCATTCATTGAGAACTCCAAGTATTAATCTTAAAAAGGGTTTTCATGGGATTCAAGGTCATCTACCATATTCAATTAGAGTATTATGAGAGATCATTTTGTTCTTCAAAGACGTAAGTGCCCATTTTTCACTATTTCTGCCTGGTTTCGGGATATCACACATAGAAAGGTAAAGGTCAACAAAAAGATGCTCTTAAATCCTCAAACAAGAAGCATTTCTCTATTATAAATGGGGTTATATTTGTAGAATAATGTGTGTGCTTTTCCTTACACCACAGCATAAACCTGCCATAACAGAAGGCAAACCTGGCTCAGGTTTTAAAAAAACCTGACATGAAGGTTAAAAAAAATGACATGAAGCTTCTATTTTATGGATTGTTTAGTTGTAGTCTTCCTATATAGTCTTTACAGTTTAGCATTGCATTGAGGCTTGGAGAAAAGCATACTATAAGTTAGGTCTAGATGGCTGTACATACAGACATCTTAAACGTCTAATGGAAAATGGTGTCTTCCATATCAAGTTGCAGTAATTTTCTTGACAAGTTCTAGCCTTTGTTATAGGGAGTCCTAGGAGCGCTGCTGGGTGAATCCCAATTTGAAGATACACCTATTGCATTTACATGCTGCTCAGTCTTAAAAATGATCTGATCATGTAAGCTTTCTGCTCTCTGATTTTGTATTGTAGATATTTCAGTGTTTTATTTTTAATGAAGATGTAATAAAGAATCACCTTGAGAAAAACGATAACAAGGCAAGATATAAAAAAAATTTGGAGATAATTATAACTCTGCTCTACTTTTAGAATGAGGGTATGTATTTAAATGTATCTCTTTTGACATTACCATAAATATAATATTTTAATAAGTCAGCAATTACTTCTGTATTTCTCAGGAATCTATGGATCTATCTTGGGCAGGCTTCGACTAAAGCTTGTATACAATAATTGGGCTCAAATGCTTCTAAAATAACTGTCAAAGTTAAAATGGTATAGCAACATCAAAAGATGAATGGATAAAGAAGATGTGGTTTATGTATACAATGGAATATTCCTCAGCCATTAGAAATGACAAATACCCACCATTTGCTTCAATGTGGATGGAACTGGAGGGTATTATGCTGAGTGAAATAAGTCAATCGTAGAAGGACAAACATTATATGGTCTCATTCATTTGGGGAATATAAAAAATAGTGAAAGGGAATAGAGGGGAAGGGAGAAGAAATGGGTGGGAAATATCAGAAAGGGAGACAGAACATGGAAGATTCCTAACTCTGGGGAAATGAACTAGGGGTGGTGGAAGGGGGGGGGTGACTGGGTGACAGGCACTGAGGGGGGCACTTGATTGGGTGAGCACTGGGTGTTATTCTGTATGTTGGCAAATTGAACACCAATAAAAAATAAATTTATTATTTAAAAATAAATAAAAAATAATAAAATGGTATAGCAAGCACTATCCCATCTCATTGAAGGTTGATAAAGAGGTTGTAAATCTTCTAACCTATTTGTATGTGAATGCCTTAGAAATAGTGTTCTATGTCTCCTATGGAACAAGGTATAGAAAATAAGTATGGTAAATGAGAAATCTGTTTTACAAATAAAGATATTGAAACCCAAAAAGATTAATCCATTGACTCAAATCATATCACATGTTAGAAGAAAATGCAGGCCTAGTTTTTAGTTCTCATAGTTCCTAACTCTGAGTTCACAATGCCACGTGACTGTTTCCAGATGGAAGTTGATTTAGAACAAAAATGTAATCTAAAATGAAAAATTTTGCTTTGTGCTCTGGTTGAATGATTATCTATTAAGAACACCTTAAAGGATATTTTTGGTTTGTTTTTGTTTTGGGCACTGAAAGCATGACTTTTCTAAATTTTTAAAATATTTTATTTATTTGACCAAGAGAAAGGGACAAGCAGGCTCCTCTCCAGGCAAGGAGCCCAATGTGGGCTTTATCCCAGAACACCCCGGGATCATGATCTGAGCTGAAGGTAGACACCCAAATGACTGAGCCACTCAGGTGCCCCCAAAAGCATGACCTTTACGTCTGTTATTTTTTTTATATAAAAATTATGTATTTCTGTGGTCTTAGAACCTCCTTTTGATAGAATAGATCTGTCAGTGCAGGACTCTCCTGCCCTCCCCCTGCCCCATCTAAAAGAGGAGAAACAGAGAGTGGGGGAAGTGGTAAGGAGGAAGTAGTAGGGAAGGAAGAAGCAGGGCGCAGGAATGGGTGGAGAAAGGAAGTGGGGGATGGGGAGAAGCACTTATTAACTGGAGCCAAGTATCTTGATATGATTGCTCCTGCCAGAGCACTGATGTAAATGATTATGGTTACTGCATTGGGCGGGGTCTTACCTCTAGGAGAAAACATAACTACAATGACATCAAGTCTTCAATCAACATTAACTTCCATTGTAAGAGCTGGTTTCAAATCAAAAAGAACTATTTTTTGAAAATTGGAAATGCCACAGTTCTCTCAGTGAAAACAGTGTTTTAAATATTTAAAAATTAGTCTTAATGTCTTTTTTACAAAACTAGCACATCTGGGACAATCAATGCCATGAGCAAACATGGTGAAAATTTGAATATGAATAACTCTGATCATTGCAATTACTTGCCAGGTTTGCAGTGATATAAAGTAATGGTTTTAAAATGTGCAAAAGGTTCATTTCATCAAAGATTTGCATGATTATCTGTTTGTCACTGTCATTTTCAATAGATTATCTCAATCCCAAACTCAGATGCCCTATATCTTATCTTGAAATGAGCGTGGGTTCTTTATGGAAACCTGTGATTCAAAAATATTTACTGCTTAGAATTTCCCTAATATAAAAGTCTGAAGAAATGTATTTCCTTAGCTTTTCTGAGTTTACATGAATGACAAACAAAACCAAAGATCAGATATTACATTTCATAATGTATAATCTTAGAAAGCAGATTTTGAAGTGAGCTGTAATTGACAATACTAATTTAAGTCACTCTTATTCTACATTCTTTATTCTTTTTGCTACCATTGCCTCTCTAGTAGCCAGCATTTTTCCAGGGCAGTGACAGGTGCTCAATGAAGGTGAACTAATGGAATAGATACTAGAAAGTGGGTGGACTGAATGTCATGAACTCTCTTTGGGTAAGGGTAGTTGTATTCCACTTATGGAAAATATTTTCTTAAGGTATAAAATAAAAATTTCAGGATTTTTATGAACTTACCCATATTTCAAATAACAACACTAGTGGGAACACATCCCCCCATGGTGGCAATCAGCTTGGTTTGACTAACAGGCTAACCCCTTAGTTGGAGAGACTATAAAATTTATTATCCATGGGTGAGACTTCCAGACGGTAGAGTGAATACTTCAGTAAATTCTCTCCTGTCAAAAAAAATGGCAACACTGGCAAGATTACCAAAACCAATCATTCCAGAACTCTGGAAATTTAACCAAAGACACAAACTAAAAGTACTTATTGAAGAAAAACTACTAAACCTAAGTTAGAACAGAGAAGTCTGTGACATTTTAACTTAGGGATACTCCCCTCTCCCTACCAACTCTTTAGAATGATAACATGAAGATAATAGCCTTGCTGCCACCAGAGGGGGCTAATGTGATTTAGAACTCCACAAAAAACCCTGTCCCTAGGGCTTTGCCACTATTTGACCTGACTTGGAGCTTCATGGAAAAGCTTTATTCCCAGGGTGTAGTCGATAACAGTAGAAACCAGTAGCAGTCAGGGAAGGTATATTACATGGCTTCCTAAGGCTGTGATATCAGCTGGGCAATAAGGACCCCAGACAAAAATTTAAAAAGAAGATCTAGGCAATTACATGTCCACAGTGGGCTAGGAACACCTCTGACATATTTCTGGGGGATCTAGAATGTTATTTGCATGTTCAGGATTAAATGAAATTGCAGAGAGAGCTATGCTGAAGCAGGAAGCACACACAAGAAGCAAGAACTAAAATTAACCAAGAATTAAAACTGAGACTTCACAATACAATGCAATACAAACACTATAGAACTTATCCTGAGGAGTCTCCAAAAAACCCACAAATCTCATCCCCAACAACAAAAAAGGTACTACAACAACAAACAGTGGGGAGGTTGGAAGGATGATCAGATTTCAAAGTTACTAAAATATACATCTATTATGTTCAGTTTTCAACAACTATTACGAGATATGCAAAGATGCAGGGAAGTACAGCCTGTACAGGAAACAAAACAATCCAAAGAAACTGACTCTGAGGGTATCTAGATGTTTGACTTAGTAGGTGGACTTTAATGAGCTTTTATAAATATAATCAAAGAAAAGGAAGCCATAAGTAAAAGTTGGACAATATTTCACCAAATAGGTAATACCAATAGAGAGAGAAATTATTTTTATAAAGAATCAAATAGAAATTCTGTAGTTAAAATAATAACTGAAATGAAAAATTCACTAGGGGGTCACAATATCAGATTTGAGCAGGTAGAAGAAAGAACTAGCAAACTTGAAGACAGGTAATAGAGATTATTGTCAGAGGAACAGAAAGAAAAAGAATGGAGAAAATAAACCAAGCCTAAGATACCTGTGGAACACCATTAAATGGACCAACATGTGCATAATGGGAATTCCAGAAGAGAAGAAAGATAAAGAAAAGATACTTGAAGAAATAATGGTCAAAATTTCTTAGAATTGATAAAAATATTAATCTGCACATCAAAGAGACTCAACCAACTCTAAGTATAGTAAACTTTAAGAGATCTACACCTGGACACATTATAATTGAGCTGTTGAACACCAAAGACATAGAAAGAATCTTGAAAGCAACAAAGGAAAAGACTTCTCATGTACAAGGGATCCTCCCAAGCTTAACAGCTAACTACTCATCAGAAACCATGAAGGCCATAAGACAGTGCTAAAAGGAATTAAAATGATGCACTAAAAAATATCTAATACAAAAGAAGGCAAATACAAGTAACACAGAGACAAAGGATATGAGAAAACAAATAGCAAAACAGAAAATGTAAATCTAATCATATCGATAATTACATTGAAGAAAATGTATTTAGTATTCCAATCAAAAGGCAGAGATTGTCAACTGAGTTGTTTTTTTTTTTAAGATCCAACTAAATGCTGTCAATCAGAGACAGGTTTTAGATTAAAAAACACAAGTAGATTGAAAGTAAAGGATAAAAAATATATACCATGCATGCATACAGTAACCAAAAATGCGCTAGCATGATTATACCAATATCAGAAAAAATAACTTTAATACAAAAAATATTACTACTGTCAAAGTGAGACATTTATAATGATAAAACATTCAATTCATCAGCATATATAAAAATCAAAAACAGGTATATACTTAACAACAGAACCCCAAAATATATGAAGTATATGAAGCAAAAACTGACAGAATTGAAAGGAGAAGCAGACAGTTCAACAACAATAGTAGAAAATATCAATACTCCACTCTCAATAATTGATAGAACAGTAGTCAGAACATCAGCAAGGATGCAGAAGACAAAAATAGCTTAACTTGATTGGTATCTATAGAATGCTGCAGAAAATACAGGTATTCTTTTAAAATGCACATGCACCATTCAGCATGGTATACCAGCAGAAATACAGATATTCTTTTCAAATGCACATGCACCATTTTCCTGGATAGCACATTTTCTGTACCATGAAACAAGTCTTAACAATTTTAAAGAGATTGAAAAATAAAAGTATGTTTTCTAAACACAGTGGAATTTAATTATGTACTTATTGAGGTTACTTTTAAGAGGGGTTCAATACTGATCATCACACCAGGACAACAGGCATAAATGAAAACTACCTTGAGCAAATCAAGGCATGTGTTCATCCTGCCCTTAGCAGGGAATCCACTCTGCAGGTCTCCATAGTTCCCCCTCCCTCTGCTTCAGTCATCTCCAGTGTGAAACCTACCTCACCCTGTGGACTTTTGAATTTGCAACATATCTTCTAGACCAATTTGAATTAGGGTATTTTAGGAGATGTGCACTTTATTTTCAAATGAATTAATCTTAAATTCAGTATGCCCTGTCCCTATTTAAAATAATTTTTTTACAGATTTTATTTATTTATTCATGAGAGACACAGAGAATGAGAGGCATAGACACAGGCAGAGAGAGAAGTAGGCTCCATGCAGGGACCCCGATGTGGGACTTGATCCCAGGACTCCAGGATCACACCCTGGGCCGAAGGTGGCGCTGAACTGCTGAGCCACCCAGGCTGCCCCTAAAACAATTTTTAAACACAAACTTAGTTAGAATTTTTAACTTTTAACTTAAATCCATATGACAAAAATAGGCTATGGGAACTTTTAAAGAAAAGCTTGACTTTTTCCCTTTTTTGCATTTGGCTATGGACTCTGTCTTGGCCCTGGGAATGCTTAGCAGTTTAAAATGGTTATTTTCTACTTATAGTATCTACCTGGAAATTCCATGCTTTACTAGAAATGTATACCATTCCAAACCTCAATCTCCAAATAAAGATAATAACAAAGTTATATCTCTGCATAATTTGATACAACTAACCCACCCACAACCAAAAATACAGCAACACTTTCCCCAGATGAGTAAAAAAAGTCTTTGGTTGCTTTTCATTCATCTCGATATCTTATAACTTAAATAATGAGATATAAAATTAACTACTATCAATACATGTTATATTAGATGAGAGAATAATAAAGAGAAACCCAAAAATATTTGTATACACATACAAAAATATTCACACCAAAATAAAGAAGAAATATTTGTAACCATTAGTCCTCATTTCTGAAACTGGCCTCATGGTTGTTGCTGGTATTTAAAAATACCTCCTTCCACAAATAATTTCATATTTGCTTAACTCTCAGCAAACATTTCAGCTGATGGGGTGAACGAGATCTAGTCCTGAAAGGTGTCTGCTATTAGTTGTCCTGCTTGAACTGGATTCTTGGAGCTTTCCATTGGCTATAATCCCAGGATATGAGAGTACGAAATGATATCCTAAGAGATCTCCTGTATTCCAGATATACTGTTTCTTATTTCCATTGTGGAAGAGTAATCCAATTTCTCCTTGGCAATCAGGGTTAGTCAATCTAGCCAGAAGTGACTCTTTTTTGGCCTATTGATTTAGAAGCATGAGGAGCTTAAAATGGTGGGTTGCCAGTCTCATCTTTTAGTCCTCAATGGAATCATTATGTCCCTTGGTGGAAGCATTCCTTCCTTTGGAACTGAGAGCTCTAGACTAGCAGAGTCCAAGGTCAAGGGGATGGGAACTAAAATTTTGCAAGGTATTGCCAATTAACCAGTGTCATAGCTGAGTCTTCAAAGGGTATTTGTCTCAGTTAGTTCTGGCTGCTATAATAAATTACCAGAGACTGGGTGGCTGAAACAACAAACACTTATTTTCCATAGTTCTAAATAATGGGAAGCCTAAAATCAAGGTGCTGGCAGTGTCTGCTGAGAGCCCACTTACTGATTTTCAAATGGCTGTCTTCTCATTGTATCCTCATTATAAAGGAGAGCAGAGAGAAAGAAAGCAAGCCTTGCAACTCTCTTTTGTAGACACTAATTGCATCATGAAGGCTCCGCTCTCATGACCTAATAACTTCCCAAAGGCCCTCTTAATACCATCACAGTGGGATTAATATTTCAACATATGAATTTTAGGTGAATACACACATTTAGTCTATACTACTATTCCACCATTCTATTAAGAAAGCTGTTGTAGGATAATGAGAAATATAGTAAGACTAACGAATTTCATGAGTATGGGCCCATTGTCGTAATAAATTTGTTGTGAATGAATTTCTTGATTAAAAGCAATGCTGTCTGGTATACCATGCTGGTGGATAAGGAATTCTGTTAAGTCCATGGAAAGCAGTTTTGACACAGTATTATGGGCAGGGAGAGCAACTTCATATCCAGAAAAAGTATCTTTTCCAATAAGAACAGAATGCTTCCCCTTTTATAATGGAAAATCCAAAGTAAAAAACCCACCTCCAGCTAGCCAACTGATTACCATGTGAACTGGTGCTATATTGAGGACTCGGTGTAGTTCCCTGCTGCTGGATGATTGTGCTCTTGGCAGTGGCTGTAGCCATGTTGCCCTATTTGAGTCCATGTTGCTGAGTCTATGCACAACCTCTATTCTTGCCATCATGGCTTCATTCACCTACTGGTCTATGACATAAGTAGCTGAAGACAGAAGCTGTCTAGTATCCCAAGCATGGGTCATACTCTCTACGCACTTATTAAAAGTCATCTCTGCTTTGACTTATTAAAAGTCATAAGGTCATCTTATGAGCATCTTATGAGCATGAGAAGAGCATTCTCATGAGACATATGTCTTCCTTCACTGCACATATGAAAAGTTCTTTCCATATACATCTTCCCCAGACCACCTTGTTGCCAACATTCCAGCCATATTCCCTCCAAGTCTCTGGTTATCCAGACACACCAGTGGCCACAGCCCATGAAATAGAACAGACTCAAACGTCTGGACATCTTTCCTTTTAGGTAAAATGTTCATGGGCATTCGAATCTCTTCCTTTTTTTTGTATGGGAAAAGTGATCAAGATTTCTGTGGAATAAATATGACATAAGGTAGCATAAGTTGGTGTGCTAAAGGTGGAAGTGGAAATGAGTGGGGATAGCTATAAAAAGGCAACATGAGAGATCCCAGTGGTAAGGGAAGTATTCTACATCTTGATTGTATTAATGTTAATACCTTGGCTATAATATTGTACCATCATTTATTAAGTTGTTACCTAAGGAAGAAATTTATTAAAGGATACATGAGATTTCTCTGTATTATTTTTTACAAGTTCATGTGAATCTGCAATTATATAGAATTAAAAATGCTTAATTAGTTAAAACTGCCTTGCTTTCCAAATTTAAAAAAAGTACAGAGGAAAAAAAGACCAAATAAATGTTAAATTGATATCTCTTTTCTCCATTGCATATGAGAAACCAGAAGATAATGAAAGTTAAGAGAAAATCACTTTCAAATTGAATTCTATACCCAAGACAACTATATTTTTAAGAAAGAAAATACAGTGGAGACATATTTAGGTTAATAAAGTCTGAGATTTAATGCAAAATGAACTACACTAAAGAAACTTCTAGAAGATGGAAACAGATCTTAGAAGGAGTTATGATAGGAAGAAAGAAATGTGAGCAAAACTGTTGTGAATGTGTTGATAAATCTAACACAAAAATAATGTAAACATTGTTAAATGTGTAGAAAGAAAATAAAAGATAAAAATAAAGTCTTGGACAATTATAGACTGTGATGTAGCAGGAGGAGGGTGTCTGACTGGAGTTAGGATATTCAATGTACTCATATTATTTTCAATGAAGTAAATATTTTATTACTTTTAATCCTGGCAAGCCTCAGGAACCTATGTTAAAATAACTGATCATGAGTATTTAATATATTAAATTTTGGATTAAAAATTCAAAGGGTGGGAATGAGGGGTAGGAGAATAGTATACAAATGTTAAATACTGTGACAAAGCAGAAAGAATAAAACTGAAGAATGAGCACAGGATGAAGAGAGAAAGGGGAAGATCTTGACTGTTGTAGAGGTAATAGGCAAAAGAGAAGGGCATTCAAAACAGCTGAAGTGGAAAATAAAATGTATTCCAGAATGAAATCCAAAAAGAACAAAGAAGGCATCTGATACACATAGAGAAAGTTGAGACCTGGTACCAAAATGAGTCTTATAAAGGTGAAAGGCTCACCTCTTCTATCAAAAGGAAAATAGTTTTAAGTAGGCTCTAAAAGCAGAACTCAATCTTATGTTCTATAGAAGAAATGCCCACAAAACATACTGGCCCAAACCAAATATAAAAGTAACAGCAAAGATATACAAGGTAAATAAATGAAAATTAGAAGAAAGCAGGGTTTGAAATCCTGGCATCAGCCAAGGAAGCATTCAGGCGTAAAGTGATTGAACATGACAAGCCACAACTACAAAGATATAATAGTTAGAATATCTAGAAATACACTAAAGAGTACAATGATCACCCATACAAAGTAGATACTGGAAGAGATGAAAGAAGACAGAGATATAAATACATAAATATTAAAAACTTTAACACACCAATATTAGGGCAAAATAAAGCAAGAGGACAAAAAGTAAATAAGGTAAAAAAACAAAACAAAACAAAACAAAAAACCCTAAACACTAGAATGAAGTAGGTCTTATGGACATATATTGAATATTACACACTCATGATTAAGAATATACTTTCTTCTCAAATATACATGGAACAGCAGCAAAATTAAACACTTATTAGGTTATTCACGATATTAAAAAAAAAAAACAGTATCTCTTTAAAGTAGAAATTTCATGAACAGTACTTTGGCCATTAGTAATAAAACTAGAAGTTAAATACAAAGTTCAAAAAAGTCTCTTCCAACTAGAAATGTAAAAATTCTTCTATTAAATAGTACAAGAATGAAAAGGAGATTAAAAAATACCAAAATTACCAAAAAAAAAATGTTCAAATGTAATTTTAAATGATACATAAAAATCTATGGGATACATTTAAGGCATATCAGGAGAAAAATCTTATTCTTAAATACTTATATCAATAAGAATGAAAAAATGCAAAAAGAAATAATTAAATTCTCACTCCAAAAGCTAGAAGTAGAACAATGAAATAGATCAAAAGAAAGCACAAGGTAAGTATAATAAAGATAAAAGCAGAAATTAGTGATGTAGAACACATAAAAACAGTAGATCTAACTAATGAACCAAAACTCTGGTGATAAATAAAATGAAATGTACAATCCATTTTGGGAAAAAAAGGGAATCACACCCAAAATAAGAAATGATACTATATATACAGAGAAAAACATAAAGAAGTCAAAACAAAAAGAGACTACTTAGCATACCATTATTCAGAAACATGGACGAGTTCTTGGAGGAAATACAGTTTACTGAAATTAACCTCATTAAAGATAGCTTTAGCTTAAAGAAGCCATTTCCCATGGGAGAAAAGAAAACAAATTGATCAAGAAACTAATACACAGGGGAGGGAGGAAGATGACAGAGGAGTAGGGACCCTGGTTTCGTCTGGTCCTTGAAATTCAGCTAGATAGCTATCACATCATTCTGAACACCTATGAACTAACAGGTGATCTAAGAATTGCTGCAATTCTACAAATATCAAAGTGACCACTTTTTGCGAGGTAGAAGGTGCAGGGAAGTGAATCTGAGACAATATATCAGAAGATAAACTACAGGGGATTGAGGGGGAGCCTCCCTAAGCCAACTACCAGAAAGTGAAATAGCACCAGAACACAAAATCAGAACTTTTAGAAGTCTGTTTGGTGAGGTACATCCCTACCTGAAAGATGTTCAGGTGGTGAAGGGGAATGGAATCCTAGGTGGGACAATATGGTCTCAGGATCCCTGGGGTCAAAGAAAGAACGGGGGGCCTGAGTGCAGCAGAGTTCCCAGGTATTGGAGTGAGGAAGTCGGCCACAATCAGCAAGCCCAGGAGTGGGCTGTCAGCTCAGTGTTACCATAAACTGCAACATGGTTAGGCACTCTCCAAGTAGGGGCTGAACAAGGGACAGAACCCTAGCAAGACCCACCTCCCTTCTGTGGGGTCCCAGTGTGGGGCTGCAGAACTCTGCAGAGTTTGGAGGCTCAAAACAGGTTGTGTGTCTGAGATAGAAACATTTGGTTTCTGGCTAGAACTCATACAGGAATTCAGTTAAGTGGCAGGATATCAAATCTATCCAGAGAAATCAGTTGCATTTCTATATATTAACAATAAGACAGAAGAAAGAGAAATCAAGGGAATCAGAAAAAAACCTGGAACAGCCAAAGGAATGTTGAAAAAGAAATCCAAAGATGATGGCATCACAATTCTGGACTTCAAGCTGTACTACAAAGCTGTGATCATCAAGATAGTGTGGTACTGGCACAAAAACAGACACATAGATTATGGAACAAAAGAGATAACCCAGAAATGGGCCCTCAACTCTATGGTCAGTTAATCTTCCAACGAAACAGGAAAGAATATCCAATGGAAAAAAAGACAGTCTCTTCAACAACTGGTGCTGGGAAAATTGGACAGCCACAGGCAAAAGAATGAAACTGGACCATTTCCCCACACCATATACATAAATAGACTCAAAATAGATGAAAGACCTAAATGTGAGATAGAAATTCATTGAAATCCTAGAGCAGAACATAGGCAGCGACCTCTGTAACCTTGGCTATAGCAACTCCTTGCTAGCCACATCTCCAAAGGCAAGGGAAACAAAGGCAAAAGTTAACTATTGGAACTTCAGGATAAAAAGCTTTTCACAGAAAAGGAAACAGTTGACAAAACCAATGACAACCTACAGAATGGGAGAAGACATTTGTAAATGTCTAATCACATAAAGGGCTGGTACTCAAAATGTATAAAGAACTTATCAAACTCTAAACCTGTGAACAAATAATCCAACCAAGAAATGAGCAGAAGGGACACCTGGGTGGCTCAGTGTTTGAGCATCTGCTTTCGGCTCAGGGCGTGATCCTGGTGTCCTGGGATTGAGTCGCGCATCAAGCTCTCTGTTCAGTGGGGAGCCTACTTTACCCTCTGCCTATGTCTCTGCCTTTGTCTGTGTCTCTCATGAGTAAATAAAAAAAATATTTTAAAAAGAGTAATGAGCAGAAGATGTGAACAGACATTTCTCCAAAGAAAACATAAAAATGGCTAACAGACACAGGAAAAAAATGCTCTATTTCTTGGCATCAGGGAAATACAAATCAAAACCACAATGATATACCACCTCACACCAGTCAGAATGGCTTAAATTAACAACTCAGGAAATGACAGATGTTGGCAAAGATGTGGAGAAGAGAGAATCCTCTTACACTCTTGGTGGGAATGCAAGCCGGTACAGCCACACTGGAAAACAGTATGGAGGTTCCTCAAAAAGCTGAAAATAGAGCTACCTATGACTCAGCAATTGCACTACTAGGTATTTGCCCTAAAGATACAAATGCAGTGATCCAAAGCGGCACCCGCACCCCAATGTTTACAGCAGCAATGTCCACAATAGCCAAACTATGGAACGAACCCGGATGTCCATCAAGAGATGAATGGAAAAGGTGTTTTATATATATATATGTATGGAATACTACTCAGCCAAAAAAGAGAAATCTTGCCATTTGCAATGACATGAATGGAACTAGGGAGTATTATGTTAAATGAAACAAGTCAATCAGAGAAAGGCAATTATCATATGATTTCACTTGTACATGAAATTTAGTAAACAAAACAGAGGATCATAGGGGAAGGGACGGAGAAATAAAATAAGACAAAATCAGAGGGGAAGACAAACCATAAAAGACTCTTAAACATAGGAAACAAACTGAGGGTTGCTGGAGGGGACAGGGGTGGGGGGATGGTGATGGACATTAAGGAAGGCACAGGATGTAATGAGCATTGGGTATCATATAAACTGATGAATCACTTTACCTCTGAAACTAATAGTACACTATATATTAATTAACTGAATTTAAATTTAAAAAATATTCCCTGTTATTGTCTAGGACAACTCAACATCATAAAGATGTTGATTCTCCCTAAGTTAATTTTTCCTTTTAATAGAACTCCAGTAAAATGAGTAATAAAAACAAATTAAGAAAGGTGGGTTGTTTTTTGTTTTGTTTTGTTTTGTTTGTTTGTTTTTTGTAGCTCTACAAGTTGAGAATAAAGTTAATTTGGAAAAAAAATATGTGAGAAATCATGAAAATATTGTACAAGAAGACTAAGAGCTATCGCTAACCCAAATGAATGTTAAAACATAGTACAAAGTCTCTATAATTAAAATGGTGGTACTAGCACATTAGTAGTAAAACAGCCATTGGAATTCAATGCATACTCAAAGACAGATCCAATTACATATAGAAATTTAGTATCTAATAATGGAGATCAAGATACAATAAAATATTGATAGATTTGACTACAAAAATATTTTTAAAATTTATATAATGAGAAAAATCTAAGCAAGTCAAATGAAATATGACAAATGAGAAGGAATTATTTGTAACATATACTATAGAAAAATAGCTATAATATATAAAAGTACAAATTTTTAAAGTGTAAAGACAAGATATGAAGACATCTTTTTTTTTAGATATGAAGACATCTTACAGAAAAATGCTCAAAGGGCATGGGAAGACAATTTGCTAAAATATAAGATATTTATATTTATGTAAGTAAATAAATATATATAAATATACAAAAATGAAGGAAATGGACACATCTCCAAAAGGATGAAAATAGACATGAAAAAGCTTATGTAATCCAGCATTATATGTAATTGCAAAAGATTGGAAACTACTAAAATTCCCCAACAAAGATGGATGATTTAAAAAGAGTAGTATTTACTCACAGAGTAGCTACATAAAATGACTAAGAGATGCATTAACTGTTGTAGAGTGTTTTCCAAGATATATTATTGAAGAAGTCCAAGAAACAACATGTGTAAAGTTTTACCTAGCATGCAATTAAAAAAAAAAAGGAAGGGAATGAGAAAATACTCATCCACCTATTTATCTTTTGTAAAAAAAGAAAGGTAGAAAAGAAAAACATGAAGCAGACTTTCATAGACTAGGTTATATACAAGAAAGCTATGTGTGGTGAGGGGCAAATGGAAGAGATGGGGTGAAATGACGCTTTTCTGGGTATTCTTATTCCTTTTTTGTATAGTTTTGACTTTAATATTGTACATATTAAAAATACATTTAAATTCACCACGAATGGAAAAAAAACTCTTAAGTTGAATACAAATAGAAACAAATGAAGTCTGCTCCAGTTTAAATTAATACCATACCCACATTGGGGGAAGAAAGACAAAAAAACCTAAGCCAAATAACTTTGAACACAATATTTTGACTATCCCCTTGTATTCTTAGCGTAAAGAGGACAAAAAGATCTGAAAAGAAATCTTGAATTCAGTCTAGAAATCTGCTTTTCATTGTAGTATGATTATAGTAATTCTAAAACACTCTCTCCTGAATTGTAGGATTGAGCAAATTTATATATTACTTTGTTGAGAATTGGAAGTTTCAGTGTGGAAGAAGAGAATTACAGATAGAAGTGCAAAGGCAGGGGATCCCTGGGTGGTTCAGGGCTCAGCGGTTTAGCGTCTGGGCCCAGGGCACAATCCTGGGGTGCCGGGATAGGGTCCCATGTCGGGCTTCTGGCATGGAGCCTGCTTCTCCCTCCTCTTGTGTCTCTGCCTCAGTCTCTCTCGCTCTCTCTCTCTGTGTCTATCATAAATAAATAAATAAATAAATAAATAAACAAACAAACAAATAAATAAATCTTTTTAAAAAGTGCAAAGACAAGGAAGAATACTATGGGAACCATCAGTACTCATTAATTCTATAACATAATATGATATGATATATGATATAATATTCTATAATAGTGTAGTGTAGTTCAGTATAATATATATAGAATGTTTATCTTCTAGCTCACTCTTCTAGAAAGCCTCATCAATGGTACATTAGAACAATTAGATCTTGTTTTTTGAATATCATTCCCAATTAAAAGGGACCAGAAGAAATTGTGACTTTCAAGGGCTAGAAGGAAATTAGGAGTGGGCTTTGAAAATCTTCTCGCACCCCAAACTAAAAATGTGTTCAAAAATATACTGGGGACATAATAAAAAGAGTTAGGAGTCAGCTTGAAGAGGCTCCTACTGTCTAAATCTTGGATAGCATGAGAATAATAATAAATAATTACAACAAGGTATTAAAATACGTTGAATAAAACAAGAAACTAGAAGTGCATGCAGAAAATAATAAGAGAAAAATGCTTCCTTTTTATAATATAATAACTCATAAATGTAGAGGGAACAACAGAAATCACCTTTTACAACCAGCAGGTGGCGCACCTGGGCAGCTCAGGCCGCTGAGCTCCCTGACTCTTGGTTTAGGCGCAGGTCATAATCTTACCTGGTTCTGGAATCCAGCCCCAACCTGGGTCCCAGCTCATCTGAGTGTCTGCTTGAAAGATTCTCTCCCTCTGTCCCTCCCCCAACTTGCGCTTCTCTCTCTCTCTCCACTAAATAAATAAATCCTTAAAACTAGCAGACAAGAACCACCAATGCAAGCTAAAACTAAAATAGTTAAATGCTTTCAAAGATTTGTCCTAAAGAATAGTTAACAATTAAAAAAGAAAAAAAAAAAAAACTTCAGTGGAGAAGTAGACAGATACTAATTTAACCAAGTGATCCACAAGATCCAGAATAGGACAAACCAACATTATGTGCCCCTTATGTGATGTACCGAGAAAAGCAACATTATTTATGCTGGATTTCTGCCAAAAATGCATAACTTGAATCTGAGCATGAGGAAATAGCAGATAGACCTAAACTGAGATGCATTCTACAAAATCACTTTCTCTACTGAAACCATCAGTAGAGAAAGATTTTAAAAGGACAAGAAATGTTCTAGATTAAGAATAGACTAAAGGGACCCCATAACTGATAAATTGTGTGACCCTGAATGGGATCTTGGAATATATGAGGGGAAATGCTTTTGAAGATGCAATTGGAGTGATTACTAAAATTCAACTATGGACTGTAGATTGTATTATATGGAATCTTTGTATTATTGTTATCAGTTTCTTTTTAAACTTGTGAAAAATTTGGAGTAAATACTTTAAAAATTCGAGAGGGGGGAAGTTTACTTCTATGGAAATGCAAACAGCCATCCTAGAACAACCAAAGAAGTAAATTCAGAATGCTAAAAATAATATTTTAAGAATTATATTTTAAGCTTTAGTCATCTTAAAAAGTGTAATAGCAACAAAGAGATCAAGAGAATAGAGCTCAGCAAAGAAGATGCATTCATATATGGTCACCTGATTTTTGCAAATTCAGTGGGAAAAAGACGATGTTTTAAATAAATCGTTCTAGGTCAGTTAGTTGCCAGCATAAGAATAGACAATGATTCATAAATAAAATCATATACTAAAACTAATTAGAAATGAAATCTCGACTTAAAAGAGGAGTTTTCTTCTAAAGCTTTCAGAAGAAAATTTGGTAGGATACATCTACAATGGCTGAGTGGGCAGTGATTTGTTACATAGGACACAAAGCAATCATGTTCCTAAAACACCCATTTGGAGAATGTAAAGGCAAATTGTTAACTGAGAGAAGATATTCATCACACACACATTAAAGGGATATCAGAAATACATAATGAGCTTCTAATAACAAAAAGAAGATGACCAGGCTAGTTTGAAAATGGGCAAAAAACTTGAATGGTATTTCACAAAAGATATTCTAATGACTAGTAAGAATTTGAAAGGAGCTCAGTGAAATTAAAATTAGAATAAAACATCAGAATGGCTATAATTTAAAAAAGTAAGCTACATTTCACTGGAGCTATGTATGGAATTCATTGTTAGCTAATAAGTGGTAAATTGATACTACTTTGAAAATCTCTTTAGTATTATTTATTATCACTGAACATATACCTTCCTTGTGGTCTAAAAATTCCATCTTTAGTCAGATAACTACGAGAAATAAGCACATATTTCCACCAAGAAAAGGTACCAATGTGTCCATATCGGCTAAACAGTATGTAGTATATGGAATACCACAATGAAGTACTACGTGCAGCAATAAAGCATAAGGCATGAATGCGGCTTGCAGACGTTGCTATGTTGGGTGAAATAAACCACATGTCACATAGAACCTACTACATGATTCTATGTGAGCCTCAAGAACAGGAAAGAGTCTACTGTGACGGAAACCAGACTAGTGTTTATTACTGACTGGGATGATGACCCGGCGACCGGGAAGGAGCACCTGGAAATGTTCTAAATCCTTGTGGGGATGGTACAGGCATCCTATTCCTCTGCATACGGCCCCTACATGTGTAGAAAGTCATTGAGCTATAATTTTAAGATGAGCGCATTTTGTTGCATGTGTTCTCTTGATAATATTTTTAAGTGAGGAGGAAAGGGTTTTTTTTTTTTAAAAAAAAAGCAACTGTGAAACATCATAATACAATTCAGAAGAATAATTTTGGGGAGCGGCAGAGATTCTATTCAAACAAAATTCAGAAGCGAGAGAGAGAAGATGCAGAAGGGACGCGTCGGTCCAGCGCCGTGCAGCACGGTGACTCCTCCGCTCCTGGCGCCTGGAGGAGGTGAAGCGAGGCCATGAAGGAAGTCCCGAGGTATTTCTCAGAGACGCCACCAGAGGATCCTCAAGCACAGATGCCAGTCAGCGGCTTCCTGGGTTCCTCCCCGCCTGCGGCAGAGATGCGGCTCCCCCCGCGGCCCTGCAGGCCAGCCGGGTCTTCCCTCTGAAACTCCGAGTCTACCTGCAGCAAAAACTCCAAACAAATAGCGTGCATGGGGGGGAGATGTTCGATATTCACAGAAGTGCGTGTGCTCTGGCTGAGCGGATTAATCCCCAGCCTTACCTCTTATGCTACTTTTTATTTTCCTTTCTCTTCCTGTGAACTGGGGGGAATTGCAGGCAAGTCCCGCGCGCCCAAGTGGAACTGTCAATTTCTCTGGTGCTGAAGATGGAGAGAGGAGAGGCCAAGCCAGGAGGGAACAGCGCGCGTGCTCCGTAGAGCCGCCGCCCCCCCCCCTCCCCGCCCCCGCCATCTCTCTCTCTCTCCTCCAACCTCTCCCTCCACTCCCCTCTTCTCAGGTCAAAGGCAAAGGAGGAAAATCAAAGTCGAAAAGTTTGTCCTTTGAAGATTCTATATTTTGGACTTTGCATTTTGCTTTATGCTTATGCCCAGAAAGCTTATTTTGGATTTTCCTTCCTCTCAGCTCAGTTTGCTTATAAAAGGAAAAGAAAAGAAAAAAGAAAAGAAAAGAGAAGAAAGAAAAGAGATTTTTGTTCCAGATCTCAACATGAGAATGGGGGCTTTTGGTAAAATGTCCAAGTCTACCAAGATGACCCACTAAGTCCAGTAAGTGGAGCAAAGCATTCCAAATGCCAGAAGGGCTTCAGATACACTCAAGTTTGGGTCTGTTTTTATTTTAAACTACTTGTAAGCATTTAACTCATGCTCAAATAATAAAGAATACAGCAAAGAGTCTAATATTTGCTCAAAAGGGCAAACAATTTTTCACTGAGCTCCTACTTATCTGACAGGCAGTATAATATAGCAATGATGACTGAGACATTGGAGCTGACTGTCTAGGTTTTAGCCTCCAGTTCTCAACCTGTGTGATCGCAAGGAAGAGACTTAACTTCTCCGTACCCGACCCCCCGCCTCCCGCAATCTGTGAAATAGGAAGATTGCTGTGAAATTTAAAAATGAGTTAATCTACGTAGAGCCTTCACATCAGCCCTGCGCGCCCCTTTATGTTATCAATATCTGATGGTTGGTTACTTTTACCTGTATTCCTATTGCTGTGCTAAAAATTGAGGGTCAGAATAGTTTCTTTACTTGCAGTTTTCTCACAGCACAGTTAAAGACTATGTGAACATGTCACATATTTCTATAAGCAATTAATGATAAGTCATTGCCTATAAAGCGTTCAATTGTGTGATACAGAAAATTAGAGTTTGAGGCAGAGTATGATAAAGGCTCATATTCACATGAAGCTGGAAGAAGTTCTGGAAGTGGCAGAATGCAGAAATGTTGGGGGTCCTCTCAGAAAACAAAACTTGAATGAGGTCTGTGCACTTAAGTTGGAGACGTGTAGAAGGCAGAGGAGAATGTCAGAAGGAGCCCCAGGAAGCAGCGAACCATGTGAGCTCAAGGCCCCTGAGAGATAGGGAGAGGGTGATGCCGAGGAAGCCACTGATCCTGTCATCACTGACTTCACTCCACTTCATGACTACATTCACGTTGATGAACTGGAAATAAGAAAGAAAACACCAGACAACCTCCAATTTACTGTTCGATGTATTTTATAAACAAATGAAGTATTTGACAATATTAAGAAACGTCACACTCTCTCATAATTCTATGAATAGTAGTTCAAATATAAAATACTTTATAAAAACTTTTTTTGCAGCATAAAAGCAAACTTCTTAGTGGATTTATTCTAAACGACGCTAACATTGTAATACTTATTTGGTGACACACTAGCTTTCGGGGTGACTATTACAAATGAAACCATAAATACAATTTTCAGTCTTTGGGGAATGAAAGTACATTGAATGAAGTGCTCTCTTCGTGGTTCAAACAACGTCTTTTATTTTTTCATTAGAGCTCAGGTCTCTCTTCTACCTTTAATTGTCTTTTTCATCTGTTTATTGGTATGTGTTAGAATGTTTCACATTGAGAGTGCTTTTGAAAAACATTCCTGGCAAGCCACTTCTTCACCCAGAATCCTGGTCGTGCCCAGGGGCCCAGCCGACCTAGCAGGACGTGTGCCTGGAAGGGGCGCCTTCAGCAAACCATCTCACTCCTCCGCCACCCGGGAGGACGGGCCACCGAGGTCAGGGGCGCGGGAGGGCCGTGTGGGCTGGGGAGGGCGCCCGGAGCGCACCCCGGCCGGCTCGGAGTTAGCGCTCCACGCTCGGGGCCAGGCTCGCTCGGATCCCCAGCCGCCCTCCCAGCCGAGCCCCGCCCCCTCCCCCCCGAACTCCTGAGCCCGCTCAAGCCCTGCTTTCCTCGCCGAGCGCCGGTCTGGCGTGTAACTGGGGAAACTCCTCCCCGCCGGGCCGCCGGGCCGCGGGGCAGCGCTGCGGGGAGCGGCCGCCTGGCGCCCCCGCCTCCGCGCTCAGAGCCCGCCGCCCGGGAGCGGGGGCAGGGGCCCGGGAGGAGGGGCCGCGGCCGGGACTCCGCGCCCACCCGCTCCCGCTCTCGCCTCCAAGCTGCGCGGAGCCGGAGCGGGACCGGGAACCGGAGCCGGAGCCGGGCGCGGGCGCGGGCGGGGGCGCGGGGGGGTGCGGCGGCGGCCTCGGTGCGCCCCGCGGAGCCGCGCGCACACCCGCCGGCCGTCGGGGGCGCGGCAGGCCTCCGAGCCGCACCTGTCGGGCCGCGCCGGCCGGGAGACCGTGTGGCGCCGCAGTCCGCGGCCTGGAGGCAGCGAGGGACAGTAGAGGCGGAGGAGGCGAGGCCCGTGCCCCGGGGGAAGCCGCACCGGCCCGAGGCCCCGGGCATCCTCCCTGCGCTCCACCGCACCATGGCTCCAAAGCTCCTGCTCCTCCTCTGCCTGTTGTGGGGCGTGCACGCGCGGTAAGTGGCGCCCGGGCCCGCGGCCCCGGGGGCTCCGAGCCAGGCGGACGGCGGCGGCGGCGGCGGCGCTGCGTGCGGGCCCGGAGTCCGGGCGCACCTGCCGTCGGCGGGGCTGCCGCAGGGCCCGCTGCGGCCAGGCCGGGAGCGGAGGGGACGCCGGCCCGCGCCCCACCTGTCCCCTTGCCCCGGCACAGGGCCATCTACCTCTCCAGGCTGGGCGGCTGCAGCCTTCCCTGCCACTGGGAATAAGGGGACTCTGAGATGAATGGGCTTTTCCCGAAGCTTTTTAGGATCGGGTTGTTTTCAGGGGTTTTGAAAACCATTCTCATAAAGAACCAAAGGTGTCTACCTATTTACCCCCCCCCCCCCCCCGCCACAAGTGTTCCAGGGGCCCCCACGCATACACCGGATCACATTCTGTATAATTTCCATCACTCTGAATTTCCTAAGACCCAGAAGTCGTGGTTTCCTAGCTGCCTTGTTTAGATCCCACTGGCAAAGAGCATCCAGGCTGGGGGCAGGTAGAAGCAGACTGGAGCAAGGAAAAGAACCCTACTTCTCAGAAAGGATTCCCCTCCCCAGGTCCGGCAGACACACACTATACACACGCATCCCTTATAGTTGAGCCACTTTTCACACACGAACATACATACACACTTACCCCCATAAAGCACACATGTTGAAATTGATAATAAGGCTTTTGCCTGGTAACTGTAAGACCTTATCTTACCCCAAATACCCTCACCTGCAACCAGCTAATGGGAGCTTAGAAATTCTGCAGGAAGGGATGAAGATGGCTAGTGGGGATGGAAGGGCAGTGGAACTAGAGGGTTAATTCCTGTTGCTGTGAATATAAATAGATATTCTGGGTTTGGTTTCTTTAACTATGTCTCCTAGACTAGATCTCTGGTCCAGAGCCCGCCGACTTTGGAAATCAGAGTAGCTCCATGCCTCTCCCCCGTCCCCATCCCAAGAATCTTGAGACACCCTTTTCCCCAAAACACTCTTGTTCATTTCCTGGATCTGGAGGCTAGAGAGCTAGAGAGCCTCCCTGGGAGCAGAAAGCCCCGCAAGTGTCAGCAGGCAATGCCAGGTCTTAGATTTCCATTCATATTTGTGAAGTAGGAAGGCACATAACAAATCTTAAAAGACATAAAAAGACTTCCAGTTTCACTCCCCACTTTTGGCAGGGATGTTTGGCCTTGAGAAAGAAAGCCCTGACCCCTTCCCCTTCATACCATTTATCCCCACTAAGAGGTGAGAGTGTGAAAGGCAAACAGTGTGCCAGAGACAGTGTCAACTGGTGACTCAAGGCAGCTCCCTCAACCAGGCATAGTATTCCTTGGGCCTTTAAACTCAAGTTTCTTCCTAAGGAGAGAGCTGGGGAAGGAGATGGAAATGCACTTTCTGAAGTTGATTCTGCCTGTATGCATCTCTGCTTAGAGGCAGAGAGATAAGCAGATGTCATAGGCATAATGTAGACGTCTGAAGTATATCATCTAGATCTGAAGTCACATCTACATGACCTTTCTGTTGCTACCAACTGAATGAAGTGACCTGCATTTCGGAGATAGATTATTAACTACATATAGTTGAGATTTATAGCTAGTTAACATGCTACAAGGAAAATTACCTATTTTCCTCATTAGTTTATGTGCTTAGTAGGAGGACATCTTAGTATCTAACATGAAGCAGCCGGGTTTCTAGGGATTCCCAAATACATGTACAATTTCTCAGGATTCTTCCTCCTTCCATTTCACCCAGGCAGAGGTAATGGTTTTAATGTGTTCTGTCACTTGGTTCATTCCCTGGCCTTCATATTAGAGGTTGCATATCGGTTGAAAAAAATCCAAATTTTAAACAAGCATATAGCTATATGCCTCTCGTTTGAAAGTGTCTTTGTTCTTTGAATGGGTTTTACAAATGTGCAAAATAATCTGATGTGCAGTGTCGTCTTTTCAAGCTATTGTTAATGCTGAGAGGTTCTCGTTTGCACTCTGTATTGCTTTTCTGGTGTTCAAAATCCCTGGAAAAGGTTCTGACAGTTGTGCTCTGTGGTGATGGCTTGGCAACTCCATGGAGAGAAAAGCACCCTATTCTGACACCCATGAATGAGCTTGTTATGCATTACAACACACAAAGTCATGCCTGGACCCCGGTAATACCTTGCAGACACTTAACTGGTTTCTGAGGTTTAGGAGCTCCTTTTAATGTTTAAAAACACTTCAGATGTTGTCTTTGTCCTTCTAATTGAAGAGAAGGTCTAAGACATGAAAATAACATCTGAAGGTTGAGCAATTATTTGACAATGACAATACGTTGCCAATTGGTTTTTAAGAAAAAGCTAATTGCAGTGATGGTGTCTAGGATCCAACAATCCTGATAACAGAACACTCATAATGATTATATATAGCCCACTTAGAATTTAGAAAAGCAGATCATTCTTATTTTATTCATATTCCAGTGTGTCCTCTGAGAGGAGTCTTGGTTTTCATCAAAGGGAGGATTTTTCCGCGGGGCTGGTGGTTTGACACTAGCACTCTGAAGCTTCTACTTCATTCTCTGAAGTCCTGCAGCAAACTGACAGAAGATTAGGATTGGGGGAAGCTCAGTGTTGGCCTCTAAGGAAACAAGAGGATCTCGGGCCACACTTTGCCATAGTGCACCCCACCCCAGCAACCACGCTGCAGGTCCCCGTGTACCTCCTGAAGGGGTGGGAGAGGACGCTGTTGCTTTTCCTTCCTCCTCTCTCCTGCTCTCGCCTACTTTGGCCTCTGAGGAAGAAGCTTATGCAATTTCAGGAAAACCCTCTCATCACCACTAGAGGGAGAATTAGACTCATTATAATAATTGCATTTGAAGTAGCCCAGTCTTTTTCAAAAAAGAAGGCTGTGTGTATACAGAAAGCTGATAAAGAGTTAGTGTGCTCAGTCGCTGTACATGTGACCATCGGGGCAATAGAAAATAACAGGGCATGGAGAGCATAGTCTGGTCTGTGCTGGTGAACTGCCTGTGCTGGGGCGGGGGAGGGGAGCCAGGGAAAGGAATGAGAGAGAAAGGTAGGGGAGGGGAAGAGAAGAGAGAAGGGAGAGAAAGAGGCAGAGACGGAAGAGGGAGAGAGGAAAGCACTGTGGCCCAGTTAGAACGAGTCTTGAGAATGCTGTATGTGATCTGCCACGGTGATCTGCCCGTCTGTCCATGGTCTCTCCGTCTTGCTGTGGAATGAATTGCCGGGTCCTGCGGGCAGTGATTGCTTTTAGCTAACCATGTCCTGCAGAAAACCTGCTTCAATCTACTCCCCTTTTTTTCCAAGATGATAAAATTAATATTCCTGACAATATTTTTGATAAAATATTCTACAGTGACACTTAAAATTCTATAGTGTTATTTGCATAAGTTCAGTTTTACATGTAATGAAACGCAGCATATCACTTCTTGAATGTGTCCCAAATTTTTAAGTTTTTATTGATGGTGAATGTTTAGTGCAAATAAAAACTCACAACAATTTAAAGTTTCTGTGGATAATTTATTTTAACCTTCTACCCAATAAATATTTAAGAAATAGAATTACACTTTAAGATAAGCCTAGGAAAAATTTAAATGAAGTCAGTCTGCCAGACACATGCTATATACTCATTTTCAAGATCTTATAAATATGCATGTATATATGTATATATATATATATATATATATACATTCAATCAGGACCAGAGTATGTGCCACTGCCATAGTCTAGATTAAGGCTAGTTAACTAACACTCAAAAAAAATACTATAATAAGTATAATATATGACATCTACATGTAACTACATATTATACAAAATCATGTATATTATTGTACTCTATAGATAATTATGTAATTATATTATACATGTGATTGTTAGCATTTAAACAATGTGGAGATAATGAACTTTTAAAAGTTTCTTTCTTTCATGTTCATTATAGATAATTTAGACAATTCCAAAAATTAACTTAAAGAAACTTGTGTCCCAGAGCACCACTGCCCTAGGATGATGTTAACATTTTGGCTCCTGTTTAGGAAGCTAAACAGAAATGAGCTCATACCAAGACAGGATAAATAAACCTCAATACAGGTTTCTATTCTATATTTTGTTCTCTTTGGTGAAGAAAAAAAGTCACTAAGACATTTATGTTAACAAAGTATAAGGAAATAGGGAAGTTGTTTGTTGTTTTACAAGCTTTTTTTTTTTTTTGCCTAAGTGAAAGTTCACCTGGAAATAGGTGGAAATGGAAAAGTTCACCTGCTTTAAGGCAGGAGACTCTCCTCTTTTCAAGCCCAAATGGCTGTGTTGTTGATTCATCCTCACTCACTAAGAAAACTAGCTTGTCATTTTGAGGCTTCTCCATTCAAGTACTCCTGTCAGTGTGTATTACCCAGGAGAGGCTGCTATCCTGCTGCACGAGACAAGCTCAGAGATGCTCAAACGTTCGTCTCAACCCATTTATTGAGGGGCC
The DNA here is from genome assembly GCF_018345385.1 of Vulpes lagopus. Taxonomy (NCBI): domain Eukaryota; kingdom Metazoa; phylum Chordata; class Mammalia; order Carnivora; family Canidae; genus Vulpes; species Vulpes lagopus. The sequence goes on along the minus strand of NC_054827.1, from coordinate 93,745,008 downwards.
AAATGATTAAGTCATATTAGAAATATTTTATTTTATTTTATTAAAAAAAGATTTTTTTTATTTATTCATGAGAGACACAGAAAGAGAGAGAGAGAGAGAGAGGCAGAGACACAGGCAGAGGGAGAAGCAGACTCCATGCAGGGAGCCTGACGTGGGACTCGATCCTGGGTCTGCAGGATCGGGCCCTGGGCTGAAGGCAGCGCTAAACCGCTAAGCCACTGGGGCTGCCCCTAGAAAGATTTTAATTTTTAATGTCTGTATGAGCTGCTCTGTAAGAAATGAATCCATTCGTGTTGTAAGAGGCATATAAAATTGCCAGAGGCTGTTCACCCAACACCATCTCTGTTCCTTGTCCCCACACAAGTGCTGGCCAAGCAGACCACCTCATGATGTCCCACATCTACCTGGAATGAAGATTCTAGTCTCCTTAAGAAGCACAAAAGTCAGCTTAGCTATTTCAGTGAGTGTGATTCTGCCAAAAATATTCTTATATTCAACTAAAATGAGGTTTTGGCAATAGGGGGTGGAACAGCATGATAAAGTCACTGTTGTGCCCAAGATTGTGAATCTGAGAAACCACCAAGGAGCCACACCGATGTAAACACAGGAGGGTTTATTTACAAGCTCGAGCTTGGGTCCAGGTATACCCGACACAGCGGAGCAGGGACTTGGACCCCAGACTAAGAGGCGTAGCAACATTATAGGAGCCAGTGGCCAATGGGATACGCAGAAAGTTGCATAGTCATGTTGGTCTACTCTCAGGTGGCCGATTGAATTACATTTTACCCTAAAGTATCCGTTTGAACTGGCCTATCACTGAGCCGGATTTCCGGTTAGGGTGTGCCCTGGGCTTGACTAGGGTGGGGCAGTGCCCTAAGCAATAAGCAGGTCAGCACAAGGCCCTTGCAGCCCAAAATACAGTCAGTCCTGCTCTGCTTGTCCAGGGGTAGGGGATTTTGTTAAATTTCCTGGGTCCCACAGTCACCACCTGACAAACATCTGGAAGGTTTGTGACTTGACCTTCAGAGGTTCTCAGGGTGGATCCAAACACAGCTGATTACTTGCTGGTTGATCTTCTGGCATTGATTTGTTTATCATAGTGTGTATAGTTTAACAGAGACAAGGAATCAATTTGTGACATTTAATGAAAGCCTAATGACATGTTAAGAGCAGTGGCATTCTTCCTATTGGATTCATTCTAAATTTTGTTTGGTTTTGTTTTGTTTTCATTTTAGAGGTAATCCATTGATTGGGCTTTGAGTAATGTGGGCCTTCTACTTATGTCAGTGGTGCTTGCATGGGCCAAGCTTAAGATACTTCCTGAGCCATTACTACAATTAATACTTTGTGCCATAATTACAGGTCCAGAAAAGTGGAAGAGGATGAGTATGAAGATTCATCATCAAACCAAAAGTGGGTCTTAGCTCCAAAATCCCAAGACACTGATGTGACTCTTATTCTCAACAAGTTGCTGAGAGAATATGATAAAAAGCTGAGGCCAGATATTGGAAGTGAGTGTCAATGTTTGTGATTCCAATAGAAAATATACTGTGATGATATATTTTTAAAATTTTTATTTTAAATGATCATTAATTCACAGGAAGTTGCAAAGATGGTACAGTGTCACACAATTAGAGTGTAGTAAGATATCAAAACTGGGAAATTGGCATTGGTACCTTGTGTGTGCATGGTTTCATGTCATCTTATCATGTGTAGATACAGAACTGTTTCATCATCATAAAGATACCCCTCCTGCTGCCTCTTTATAGTCACACCCACCTCCCTCCTCCAAAATTCCTAACCCCTGTCAGCCACTATTTGCTTTTTCTTGTGATCTTTAGAATGTCACATACATGCACATATTCAGTATGTGACCTTTGGAGATTGGCTTTCTCCCCTGAGCAAAGTGATTTGGAGATCCATTCAAGTTCTTGTGTATATTAATAATAGCTTGTTCTTTCTCATTGCTAAGTAATCTTCATGGCAGGAATATACTAGTTTGTTTATCCATTCACCTATTGAAGAACATTTTTGTTGCTTCCATTTTTTGTTTATTACAAATAAAATGACTATGTGCATTTGTATACAGGCTTTGTGTGGAAATAAGATTTTCTTTTCTTTTTTTTTAAGATTTTATTTTTTTATTCATAGAGATGCAGAGAGAGAGAGAGAGAGAGAGAGAGAGAGAGAGAGAGAGGCAGAAATACAGGCAGAGGGAGAAGCAGGCTCCATGCAGAGAGCCTGACGCGGGACTTAATCCCGGGTCTCCAGGATCACGCCCTGGGCTGCAGGCAGTGCTAAACCGCTGCGCCACCGGGGCTGCCCAAGATTTTATTTTCTAGGATGAATGCCCAGGTGTATGATTACTAGGTTGTATGATGAATGTTTAATTTTTATATTCCCACCAGAAATGTATGAAAAATCCTGTTTCTTTGTCTTCACCAGCAAGGAGTATTGTTACTATGTTTCATTTTAGCTACTCTAATAGGTATAAATCTAATGGGTTGATATTTCATTGTGTTTTGATTTGCATTTTCCTGTTGGTTAAAGATATCAGACTTTTTTTTTAAAGATTTTATTTATTTATTCATGAGAGACACAGAGAGAGAGAGGCAGAGCCACGGGCAGAGGGAGAAGCAGCCTCTATGCAGGGAGCCTGACGTGGGACTCGATCCCCGGGCCTCCAGGATCAGGCCCTGGGCTGAAGGCAGCACTAAAATCGCTAAGCCACCCGGGCTGCCCCAGATATTGAACTTTTTTAATGTGCTTATTTGCCTGCACTATATCCTTTTTATTGAAATATCTTTTCATATTAGTTACTCTTTAAAAATTGGATTATTTTGTTTCATTTTTTTCTGTTGAATTACTGAGTTCTTTCTAGGTGTGAGTCCTTTGCCAGATGTAATTTACAAATGTTTTTCTCTCAGTATGGAGCTTGTTTTTTTATCCTTGTAACAAGATCTTTCACAGAGAAAAAGGTCTTAATATTGATGAAGTTCAATTTATTGATTTTTAAACTTTCATGGAACATGCTTTTGGAGTAATGACTAAGAACTCTTCATGAAGCACTAGTTCCTGAAGATTTTCTCCTTTGTTTTCTTCTAAAAATTTGATAATTTATATTTTACATTTAACTAATTATCTGTCTTTATATAAAATCAGTGAGGTAAGTTCTCTCCACCATTTTTTCCTCTATGGATATCTGGATCTTCTATCACCGTATATATATATATATATATATATATATATATATATATATATATACATATTTCTGTGTTCTCTATTTTGTTCTTTTTATCTGTATGTCTATCACTGTGTCGATATCCACGGTCTTGATTACTATAGTTATGTAATAAGTCTTGAAATTGGGCATTGGGTAGATTAGTTCAACAGCTTTTTAGAACTTATTTTAACTCTTATAAGCCATTTGATTTCCATATTAATTTTAGGATTATCTTGTCTATATCTAGAAAAACTCTCTGGTAAGTCTCTCTTAGTTTGGGAAAAATAACATCTGTACTATGTTGAGTATTCAAATCCACATATGTGGTATGCCTTTCCATTTTTGAATCTGCTTCAATTTCTTACATCCAGTGTTTTACAGTTTTTAGTATACAAGTTCTGAATATATTTGTTAGATTTACAGCTAAGTATTTCACATTTTGGGAGTGACTACAGATGGTACTGTATTTTAAAATGTCTTTATACCTGTCTTCATTGATACACAGTAATACAGTTGATTTTTGTATGTTGATTTTGTGTCCTCTGACTTGCTGAAATTCACTAGTTTTGGGAATTTTTATGTGTTTGTTTTTTGATAGGTTCCTTGGGATTTTCTGTGTACACCATCATGTCATATAGGAAGTTATACTTCTTGCTTTCTAATCTGTATGTCTTTTATTTTATTGCCTTACTTCACTGGCTGGAATTTCCAAGACTGTGTTGAATAGCAGTGGTATGAATGGACATCTTGCTTTGTTCCAGATATTAGAGGAAGGACAGTCAGTCTTTCACTATTAAGTGTAATGGTAACTATATATTTGTACAGTTCTTTATCAAATTGGGAGAGTTCCCTCTATTTCTGATTTTCTGAAAGTTCTATTTTATTATTTTTTTTAATCATGAATGGCTGTTGGATTTTGTCAAGTGCTTTTTTCTGCATCAATAGATGAGATCATGTGAATTTTTTTTTTTTTTTAGCCAGTTAATGTGGTGGATTAGGTTGAGTGATTTTCAAATACTGAGCCAGTCTTGCATCCCTAGAATAAGCCCCACATAGTTATGTGTTTGATAATACTCTTTTTTTAAAAACCTCTTTTTATATATTGCTGAATTCTTTTTGCCAATATTTTGTTAAGGATGTTTACCTCTCTATTCATGAGGAACATTGCTCTGCAGTTTTGTTTCCTTTTATTTTTTTTTCTTTCTTTCTTTCTTTTTTTTTTTTTTTTTTTTGACAGTCTGTTTGGTTTTGGTACCAGGTAATGCTAGCTTCATAAAATAAGTTAGAGGTGTCCCTTGATCTTCTGTTTTCTGGAAAAAATTGCATAAAAGTTTGTGTTAACTTTAATATTTCATAGAATTCTCCAGCAATATTCTCTGGGTCAGGAGATTTCTTTTCTGAAGTTTTATTATTATAATTTAATTTCCTTAATATACATAAATCTCTTCGACTTATCAATCTTATATTAGGTAAGTTGTAATAGCTTATGCTTTTTAAGAAATTGGTCCATTTCTTTTAAAATGCTGGGCATCCTGGGTGTCTCAGTGCTGCCTTTGGCCCAGGGCCTGATCCTGGAGACCCGGGATCGAGTCCCACATCAGGCTCCCTGCATGGAGCCTGCTTCTCTCTCTGCCTGTGTCTCTGCCTCTGTGTGTGTGTGTGTCTTTCATGAATAAATAAATAAAATCTTTAAAAAAATAAAAAATAAAAAACCCCCGCCAATTTATATGTGTAGAATTGTTCGTGGTATTCCCTTACAGTCCTTTAAAATCTTTATGCCCTATAATAGATCCCCTGCTTCATTTAGGATATTAGTAATTTGTGTCATCTTTCTTTTTTCTTTGTCATCTTGCTAGAGGTTTGTTTGACCTTTTTGAAGAACTACCTTTTTGTTTTATTGTTTTTCTCTATTGTTTTCTGTTTTCAACTTCATTAAATTTTGCTTTTGCTTTTATTATTTTTTTTTCCTGCTTACTTTGGGTTTATTTTGCTCTTCTTTTTGAGGTAATGTTTAGTTTCTTGACATGAGATTATTCTAATATAAGCAGTAGTGCTTTAAATTATCTTCTATGTACTGCTTTAACTGTTATCTCACAGATTTTGGTATATTTAATTTTCTTTTTTATCAAGTTCAATGTATTTATTTCCCTTGAGATTGATTTTCTTAACTCAGACTATTTACAAGTGTGTTTTTAGTTTCCAGGTGTTTGGAAGTTTTCTTGTTAACTGTTACTCATTTCTAGTTTGGTCCCATTATAATCAGAGAATATATTCTAATAAGTTTAATTCATTTGGACTTGTTATGATCCAGAATATGGTCTATTTTGGTGAATGTTCCATGGGCACTTGAAAAGAATGTATATTTTACTGTTATTGAATGGATTGGATCCTGTTGTTTAATGGTATTGTTGAGTTCTTCTACAGCTTTGCTGATTTCCTATCTAGTTTTTCTATCAGTTGTTTTGATAGGTTAACAATAGATAGATTAGAGTAGATTCTCAAGACCAAGACAAGAATAGTGTGATTGGCCAGGGGAGAAATGCATACAGTTGTTGGTACAAGCCTTTACCATATTCTTGATGATGATCAGAGACCATGGGGATTGTGGCCAACATATTTTTTCATAGGGTGAACCTAAGCTTTAGTTTATTTCTTCTTCTCCATGGGGCTTAGTTCCAAACAGAGCCCAGCAGCTTACTAACTCTCGTGCTACCCCAGCCACCTTGTTCCTTTGTTCTTCCAAATTTGAGGCTCAGGTGTCCAATTTATCAGTAGCAAGACATAGAACTACACTGATTCCAATAGGCATAGAACATCAAGACCCTTGTGGTACAGTATGCAGAAGTTTGGACATGCCTGCCCAGTGCATTTTTGGAGCAGTCATGTCATCTTTAAGTGTTTCTGTTGCCTTTTCCAAATAATAAAGGAAGGGAACCAAATTACTTCCAGCTTTAAGATATTTATTTAATAAGCAATACATTTAAATTACCATGGCACAAGGTTCACAAATTCAATCGTCACTACATCTCCCCCTTCATAGTTATACAAAGGGTCTCTCCAGTGTAAAGAGTAGAGTGTGCAGGAATTCTGCATTTATATGGAAAGAGCAGATTGAAAAGATGTTGCTAATTTCATTAATTGTCAGACACTGTGCTTGACCCTAGAACAAAGATAAATAAGATTTGTTTCTTACCTTGTAGATGACTTTAGTCTTTCACATATCCTGTGGTATAATATAGCACTGCACCTTCCATCTATGGTACTATTCAGTACCAAAGTTGTCCTCTGAGGTGGAAAATTGGAAATGGGTAGAAAGTGGGTGAGCTAAGCTTCCCACCCAGATCTCTGAAGATAGCTGGATCACTTAGCCACCATACTAGTTGTAGAAAATGCCCGCCAATTCTATTCAAAAACACGGAATCCCTCTTAACACATGCCCAGAACAAAACACTCAGAAGTGGATGTACTAAGGCTTTGTCATGTGGAACAAGCAAGCAGAATTCACAATTCTAAGATTTTTATTTTTCTGTTATGTATGTAAGGAATTGTGAAAGTGTAATACACACTAAGAGAGAATATTTTTTTAAATGACAACTCTTCTAAAGCTTCATGTTATCAGAAGGGCTCTGTGGTTTTTGAGTGAAAGAAATTTAAAAAACAGCTAAATATAAAACCATAAAACAGGATGCTCTTCTTTTATTTCATGATTTTACGGTTCCACCATACACATTGTCATGATCCTGGTGCAGCAAAGTGACCTGATGAAAGCCTGCAGGATCCCTGGCACATTTTAGGATTCTTCTTCTCGTATCATTTAAATGCTAAATAATGTCTGAGTGGCGGAACCCAGCAACTCACTGATGTTCAAACCAAGTAACTGCCCAAGAATACAGAATTAGACACCATTTTCTTTCATGGTTTAGAGGATTCTGCTTTAAAGGACAATTTCTTTAAAAAAAATAGTAAAGGACAATTTCTTTTTTCTTTTTAAAGATTTTATTTATTTATTCATGAGAGAGACAGGGGGAGAGAGAGAGAGAGAGAGAGAGAGAGGCAGAATCACAGGCAGAGGGAGAAGCAGGCTCCATGCAGGGAGCCTGATGTGGGACTTGATACCATGTCTCCAGGATCAGGCCCCTGGGCTGAAGGCAGCTCTAAACCGCTGAGCCACCTGGGCTGCCCCAAGGACAATTTCTTATAAAAATCTGAATTTCTTTTTTTCACTACTTTTGTCTCTTATAGCCTGTTAAACTATCATGCCTCTTCTTCAAGGCACAATCAACTTTTGTCACATAATAGTGTTATATATGGATTTATGATTAGTTTACTATAATTACCAGTTTATTTGTTACTTCTCCTGTTACTCTCCCTCCCTCTCTCAGGCAGCCTCTATTTACTGTGCTTTCACTCTGCACCACACCCTGGATCATGAACCTGTGGGGAGCAAGGCAGACGCTTGGGCTTTTTTGAAGGAGAGTGAAGGGGAAAGGGTCCCTGAAGACAAGCATGTAGGAGTCAATATTGGGATTATTGAGATTTCCACTTTGGAGTAAGGCAAGTTTGTTTAAGGCACTCTTTAGTTTAAATTCCTTGAAAACTCCACTTTAATCCTAGGATAAATTCCAAGCCCTTAGAATGATGGAAAGCAGTAAGCCACTATCTGGCCCTTACCTACTGCTCTGCTTTCACTTCCTGCCACTCCACACCTCACAAATTATATGCTTTGAGTACACCAAACCTCCTACTTTCCTTATCTGGATCCTTGCTATTTGCACTGCTCTCATTCCAGCACCTGACTCTCTTACCTCCTATGAGAAGCCCTCTTCCATGATCTGCACCCCCGCTCACCTCCCTGCCCGAATGGATCAAGTGTCTCCCCAGAGTTTCTTCTAGCATTGGTTTCTCATCTGTACAATAGGTGTAGCATATTTTGACGGTGATGCAATGTGGTGCAGCCATGAAACAGCTTCTATAACACTTTTGTGTACTTTCCACAGTTCTGCAGCTGGGAATTGATCTTCTGAGTCCCACCCCAGGACACAGTTCCCAGTTTCTAACTATAGATGCGTCAGTTTACATTGGCATCTCCCAACATACTAGTCGAACTACATCCACAAAGATCCAACATCAGGAAATAAATAAAATGGCTCATCACTGTTATTGTCCACATTAAATAGTTGGAATCCAACAGACTCATTTATGTCACATAGCAGTGATATATCCCCATGGAATACTCTACTTGGTTTTCTTAATATAAATTGTGATCATTATGTTTTAAAAATACTCGCTATTTTTCCAGCTATTATCTCTCCTCAACTAACTTCTAAATTATGGATGTGTCTGTTTTAGTTCCCCATCTTTAACTATCCATCATTCTAAGTAATACTTCACCTATGTCCCTTCCTAGTTCAGTGTTATTCAGGGTATCATTTATCTCAGGAACAGATCTTGTCAGGTGAGCTAGAAAAGGTTGGAGGAGGATAAACTTTCTATAAGAGAATTGTGAAAAGGAAAGGAAATGAACCTGAGTGAATTTCTCTCCCTTCAGGGTTTCAAGAAATTTGAACCACTCTCCTGAAAATAGAGTATTTCAGAATACGAATTTCCTGTCCATAATCTGGATACCTTATACCAAATACAGTTAGTTTTAGGAAAAGTAAAAGGTTATTGGTTGGCTTTTAAAGGTGAATGAACACTGAACATATCTCCAATGGATAGAAATGACTCATGGACTCATTTAATTTAGGCAGAACATCTGTATAACCTTGTCTTGGCTATATCCATGACAAGGGGGATTAATTTTCCATTCCTCTTCTTCAGGTGATTGCATATCTGGACTTCTTTTCCAGGCTTTTCTAAAGCTTATACTCCTAGTTTAGTTAAAACTTCTTCTAAATGTGGAATGATGAGCATCCAGCATGAAAAGAAGCTGGTTGCCTGAGTGATAAGGTGAGCTTTGACACTGCTGTAACTTCCTGGCAGAAGGCAGAGGAATCTCAGCCTTCTCCTCAGTGGGGATACCTCCCTGGAGGAGTTGCCACTTAAGCTTCTTTTCTTCACACTTCCCAGAGCTTGCCATGGCAGATGGACACTGATTCAAGAGTATTGAAATGACCCAGCCAATTCCTTGCTGGGTGCAGTATGAGGACCTCCTGCCCATTCTAGGTCACATTCTAGGTCACTTCCTCATCTATGAGGAAAGGGAGAGAGACAATGACAAAATAGTGGGAATATGACCACAGAAAGTCAGGAGTTAGTTTTGTTGTGGATAATGAATGTTAAACAACTAAAAGACATAACAAGTGGGCTTTGAAGTATAATTTTTAAAGCACACTTTATCATGTTGCTTTTTAATATCTTTCAGTGCAAACTTTTGAGGATAGTCGAGTAACAAAGAAATATAAAAAGAATGCTTAACGACTGTTGGTCACAGATGTGATGTCTCTGAGAGAGGCCCAAAGTAGCCAGTGGAAAGGTAGAGAAAACTCTTCTATGTTTCTGAGCTAGTTCCTGATGTGTATAAATGTGACAACTCCTGCCAGGCCCTGCCATAGAGTTTTGAGCATTTTAGCTGGATCACAGAATTCGAGAGAATTTTGAAATGTGTGAAGGACTGTACAATCAAAAGTATTGAGATATGATTAAAATGGATGTATCCCTGTCCCTAATCCTGATTTTTTTTATATTTTAAGAAAAACTAAGAGACATAAGGTTTTAATCCAAAGGAATGAAACACAAGTGTTGTATTGTAGGTGCTTGTATGCCAGAGGAAGAGAGAGTTGAAGGGAGGGTGTGTTGTGTGTGATACTTTGGGGTCTCTAAAGCACAGCAACTTGATGGATCACAATGTAAGTGCCTCAGTTGAGCACTGATTTTCCAATGACCTTTCTAACTATCTTTTCCTGTCTTAATGCACATCAGATGAATGTCTCAACTGTACATTTAGGTTAACTTGGTTAGTCTTGACTTAAAAACTACAGCCTACTATACAGATGGGTGAGTTGTCATTTTCCAACAATTACTGTATATCCAGAAAATAATTCAAATGTATTCACTCCATTCTCAGAACAGATGTAGGAGGAGAGGAAACAGACATTCTTAATTGTTGTGCTCAAAGTAAAAGGATTACTGTAGACTTAGTTAACTGATTCTCTCACAAATTAATTCAAATGCATAGGGAGGTGGAGAACAAATTTTGTGAAGAAATTATACCTGTCATCTCTGTGGGAGACTAATAAAGCATCCAAGGGATACTGGGTTAAGACCTCAGCTTCCCCACATAATCCCTGCCATTTTGGGCAGTGATCCCTTTGACACATGTACCTTAGCACTTAGGATTTCACCATGGCACATTTTACCTAAGGCCTGTGTAAGGCAAGGCTATATTAGAATATATGCCCGTGGTTTGGTTCATTAAAATGATTTTTTACTAGGCTATAATTTTTTCTTGTAGGAGACATATAATGAGATCTCAGTGTATAAGTACTTTTTAACATGTAATTTGGTAAATAACTCTGATCACATGTCCTTAGGAATAATCTAATGTCTGGACTTGATTTGAATATGCAATTCAGTTTATAGAATAACAAGTGATCTGTTTCTTATGTTTATTCATTACCACTGCAGAAACTGAGCAAAATAGTTTTATGTGGCTTTAGAGAGGGTTTGAGTGAGAAAAGAAATGGACTCAAATAAGGGTTCTTCCACCAGTTGCCAGCAGATTCCCTGCAAGAAACAATGTCACTGACTGGTAGGTACTATCTCTAAATGAGATAATTAAAAATATATCCATGTCTTGTCATAAGAATTGTAGATTAAAACACCTGACACATAAAGAGAGGACAGAACATGTCCTCTGCCTTCCATCCACTGTGTTCCTAGACCTACACACTGTGTTGGCCTGGTTTATCAGTAGTGAAATAGAACTTGCAGGCAGCTCCACTGTCATAAAAGCTTTGCCTTATATGGAGATTTCTGTTCAGCTGTCAGCATTTCATCAGTATGTAATTAACATCCTGATCAAAAATATCTTACAGATCCTTTTATAAAGTATTACTGTGCTCATATCGATTAGGTTGTTTATCCTACTAACTCACATTTGAGGGACAAATGCAGATGTGAAAATCATAGTTTCATAGAATATCATGGCTTGAAGAGATTCCAAAAGAAATCTGTCCAGAAGTTTATAAATGTGGCTTTATATCAGAATTACCTGGGGATCTCTTTAAAATACAGAGATCAGGGCCCAACCATATTATTTTTCTGTTTTCTAGTTCACTGGTTTTAACTTAGATCTGTATAATTACCATTCTTCTGCTTGCTTTGGGTTTCACTTGCTTTATTTTTAGTTTCTTAAAGTGGAAGATGAAGTCATAGATTTTAGACCTTCTTATCTAATTTAGTGTATAGTGCTACAAATTCTTCCTAAGCAATACTATACTAGCATTCCACAGATTTCAGTTTTTTTTTATTTCATTTACATTCAATTAAAAAGACCCTACTAATTTCCTTTTTAATTTCTTCTTTCACCCATGCAAGGTGCTCATTTAGGTGTCTGATAATCATTTCCCAAATACTTGAGATTTTTCCAGTTTTTCTTTCTGTTATTGATTTCTGATTAAAATCCACTGTGGTCAGTGAACATACTTTGTGTGATTTGGATTTATTTATTTTACTTTTTTAAATATTTTTTATTGAGGTTCAATTTGCCAACATATAGCATAACACCCAGTGCTCATCCCATCTAGTGCCCCCCTCAGTGCCCATCACCCAGTCACCCCAACCACCCACCCACCTCCAACACCCCTTGTTCCTCTCCCAGAGTTAAGTGTCTCTCATTGTCTATCACCCTCACTGATATTTCCCACTCATTTTCTCTCCTTTCCCCTTTATTCCCTTTCACTATCTTTTATATTCCAAATGAATGAGACCATATAGTGTTCGTCCTTCTCTGATAGACTTACTTCACTCAGCATAATACCCTCCAGTTCCATCCCCTTTGAAGCAAATGGTGGGTATTTGTCGTTTCTAATGGCTGAGTAATATTCCATTGTATACCTTATACTGCATCTTCTTTATCCATTCATCTTTCAATGGACACTGAGGCTCCTTCCACAATTTAGCTACTGTGGACAATGCTGCTATAAACATAGAGGTGCAGGAGTCCTGGAATTTCACCGCATCTGCATCTTTGGGGTAAATCCCCAACAGTGCAATTGCTGGGTCATAGGGCAGATCTATATTTAACTCTTTGAAGAACCTCCACACAGTTTTCCAGAGTGGCTGCACCAGTTCACGTTTCCACCAACAGTGCAAAAGGGTTCCCCTTTCTCCACATCCTCTCCAACATTTGTTTCCTGTCTTGTGAATTTTCCCCATTCTCACTGGTGTGAGGTGGTATCTCATTGTGGTTTTGATTTGTGTTTCCCTGATAGCAAGTGATGCGGAGCATTTTCTCATGTACTGGTTGGCCACGTGTAGGTCTTCTTTGGTCAAATTTCTGTTCATGTCTTATCCACTTCATGATTGGATTGTTTGTTTCTTTGCTGCTGAGTTTAATAAGTTTTCTATAGATCTTGGGTACTGGCTGGCCCTTTTTCTGATATGTCATTTGCAAATATCTTCTCCCATTCTGTAGGTTGTCTTTTAGTTTTGTTGACTGTTTCTTTTGCTGTGCAGAAGCTTTTTATCTTGATGAATTCCCAATAGTTCATTTTTGCTTTTGTTTCCCTTGCCTTCATAGATGTATCTTGCAAGAAGTTGCTGTGGCCAAGTTCAAAGAGGGTGTTGCCTGTGCTCCCCTCTAGGACTTTGATGGAAACTTGTCTCACATTTAGATCCTTCATCCATTTTGAGTTTATCTTTGTGTATGATGTAAAAGAATGGTCTAGTTTCATTCATCTGCAGGTGGCTGTCCAATTTTCCCAGGATCATTTATTTAAGAGACTATCCTTTTTCCAGTGGATACTCTCTCCTGCTTTGTTGAATGTTAGTTGACCATAGAGTTAACGGCTCATTTCTGGGTTCTCTATTCTATTCCATTGATCTATGTGTCTGTTTTTGTGCCAGTATGACACTGTCTTGATGATCACAGCTTTGTAGTACAACTTGAAATCCGCTATTGTGATGCCCCAGCCCTGGTTTTTTTGTTTGTTTGTTTTCAATATTCCTCTGGCTATTTGAGGTCTTTTCTGATTCCATACAAATCGTAAGATTATTTGTTCCATCTCTCTGAAGAAAGCCTGTGGTATTTTGATAGGGATTGCATTGAATGTGTAAATTGCCCTGGGTAGCATAGACATTTTCACAGTATGAATTCTTCCACTCCATGAGCATGGAATACTTTTCCATCTCTTTGTGTCTTCCTCAATTTCTTTCAGAAGTGTTCTGTAGTTTTTAGGATATAGATCCTTTACCTCTTTGGTTAGGTTTGTTTCTAGGTATCCTATGCTTTTGGGTGCAATTGTAAATGGGATTGACTCCTTAATTTCTCTGTCTTCAGTCTCATTGTTAGTGTAGAGAAATGCCACTGATGTCTGGGCATTGATTTTGTATTCTGCCATACTGCCGAATTGCTATATGAGTTCTAGCAATCTTGGGGTGGAGTCTTTTGGGTTTTCTATGTACAGTATCATGTCATCTGCGAAGAGGGAGAGTTTGACTTCTTCTTTGCCAATTTGAATGCCTTTTATTTCTTTTTGTTGACTGATTGCTGAGGCTTGGACTTCTAGTAATATGTTGAATAGCAGTGGTGAGAGTGGACATCCCTGTCTTGTTCCTGATCTTAGGGGAAAGGCTCCCAGTGTTTCCCATTGAGAATGGTATTTGCTGTGGGCTTCTCATAGATGGCTTTTAAGATGCTGAGAAATGTTCCCTCTATCCCTACACTCTGAAGAGTTTTGATCAGGAATGGATGCTGTATTTTGTCAAATGCTTTCTCTGCATCTATTGAGAGGATCATGGGGTTCTTGTTTTTTCTCTTGTTGATATCATCTATCACGATGATTTCTTTATGAGTGTTGAACCAACCTTGCATCCCGAGGATAAATCCCAATTTGTCATGCTGAATAATCTTCTTAATGTATTGTTGGAACCTATTGGCTAGTATCTTGTTGAGAATTATTACATCTGTGTTCATCAGAGATATTGGTCTGTAATTCTCCTTTTGGGTGGGATCTTTGGTTTTGGAATTAAGGTGATGCTGGTCTCATAGAATGAATGTTGGAAGCACTCCATCTCTTTCTATCTTTCTGAACAGCTTTAGTAGAATAGGTATGGTTTCTTCTTTAACCGTTTGATAGAATTCCCCTGGGAAGCCATCTGGCTCAGGACTCTTGTGTATTGGGAGGTTTTTGATGACTGCTTCAATTTCCTCCCTGGGTATCGGCCAGTTCAGGTTCTGTTCCTTGGTATTGGTGGTGATCTCTCCTTTCTCATTCATGAATTTATTAATTAATTCTCTCTTCTTTTTAATAAGGCTGGCTAATGGTTTATCTATCTTATTAATTCTTTCAAAGAACCAACTCCTGGTTTTGTTGATCTGTTCCACAGTTCTTCTGGTCTCTATTTCATTGAGTTCTGCTCAAATCTTTATTAATTCTCTTCTTCTGCTGGGTGTAGGATCTATTTGCTGTTTTTTCTCCAGCTCCTTTAGGTGCAAGGTTATCTTGTGTATTTGAGTTCTTTCCAGTTTTTGGATGGATGCTTGTATTGTGATGTATTTCCCCCTCAGGACTGCTTTTGCTGTACCCCCAAAGATTTTGAATGGTTGTATCTTCATTCTCATTAGTTTCCATGAATCTTGTTAATTCTTCCCTAATTTCCTGGTTGACCCTTTCATCTTTTAGCAGCATGGTCCTTAACCTCCCCATGTTTGATATCCTTCCAAACTTCTTCTTGTGATTTAGTTCTAGTTTCAAAGCATTATGGTCTGAAAATATGCAGGGGACAATCCCAATCTTTTGGTATCAGTTAAGACCTGATTTGTGAGCCAGTTTGTGGTCTATTCTGGAGAAAGTTCCATGTGCACTTGAGAAGAATATGTATTCAGTTGCATTTGGATGTAAGTTCTGTAAATATCTGTGGAATCCATCTGGTCCAGTGTATGATTTAAAGCTCTTGTTTCTTTGGAGATGTTATGCTTAGAAGATCTGTCTATAATAGAAAGCACGTGTTCAAGTAACCAAGTATAAGTGTATAATTATCTAAGTATGTCTTAACTTTGGTTATTAATTGATGGCGATACTTGGCAGCTCCCATATTTGGGGCATAAATATTCATGATTGTTAGGTCCTCTTGTTGGATAGATCCCTTAAGTATGATATAGTGTCCCTCTTCAAATCTTATCACAGTCTTTGGGATAAACTTTAATGTATCCAATATAAGGATGGCTACCCCTGCTTTCTTTCCAGGACCTTTGAATGCAAATGGTTCTCCAACCTTTTATTTTCCAGCTGTAGGTGTCTTTACATCTAAAATGAGTCTCTTGTAGACAGCAAATAGATGGGTCTTCATTTTTTATCCAGTCTGAAACCCTGTGCCTTTTGATGGGGTCATTAAGCCCATTCATTTTCAGAATTACTATTGAAAGATATGAATTTAGTGTCATCATGATACCTATTCAGTCCCTGTTTTTGTGGATTGTTTCCTTGGACTTCCTCTTTCTTTTACAGAGTCCCCCTTAATATTTCTTGCAGAGCTGATTTGGTGGTCACATATTTTTTCAGTTTCTGCCTATCTTATAAGCCCTTTATCTCTCCTTCTATTCTGAATGAGAGCTTTGCTGGATAGAGTATTCTTGGCTGCAGGTTATTCTCATTTAGGACCCTGAATATATCCTGCTAGCCCTTTCTGGCCTGCCAGGTGTCTGTGGAGAGGTCTCCTGTTATCCTAATACTTCTCCCCATAAAGGTTAGAGATTTCTTGTCTCTTTCTGCTTTAAGGATCCTCTCTTTATCTTTGGAATTTGCAAGTTTCCCTATTAAATGACAGGGTGTTGAGTGATTTTTGTTGATTTTAGGGGGGGGTGTCTCTATCTCCTCGATCTGAATGCCTGTTTCCCTTCTCAAGTTAGGGAAGTTCTCAGCTATGATTTGTTCAAATACATATTCTGGCCCTCTGTCCCTTTTGGCGCCCTCTGGAACCCCAATTAAATGTAGATTTTTTCTTTCTGAGGCTGTCATTTATTTCCCTTATCCTATCATCATGATCTTTTCATTTTTTTTCTCTTTTTTCCTAAGTTTCCTTCCTTGCCATCTCTGTGTCACTCACTGGTTCTTCTACCTCATTAACCCTCGTCATTAGGACATCCAGTTTGGATTGCATCTCATTTAATTTTTAATTTTGGCCTGATTAGATCTAAATTCTGCAGTCATGAAGTTTCTTGAATCCTTTATGCTTTTTTTTAGAGCCACCAGTTGCTTTATAATTGTGCTTCTGAATTGGCTTTCTGACTTTGAATTGTAATCCAAATTTTGTAACTCTGTGGGAGAGAGGACTGTTTCTGATTCTTTCTTTTGTGGTGAGTTTTACCTTCTAGTCATTTTGCTCAGTGCAGAGTGGCCAAAAACAAGTTGTACTGGATAAAGGAGAAAAAGAGAGAAAAGAAAAAAAAAAAAAAGCAGGCCGGAGTGGGGGGAACAAACAAAACAAAAAACAGGGAGGAGTATCCTCTGATTCTATATACTGTAAATCCCTCGACTTCCCTTGGAATTTTCCAGTGCTGTTTGGTCAATAACTTGCTTTTCCCCTGCCCTTCTAGCTGGTCTTCTCGGGGAGGGGCCTGCTGTGCTGATTCTCAGGTGTGAGCACCTGGGGGAGCTGCCCTGCCCCCTGCCAGATGCAGGGCTCAGTCCTATGAGGCCCCTGCTCAGTCCCAAGTACAAGGTGACACCAGGAGGAACAACAACAGTGGCGGCGGCCAGCTCTCCAACTCTGGAGTCAGCTCCCACAATAACTGCAGAGCTCCCCGTCTGCAGGGCTCTGGATGCTCCTCGGGCTGAGCCCCCGATCTGTACAGCTAGGGGCCACCTGGCAACAACAACAACAACAAAACAAAACAAAATAACAAACAAAAAACAGAAATAATCTTTCAGAGCAAGACATTAGCAAAGAAGATAAGGTTCTGGAGTAGATTGTGTGCATGGTATATATGGGAATGGGAATGGTTCCACACAAGCAACATATCATGGAATGCCCAGGGCACAAGGATAGAGAGGGTTCTATCTTAAGCAATCAGAATAAGCAGCTAATTAAATATTCTAGAAACACATTATCTTTGCCTGGTCCTTTTATCTAGAAAAATTAAGGCAGCTTCACTGTGGTCAAAATCTTTCAGTTCTTTAAAAATCTTGCATCATGGTTTCCTAGCCTCTGTTATTTCTTATGATAAATCAGTCATCATTTTCCTTCTTCATATAATGTAACTTTATCTGTCTGCTCTTAAGATTTTGTTCTTCACCGACTACTTAGCAGTTTGATAATGACATGTCTAGATAGAGCTTTCTTTATATTTATGATTTTTGGTGTTTGATGACTCACTTAGATCTGCGATTTGATGTCTTTCATCAGTTTGGGAAAATTCTTGGCCAAAATTTCTTCAAATTTTTTCATCCCAATATCTCTTTTTCTGGGAATTCAATTCTATACATATTTTTCTTCATTAATCATTAGATGCAATTGGACTGTCTGGAAATTCAAAAATAATTACAGTCAAGGCTGTATTAACTATCTAGGGTATAATGGCTATAGGGGAGTAAACCACAGTACCCAAGGAAGGCTCCTATCCTCATACCATATTCACTCTTTATCTCAGTATCTAAGTTTATTCCCATCATGGTCCTTGTCACTATCAAAATAACTGATTTATGATTAGTTTACTTGTTTTCTGTCTGTTTAACTCACTATGATTTAAAGTCTATGAAAGAAAGTAGGAGCTTTATGTCTTGACTATGGGCTATCCTCAGTTCCTAGGACAGTGTCTAGCTCAGTAATTACTCATTGATTATTTGATGAATGAATGAAGAATATTAGATAGGAAGGCAAAGATAGGATTTACCATATACTCTTAGAAAGGATAATATTAAAACACAAATATTAATAAAAGACGTTCATTGTAATACTGAAAAGTTGAATTGTAAAAGTAGGTTGGAAAGTGAAAGAAATTTGAAAGAGTTCAGTAAAAAGTATTTTGTACTATTAATTCTTAATTGGTTATAATAGAATCACAGGATCACAGCTGGCTTTTGACTTCATATAAGTGGAATCATGTAGTGTTTTTCCGTTTGTGGCTGGCTTATTTCACTCAACATAATGTTATCAAGGTTCATCTATACTCTAGCATATGACAGATTTCCTTCTTTTCTAAGGATGAGTAGTTCCATTGTATTTGTATATACTTTTCTTATCCACCCGTATGTTGATTGACATTTAGATTACTTCCACCTCTTGGCTACTGTGATTTCAGAAGTTTTTAAGTTTAATATAGTCCCATTTATCTATCTTTGCCTTTGTCCTTTGGACTTTTGATGTCATATTCAAGAATTCATTGCCAAATCCAATATCATGAATACTTGCCCATGTTGTTTTAGGAGTTTTCTAAGAGTCTTGTAGTTTTAGGTATTATTTTAAGATCTTTGATACATTTTGAGTTAATTTCTCTATATGGGGTAAGATAATATTATAGCTTCATTCTTTTCACATAGATATGCAGTTTTTACATCATTTGATGAAGAGACTGTCCTTCCCCATTATATAGTTTTGGCACTCTTGTCAAATATCATTTGGCCATATACATAAAGGTGTTTCATTGGTCTATATATCTCTTAATGCCACTACCACACTGACTTGATTACTGTTGCTTTGTAGTATGTTTAGGGATATGTGAGACTACTGCCTTGAGTCTTTTTTTTCTTAAGACTGTTATGATCTTTAAGGACCCTTGAGATTCAATATAGATTTTAGAATGGAATTTTCTGTTTCTGCCAAAAATGTCATTGGAATTTTGGATAGTATTGACATCTTAAAAATATTAAGTCTTCCCACCCATGAACACAGGATGTCTTTCACTTTCTGGTGTCTTTTTAATTTTTTTTAAAGATTTTTATTTTTTTATTTATGAGAGACACAGAGAGAGAGAGAGAGAGTCAGAGACATAGGCAGAGGGAGAAGCAGGCTCCATGCAGGGAGCCCAACGTAAGACTTGATCCCGGGACTGCAAGATCACACCCTGAGCCAAAGGCAGACGCTCACCTGTTGAGCCACCCAGGCATCCCTTTTTAAATTTCTGTCACCAATGTTTTATGGTTTTCAATGTACAAGTCTTTTTCCCCTTGGGTTGAATTTATTTCTAAGTATTTTACTCTTTTTGATGTTATTGTAACTTGAACTGTTTTTTGAATTTCTTTTTCAGATTATTCATTGTTAGTGTATAGAAATCCAACTGATTTTTGTGTTTTTATATCCTGCAACTGATGAAATTGTGTATGTGTGTGTATGTGCATAGAATCTTTAGAGTTTTCAACTTATAAGGTAATGTTTCTGTATAGCTATAATTTTTCTTCTTCCTTTATATTTAGGATGCCTTTTATTTGTTTGTTGTATAGGCTGTGGGCTTTTCATGTGTGTCCTTTGTTATATTGTGGTAATTTCTCTCTGTTGCGAGTTTGTTAATTTTTTTTTTTTTACCGTGAGAGGATATTAAGTTTTGTCAAATGCTTTCTGTGAATCAATTGACATCATCATGTGTTTTTCTTAATTTGTTTTAATGTTTTATATATATATATTTATATATATATTTATATAAATTAATGTTTTATATATATATAAATATATATATATAAATATATATAAAACAAGTTGGATCACACAAGTTGGATCTTTGATTTTTTAACCATTGAGGCAATACATGGATGTGTCTTTTTTTTTTTTTTTTTGAGGCATTTAAACCACTTTCTTTTTTTTTAGAGAGGGAGGAGGGGAGGGGAAGAGAGAAAGAGAAAGTTAGCAAGCAGGGGAGGGACAGAGGGAGAGAGAGAATCTTAAGCAGGCTCCACACAGGGCTCAGTCTTGCTACCCTGAGATCCTGACCTGTGCCTAAATCAAGAGTCAGATGCCTAACTGACTGAGCCACCTAGGCACCACAATCCATTTACTTTTAAAGTGACTATTGTTATGGAAAGACTTACATTGCCATTTTAGTGTTTTCTGTATGTCTTACACATTTTTGTCCCTCCTTTCCTCTCACTGCATTTTTAAATTTTCATTTATTTTTTGTAGTGACCTGTTTTGTTTCCCTTCTCACTTCCTTTTGTTTATATACTATAAGGTATTTTCTTTGTGGTTACTATTATACTAAACATCTTAAAGTTATAATAATCTATGTTAAACTGATAATAACTTCAATTGCATATAAAAACTCTACTTCTTTACATCTCTGTACCCCTGAAAACTTTATGCTTTTGATGACATAAATTACTTATTTTTATACTTATATATTCATTAACATAGATTTATGGGTACTTTCTATACATTTTTAGAAATCTCTATCATATTTAAGTGTGGTTTATGTACCTACATTACAATACTCTAGGATTATATATTTATTTGTATACATTTACCAGGTAATTTTGTATTTTTGTGTAGTTTTGCATTTCTATTCATTATCTTTTTGCTTCAACTTGAAGGACTGCCTTCAGTATTTCTTGTAGGTCAGGTCTTATGGTAATGAACTTACTCAGTTTTTGTTTGGCTGGGAAAATCTTAATTTCTCCTTCATTTTTGAAGGATGGTTTTTCCAGACATGATATTCTTGGTTTTCAGTTTTATCTTTCAGCACTTGGAATATATTATCTCATTACCATTGATGCATCAAAGTTTCTGCTAAAAAATCCAATGATGATCTAATAGGAGCTCCCTTATATGTGATGAATCATTTCTCTGTTTTCAAGATTCTCTCTTTGTGTGTGATTTTTTAGTTTGATTATGATGTGTCTCTGTGTAGATCTCTTAAAATTATCCTACTTGGAGTTCCTTGAGCTTCTTGAATTTGTATATCCATTTATCTTCTCCAAATTGGGACATTTTTGGCCGTAATTTCTTCATATAGGCTCTGCACTTGTGTTTCTTTTCTTTCTGGAACTCTCATATGCATATGTTGTTCGCTTGATGGTATCTCATAAATCCCTTAAACTATCTTCATTTTTCTTCATTCTTTTTTTCTTTTGGTTCATCCAGCTTGGTAATTTTGAATGTCCTCTTTTTGAGATACTGATTCTTTCTTCTGCTTGGTGAAGTCTGTTCCTGTGTCCCTCAAGTGAAGTTTTTTCTTTTTTTTCTCCCTTTTAAAAAGATTTTATTTATCCATGAGAGACACACAGAGAGAGGCAGAGACATAGGCAGAGGGAGAAGCAGGCTCTTCACTGACCAGGGATCCCATTGTGAAGCTCCATCCCACATGGCCTCAGCCAAAAGCAGGTGTTTGACCAACTAAGCTACCCAGGTGCCCCTGTTATACATTTTAAAGTACAATAAGATCTGTTACATACCAGGCTTTTAATACCATTCTCAATCTGCTTGTTGTTTAAAGATGTAATGCATTATTTTTTTCATATCTACCATGGGCTAAAAATTCTGTTGGTGAATATACTTTGATATTCCCAGTTAGGTAGTAGAAAGGACAAGGTGCTATCATGAAGAGCATTGCTAAGATGTATCTTTCCTGTTGTAGTAAATTGAGTTCATGCTTGGAGGAAAACTTCACTCGGTTTACAGATTGTAGAAAATGAGCCCCAGAAAATTTAAGTTGTTTTCACAAGGTCATATGGTGACTTCAGATTCAAATTTATAAAATTATTAGATTTTTCAGATGCCTTTCTAAATTCCTTTATCTTTATTACCACCAAACTCTTAAGAGGTGGAAATCTGTATCCCCATTGGAGTCCTGAAGCTGTGGTTCTGAACTTTAACATCAGTACTCTCTTCATTCTTTGGAGAATATGAATTCTCAGGCTGTCTACCTCAGTAATACATTTTTATATGAATGCATACAAAAGCAGAATCTCACTGTTTGCCTTCTTTCTTATTATTTATCAGGTGTGGCCCAGGTCTGAGGTGATGACAACTTTATCTTGATCTTTTAACTCTTGTTGGTCCACTTAGGATCACATACTTAAAGGATGATTGGGAAAGAAATAAGGCTTTAGAGTTGGCATCTATAGTACTAGGATTAATGGAGATGGGATTAGCTGTAAACCTTATAATGGAATGTCAGAATCAAGTTAAGTGGCCAAGTAGGAACCCTAACAAAGCTGAAATGGAACCCAAAATAGTGCTTTCAGTGCTCCAGGACTAACCTATGTCAAACATGGTCTTAGGGTCTTGATAAAATTATGATAGTCACCAAGGTTGCCCATTCTATGTACCTCTTCCCCTCAAATCCCTTCACTCATCCCTGCATAACCTAGTATTCTCCTATCTAGAGGAAAACATTTGAAAACACATCTCTGTCAAGTGGTATAGATGGACTTAATGTAAACCTCAGAGGCAGTATTTGCATTTTAAGAAGAGACTGGAAAGATTTATTTATGATGATGGTGATGGTGATGATAAACTCCCACTAAGTTATTGTTTTTAAAATATTTTATTTATTTTTCTGAGAGAGAGAGAGAGAGAGAGAGAGAGAGAGCAAGTACATACAAGCAGGAGTGGCAGAGGAAGAGGGAGAAGCGGGCTCCCTGCTAAGCAGGGAGACCTAGAGGGGTCAATCTCAGGGTCCTGAGATCATGACCTGAGGTAAAAGCAGATGCTTAGCCAGCTAAGCCACCCAGGTGCCCCTTATTCCTCTTTTTAAAATTTTATTTGCCAGGATTTAAATCTTTCGGTCAGTATATCTAAACTTTTCATGAAAAAATAGAATTTAAGTGACTAGAGTGACTTTTAGACATAAATATTAGTTGAAAGGCAACAAATGCAAGATTTTGACATTCTTTTCTGTGTCTAACTCCACGGGCCCCAGCAGCCATACCAAACATTTACTGAGCACCTACTATTCATTTCACAGCTACATAACCACCCCCCTGAGTCCCCACCAAGAATTAGGTTTTCCTTTCGGCTCATCTTACACATAGTGGAACTGAGGCACAGAGATGTTAAGACACTTTTCAAAATTACAGAACTTGTAAATGGCAGAGCCACTCTGTAAAGCCAGGCAGCATGCTCTACTGGCTGTGTCACCTCACTTAACACTTTTGCTTAGTGTCCTTTGGGGTCTACATTTCTCCTCCCTCTTGCTTCCAGTCTGGGGCTAACTCATAAAGCATTACCTTCTGTGGAGAGCTATAATCACCTGAGCCTTCCCTCATTCTGCATTTTATATCCCTGTCAACACCTACTGGCCCTATATCTCATCTATTGTAGTCTGTATTTCTGTCATTGTCTATATCATGTTTATGAATGAGCATAAATGGTTTCATTTGCTCTCCTAGTACCATTCTCAGCTTTTTCCTCTCCCAGGAATCTAATGTAATTTCTATTGTAACAGATGCCTATTTCCAGGAGTATCCTTGTATTGGACAATCTTTTATCAGCTTTTGACTACTTGGTCTTGACTACTTGCATCAATTTGTGGTTGTCATCAGGTTCCTGGGGACATTTAAAAATTATTATTCCTGTTACAGTTTTCAATCTCATGTGAACATTTAACATGTAAAATCCATTTAAATATAATAAACCAAATTTTTAATAATTTGTTTTAATAATAAAAACAATTTTCAGAAAGTATAGTTATCTAGTATTCAATGAGTACCTACTGTGTGTCAGGAACTGTGGCAGATACTGTGGGAAGGGGTGAGACTAAGTCACCAGTAGACCCTTCTCTCCAAGAGCCAGTCTTCATTGGGAATGTTAAGGGCTGCTTATGACTTAAAAGTAGCAAGTGACCTAAGAATATGGAGATTCAGAGAAAGGCAGTACACCATTTCCTCTCAGTTACTATATGTAAAGTAATTTTTCCTAGTAGATCCCAGGCACTTATTTAAAATTTGTATGAGCCATCTTTTGTAAGAGATACTAATCAAATGACTCAAGAAAACCAAATGATTATTAGTACTGGTCTTTGTGGTCTTTGAGGACTACTACTTCAACATATTGTGTGTTTTGTGTAAATCTTTAACCTCATTCCCTCTGGGATGGATTCCCGCTCTTTTACTTTCCCCAGAGGAATTGACACTGACTCACCTAGGGTCCCATGAATCCACTAAGCATAACTCCTCTGTTTTCTACTGTCTTTTTTATTTTCTCCTCCAATTTTTCTCAAGTAAAACATGCTATTGTAATTCTATGGTTTTAGAGAGAAAGAGGGTGCCTGGGTGACTCATAGATGGCTAAGCATCTGACTCTTGATTTTGGCTCAGGTAATGATTTTCAGGGTTTTGAGGTCCAGGCCCACATCTGGCCCTGTGCTGGACATGAAGCCTGCTTAAGATTCTCCCTCTCTCCCTCTGCCCCTTCCTACCCTCCCTCCAGCTCGTGCCCTCTCTCCCCAACCCCGCAAAAGAGAGAAAGTTCTGGGGCCTTTGAGAAGCCAGCTCAATACACCTTTCCATTTAGTCTTAGAGAAGTTAGAAGATGTGGAATTGGATCCCCAGTGTGCTCCTTACGTGCTATGAGAAGCTCAGAGCTGACCTTATTTTGAGGCACAGTGACATATTTGAATGACATTGGTGCTCATATTGGGGGGCCCAAGGCCAGAACTGTAACCACCACATTTGGAAGGGAGAAAAATCAAAGATGTTTGTTAAGATTTATATGTAACTGGGAAGCAATGGACTGGTGGCAGATTATAAAGAAATGTTTTTACTACCTATATTATTCAGGTTTGGAATGTTAGACCCCTGGTAAGAAGTACCCATTCACAATACTTAAATGAGGCCCCTTAACATATAACTTGGGAATTTTGGATATGAAATTTGATTTATTTTTTTTTCACAAGAGGAGCTGAGTTTGTCTAATAGGAATCTTGTACTAAATTAGACGTGGTTTTGGATGTTGAGCATCAAAAAGAAATAGACTTTTGTGCATTGGAATAATTTACTTACTTTTTATCATGACAGGGTTCCTTTTGTGTCCGAAATAAACAAGGCAAAGAACCTGTTAAACTCCAGGATTTAAGTAGCATTCTGAAGAGCAAAATTCAGCCATGTGCCCTTGCATTCATCAGTAGACAGATCTACCCTAGACCTATACTCTTCCCCTAGCAAGGCCACTCTGACAGGTGCCATTTCTTGTCTTTCTTGATCTGGGTCATCTCCTCAGCTCATGACTGATAGATAATTCTAGGATGATTGTTCTAAGATGAGGAAGCATCTGGTTGAATGGAGAAAAATAACCAAGCAGGTATGTGCATTGGTCTTGTGACAGAGGCAAGTAGAACAGTCTTACATTACTGCCTTTGGGCCACATGCATCTTTCCAGGGAATAAATGTGGTTGATGCTTGTCAAGGCTTACCCAGTGCATCTTTGCCATGTTCATTTATGCTGCACAGCTTATGAGTTTGTGATTCTTCTCAGACATACTACTTCTAAATTTATAGGAGATAATGACATCCAAATAGGTAAGGTAGAATTGAAATGAAAAATTGAAAAGTGAATACATTTTTGGGCAAAATATATGAGACTCCGTACCATCAGCCCTATTATATATATATACTCTTTTCCAATAGACTCTTCCCCCGCTCACTCAGAAAATCACATCCCCTCCTCTTGCCTCCTCATTGCTAGCTTCTTTACCTCTGTGTAACTCTTCATCCTTCACCAGCTACCCAGGGCTTAATCTTTTCTTATTGTGGTAAAATATATGTAACATAAAATTTACTACCTTGGCCACATTTAAGTGTACAGTTCAGTGGTACTGTATGCATGTGTTTTGAAAGCATCACCACCATCCACCTCCAGAACTCTTTTCATCTTGCAAGACTGAAACTCTGTACCCATTAAACACTAACCCCACCATCCCTGCCTCCCCCAGCCCTTGGCAGCCACCATTCTTCTTTCTGTTTCTGTGAATTTTACTATGCCAGTACCTCATATAGGTTGACTTATAAAGTATGTGTCTTTTTTGACTGACATATTTCACTTAGTATAATATCCTTAAGGTTCATCTATGTTGTAACGTGCATCATTGTGTGCATATCTGTATACATAAACACACACATAATTTTAATTTTATATTTATAATTTGAATATTATGATGTTTTGGGATCCCTGGGTGGCGCAGTGGTTTGGCGCCTGCCTTTGGCCCAGGGCGCGATCCTGGAGACCCAGGATTGAATCCCACATCAGGCTCCTGGTGCATGGAGCCTGCTTCTCCCTCTTCTTATGTCTCTGCCTCTCTCTCTCTCTCTCTCTCTGTGACTATCATAAATAAATAAAAATTTTAAAAAAATAAAAATAAATATTATGATGTTTTAATATCTTAAAAACCCTTTTTGACTGAGAACAGACTGTTCCTCTGGGGCTAGCCAATTCTTAGAGATAGCAAAGGGCCTAGCCAGAAGCATACTTTTGATATGCAGGCTAACCAATTCAGAGCCATAGTCCCTCTCTGGCCCTTACACTACAGGAAGCGGTATTCTTCTGCCTTAATCATCCCAGGTGTACTAGAGACCACAGTAATTATTCAAACAAGCCAATCCTAACTGTTTATCCTGCCTTGCTGTGTCTTTCCTGCTGAAATCCTATTTATAATCATGGCATAAGTGCCTTCCCTCTCTACTTTGCCCTGGCTTCTGCCTCCTGACTACCCTGATGTCTTTCCCATGTGGCCCTACAAGGCATATCTCCAGTGTCCAGGACTTGTGAATATAATAAACTTTGTTATTCTGAGCCTCTTCTCTTGCGGCTACACATGACCATCAAATAAAAGAATACAAACTTGCAGAATCTCTTTCCTTTTAAGGCTAAATAATAGTCCATATGAATACACTACATTTGGTTTATCCATTTATTCCTCCGTGGGCACTCGAGTTGCTTCCCTCTATTGGCTTTTGTGCATGATGATGCTATGAACATGGGTGTACAAATATATGTTTGCTTTTAATTCTTTTGGGTATATACCCAGAAGTGGAATTGCTAGGTTATATAATTCCATGTTTAATTTTTTTTGAAGAACTGCTATACTGTTTTCTATAGTGATTGTATCATTTTACATTCCCACCATGCTTGAGAGTTTGTTTCTCCTTGTCCTTGCCACAACTTGTTATTTTCTGTTGCTGTTGTTTTTCATGGAAGTGAAGTAGTTATCATAATGAAGGTGAAGTGATATCTCATTGTGGTTTTGATTTGCATTTTCCTAATGATAGTGCTGTATTTTCAAGTGCTTAATGGTCATTTGAATATCTTTGAAGAAATGTCTTAAGTCTTTTGACCATTTTTAAATCAGATATTTTTTGCTTATTTGTTGTTAAGTTGCAGGAGTTCTTTCTATGTTGTAAATTAACCACATATCAGATACGTGAGTTGCATATGTTCCCTCCCATTCTGGAGGTTGCCTTTGCACTCTATTGACTGTGTCTGATACACAGAAGTTTTACATTTTGATGTAATCTAATTTATTTATTTTTTGTTGCCTGTGCTTTTGGTGTCATATGCAAGACATAATTGCCAACTCCAATGTCATGAAGCTTTTCCCCAATGTTCCCTTCTAAGAGTTTTGTAGTTTCTGATTTTACCTTTAGGTCTTTGATCCATTTTAAGTTAATTTTTCTATCTAGCATGAAGTAAGGGTCTAACATCATTCTTTTTGCATGCGGATATCCAGTCTACCCAACACCATTTGTTGGGAGACTGTCCCTTTCCCATTTGAATGATCTTGGCTCCCTTGTCAAAGATCATTTGTCAGGGCCATGAGTCTTTGAATTATAAGCCTTGAACCACCTGTGGTTCAGTCTCTTTCCTGGGTGCCACCGTCACTTTCTTAAAAGCTCCTTTTACTTTAGCATGATGTTGCTTAAAAGAGCATTTGCTTAAAACAGTTAATTTCCCCCTGATTTTGGGTGCACATGTATACATCCATGTGTGTGTGTGTGTGTTTATTCCAAACTGTTATCCCTTAAGACCTTCAATGTACTTTTGCACTTAATATTCATTTGTCACTTCCCACTTCAAGTTAAGGCTTTATGTGTGTAGGTCCTTTTTAATTTAATGAGATTAAACGCTCTGGAAGCCTAACCTTTAATACCATAAAACAACAAGAAAAGTCTCTTGCAAAAAGCAGGTTGTCAATTGACTGACTTAACACAGGCTCTTGAATGATATCACCAAAGGTTTTGTGGTGTCTAGAAACAGAAAACTTGCTGAATCCAGTGAAGCTGAAGAAAAATGATACTATTCATAGTAGTTAACAAATCTGTCTAAAATGAAGAACAGTCCTTTTATGAAATGTAAGCACTATATACATAACACATAGAATTGTGTTGGGGTGTTTCCCAAAATGCCAACAGCTCTTTGAAGCCAATATGACTTGATTGCCCTGACAGATGTTAGAGTAGTTGGCTCAAACTCATAATCATTGTTTTCATTTTCATGGAGGTGTGGAAAATGTGGCTTGGGCTACAGACTGCTGGATATGCAATTAATGAGATTGTGAGCTCAGAAGTGCTACTCATAATTCCAAAAGTAGAGTGCGGAAGTCCATTTGTGCATGATTATTTAGTAAAACTGGAGTAAGTTATTGAAATAGTTGAGGATACAAACACTCTTGTAGCTGTAGAAATGACTTGTTTCATGTGCAAAGGTTCAGAGTATTGTTTGTGTTTCTCTAGGGAAGAGATATTCTGAAATCAGTGCTGTCATTCCCTTTATCAATTGCTAAGGGCAGAGGAAAGGGAACCTCCTTCTTTTCAGAGGGCTTGAACCCTGACTCAGAGGTTGGCCGGCTCTGCAGTCTCATTATTGGTACTTGCTAAGGAAAGAGAAACTGATTTTCTTTACAAGGAAATGAACCAATTTTATCTTTGATGCACAATGTTGGATTACAATCTCTCGTCTATAAATTCTATGCCCTCATGGTTGAAACTGTAATTCTTTAACTTACTAAAATGTTATTCATTTTTGAGTTACAGGATTTTAAATCTGTGATATGTACGTGTCTTCAGGTTTCACAATGACAATAATCAGTATTCCTTATTCTTCTCTTATGTAGGCACTCTCCAGATCTTGGCTTTGAGTCACTTCGCTTTAGAACAATTAGTTACGCGGTCAGGTGACAGATAAGGAACTGGAGCCATCTTTGATATTACTCGTAACTGGGGTTTGGCTTTATAGAAAACCCTGGCATCAAGGATCTTGTGCAGTGTCTTTAATCATTTTATATTTATTGTCTTATATTTTCTTTGCCATATAATCAGCTTAACAAATATTGCAGAATATCTTTACGGTGATCTATTCCTGGCAACATGCAGTGTATAAATGCCCTGTTTTCCAAGAATGTGTTAAATACAAGTAAGAATCTCCTGTCCTTTGAGAATTTTCAAAAGGAAGACAAGCAGGGTTTTAATTGCAACTGCAAGGCAAATCCAAAAGAAATATTCACCCCTTTTCTACATATCTCTGAGAGGTTGGTGCATGAGTCAAAGGAAGTCGAATACTTTCCTCGGCCACTCTGGCACAAAATGTTAACGCACATGTATTTTTCTCCACAGTAAAACCGACCGTAATTGACGTTGACATCTATGTTAACAGCATTGGCCCTGTGTCATCAATAAACATGGTAAGAAGCTCTTTTCTTTTCTGATCTGAAGACCCTTGCATCAGTTCTTACTTACATTCTAGCTGTGAGTTTCTGTTCGAAATTTATCATGCAGGCTTAAACTCACAATTGACTTCTTAAATCTATAGCATTGATGGGTAGTTTAAATATTGAAAATGGTTTTTAAAATTTTTAAAAATCAAGTAGTGGTGTTTGTGGCCATAGTAGTGAGACATGGCTCTTGTGTTTAAAAGGCATCTCATCCCCCACCTTCTCCACACATGTTATTTACTGCACATGGATCTTCAGATGGGATTATTTGCAATTATGCAGTCATTGACTATATTTGATTTCATTAATATTAGGGATAAATATAAATGACAGCTTTTTTACTTTTGGTTCAGTTTTTCAAGACCCCAAAGACATGCCTTTTTTTGTTTCTTAGGAAAGAATCTGAGATTACCCAGCTTATACTTTGCTCTTCAATTTGAACTCAGGGGGTAAATAAACTATTTATTTATTTATTTATTTATTTATTTATTTATTTATTTACAAGAGAAAGTCTGGCATCAAGTATGTGATTTTCCTGAGTAGGGTATTATCACAGATTTAGAGGCAAAATGAGCTCCAGAAGTAATTGTGATGTGAAAGAAGGCTTTCCCTGTAAAAAGTGTTTAGCTGTGAGGAAAGTATTGGAATGCTAGAATACATTAGCGTAAAAGTGTGCCCTGAGGTGAGGTGCTCCAGGCCGGGATGGGGCTCCCTGAATGGAGTGTGCAGGGTTCCAAGAGCACACTTTGACCTTTGTTGACCTACTGATGGCAGGAGCTCTGCTGGGAGTCTTCTTTGTATTTCATACTTTACTGCTGTTCACTGGCTCCTGGGTTTGGTGAGGGGATGAGGCTAAGGGTGGGGAATTGCCAGAATGCTGATTTAGATGCTGTCTTTTCATTGCAATATTCTGTAGATGGAAATAATCCCTCCAGAATTAGTAGCAAAATCAGTTCTTTTCATTGCCAGATATTAAAAGTGTTCATCTTTTCTCTGATGATATAAAGTTTTTCATGTTGGGGTAGAATTATATTTATGGGTGAGTCATTTAAAAAAAACAACAACACGTCATCCATAAATTGGGGGTTGGACACTGGCAAAAGAGGTGAGTAAAAGAGAATTCACATCACACAGCCTATGGGTTGTGGATTGCAAAATGTAAATTTTAAGTGTAATATTCCCTTTCCTTGATAAATAATTATTCAGTTGATCACATAAAGACTGTAATCACTTCTTAGTTTATTTGTTTCTCATTCTGGAGTTTTATTTTCTTACATTAGTTCCACATTATTCGTCACCTTCATGTCTAACACTAACTCATATCTGACACTAAAAAAGGAGTGTCTCCATAGAGATATACTTACGAAATTATTTTAGAAACAGGGGCTTGCATTCATATGTCTTAGGAATTTTTGTGAACTCCTATAACTTTGAGATCTACTCTCTGCCCAGAATTAAACTTTGCTATTGGAATTGATAGAAATTTCTGCCTGGAAATCATAAGCTTCAGAGAAGGAGGCTAAGTGACCCATAGAGTGATAAGGACTCTGCTCATGGGCAGGCACCCTATTGGCAGAGCTGGCAACATTTGGAATAGATTTCTCCGATAAAGTCTCAATCTGAAACTTGATCGATAGATGGGTGTTTTCCCAGTGGGGCAGCATGAGGAAGTCCTCAGTAAAATGCAGGAAGACAGGTGTGTGACCTGATTGGGGGTTGAGGGGCTGGAGTGCTGTTTGAAAAGCCAAGGGAGTGGGGTGCAGCTAGACAGCACCTTGGACCTGCCTGGGACTCAGGCCCTGAAGCCTTTAGGAAGAGTTGGGCTTCATCCTTAGGCAGACGTGGGCATTTAGGATGTGTGTAGACCCACTTCCATCTAAGATATATATAGGTCAGATTTTGTAAGATTGTTCATATGCAGCAAGATCTCTCTTCAGACCCCCTTCTTCCCTTTTAGAGAGAGAGAGAGAGAACGAGAACAACTACATAGCATAGAACTGACAATGCTTTAAAATCTTTATTTATTTATTTATTTATTTATTTATTTATTTATTTATTTTTAAAGACTTTAAATTTATTCATGAGAAACACAGAGAAAGCGAGAGGCAGAGACACAGGCAGAGGGAGAAGTAGACTCCATGCAGGGAGACTGATGTGGGACTCGATCTCAGGACTCCAGAATCACGCCCTGGGCAGAAGGCAGGCGCTAAACCGTTGAGCCACCCAGGGATCCCCTAAAATCATTATTTAAAATAATTTACTCTGACCCCTTCATCAAGAGGGGTGAATGATCTTAAAATGGTCTGAGGTTTTGTAAGACCTCCATTATCTGAGAAAAAATATATAAACATCAAAATCATAAATGTTTTGTGGCAGACACCAAAATACTGCTGTTAGATTTTTAAAAAATGAGATTGAGTAGAAAGCTTTTCCAGTTAACCTCCCATTTAAAAAAAATTGCCTGAATATCTTGAAAATTCATTTGGTCCAATTTTTTTTTTCTTTTTAGGAGTTATCTCTACTGCATTGAAAGGATAGGCCAATAAATGTTGGTTGCCTTTTATTTGTGAAAGTGAGGCAAGTGTCTAGGCAACCATGGGCAAGGTGAATGATAGGAAATGCATTGCTCTGGAAATAGTGACATATTTATAGTCTGTTATCAGCAGAGCTAGAGCTAGAATTGTCTGGACTGTCCCCTTGTCTGCTTCCAAGAGGAATATTAATGTACTATTAACTTATGTTAACCAAGCAAAGCATAAAGTGTTCACAAAGTATTGATAGGTGATAGATAATAGGTAGATAAATAGATAGATAGACAAAGGCTTGTTTTATAGATAGGTAGATAGATTGATCAATCTAGGTATACACAGATACATTTAAATATTCAATTCCTACGTTCTCTGGGGTGAATTTTTCTACTTCCGTCTTTGTTCATTCAGTTAACATTTGACATATGACTACTGTGTATCATGCAGTGTTCTGGATGTAGGTTACCACAAAAATGAGTGGGAAGAGCAAGTCTAGATTCATAAACAAACCATCATGGTATACAGGTCTCAGAGCAAAGAGATTCCTGTGTCTCAAAAGAGGGAAGATTCCATTGCCCTGTGGGATGTTTCAGGAGGCTTGTGAATCAGGGGCTTTTTTAGAAAACTTAAATGTTTATTTTTAAAAAAGACTTATTTTTAAGAGCAGTTTTAGGTTCATAACAAAACTGAGAGGAAGGTACAGAGATTTTCCATATCCCTCCTGCCTTTGCACAGGTACAGCCTTACCCTTTATGAACACCACCCTCCTCAACCACAGTGGTGCATTTGTTACATTCAGTGAACCTATATTGACTTCTTTATCACTCAGGCATCCTAATTTACATTAGGATTCACTCTTGGTGGTGTACATCTATGGATTTGGACAAATGTGTGAAGATGTATCCACCATTATAGAATCATACAGAATAGTTTCACTGCCCTAAAAATCCTGTTTATGCAGCTGCTTCTTGAAGGATGAGTCAAAATTCTGCTTGGAAGTCAAAATGATAAAGGACTTCTTTTCACACTGCTGAACACATCATATATATCCACTCTATCTAAAACACCAAACAATGCAGTTTACAAAGAATGTAAAGTGCTTCAAAGTGGACCCCATGAAAAGTAAAAGCAGTTTAAAAGTAAAGAGCTGATGGTATAAGTGGGTATTGGGAATTGCGTCAGCAATACAAATAAAAAGAATATGAGAGAGACCAAAACAATCAAAGAATATATTATGCAGGAAAAAGTACAATTTAGAGATGTGTGTGGAATTTAAGGGTGTAATTTTTTTTTGGGGGGGGGGGTGTTTGATTGCAATGCTAACACCTGGCAAAATTATGGCTCTCCCTCACCAAATAGTCTTTTAACAATCAAGGAAAGAGAGAAAAACTAATTCTACTTCTTTTCCCTCTCCTTCCTCCCACTTTTCTCTTTCTTTTATTAATATTAATACTGAAGATTCAGTTTCAGACATTCTCTCTGCTAAATAAAAATGAAGTTGCATTTCAATCTATTGTTTAATAGACTGATCTCGTTGTCTTGTTTATGCTGGAGTTGTTTATGCTTTTTCTAGTTATTGAGGATATTAGAATTGGTTCACACAGGTTGAGGTGAATCTGTTTTTACAATCTTTTTTTAAAAAAAGATTTTATTTATTTATTCATGAGAGACACACACACAGAGAGGCAGAGACACAGGCAGAGGGAGAAGCAGGCTCCACACAGGGAGCCCGATGTGGGACTTGATCTCGGGCCTCCAGGACCACGCCTTGGGCTGAAGGCAGATGCTAAACCTCTGAGCCACCCAGGGATCCCCAGTTTTTACAATCTTTAATTGCATTCCATGTCTTTGTCACTACAGCATATCTAAAAGTGTACAATTCTTAACCAAAATTGTGCAGGGTTTATTTCAAGACTGGGACTCTGCAAATCAGGAGAGCTTACACATTTATTTTTGAGAGTGTTCACCATAAACAACTTTTTAGGAAAGTAACAAAGAAAATTCATATTTTGTACCTACTTTGTGTTATCAGCCTCATCTTCTATCACCTTCACAAGGCCATGGCAGAGAAGATCCTGCGCTTTTCCAAGTACTGTGTTTGTAGTGAGTATGTGAAGCTCACGAAGGTGAAAATCTCAGAGCAGTGGTTCCAGCTATGACCACCTGCACTTCTGTAGCCACTATTAAAATACAGCAACTACAGAGCTTCAGCCTCTTTTTTTTTTTTTTTTTTGAGCTTCAGCTTTAACTGGGAAGTTGAGTTGATAAGGGCTCAGAGTGAGTGTAATGTTAAAATTGTTTTCCTTTTTTAAAAAATAATTAATAGAGTTCATTTTTTTAGAGGAACTTTAAAAATATTTTCCTAGCTTTTTTGACATAGAAGTGATACATAACAGTGTATAAGTTTACGGTTTACAACTTGGCAATTAGATATATGTATATTGCAAAATGATTACCACGATAATGTCAGTTAACACCTCCATCACCCCACATAGTTACTCCTCCCTTTTTGTGATGAGAACTCTTAAGATCTTAGCAACTTTCAAGTATATAATATTACTAACTATAATCACCATGCTGTATGTTAGATTCCCAGAACTTATTCATCTCGATGCTGCAGGTTTGTACCTTTGACCAACATCTCTCCATTTCCACCACTCCCAGCCCCTGACAGCCACTATTCTACTTTCTGTTTCTATGATTTCAGTTTCTTTAGACTCCATGTATAAGTAATATTGTATAGCATTTGTCATTCTCTGACTCACATCATGTAGTACAATTTTAAATTTACAGAAAAACTGGACAGAAATCACAGAGTTTCTATATGCTTCTACACACACCCACACACCCCTTCTATCATTAACATCTCTCATTAGTATGGTACATTTGTTACAATAGATGAAATAATGTTGATACATTACTATTATTATTAACTGAAGTCTATAGTTTATATTATGGTTCACTTTTGGTGTTGTATATCCTATGGTTTTTTCCCAAGTGTATGATGACATGTATCCACCATTGTTGTATCACATAAAATGTTTTCACTGCCTAGGATTTTTAGGCAGTGAAAACAGAAAGTAGAATAGTGGCTGTGTTCTATCTGCATCCCTATGCTCTAACCCCAGTAACTACCAAGTCTTTTACTGTCTCCATGGTTTGCCTTTTCCAGAAAGTCATACAGTTGAAATCGTAGAGTATGAAGCCCTCTCAGACTGGCTTCTTTGCCCCTTTTTTTTTTTTGCCTTTTTTTTTTTTTTAAAGAACTGGTTCTAAGTCATCTGAGGAAATCTAACACATGTAGTGATTGAGTCAATGGATGTGACTATAATAACTGTTTGTGACAATGTGTTACCCAGAAATTAAGGGGGCAGCTGTACAGGTCTTGAGGACAGGTTGAACACCACAAGAATGTGCTCTGTGGCCTAAAAATATAAAACTTGTAGGAAGACATGCAGCCAGGAGAGGAAGGGGACAACATGGGCCTGTGAAGCTTGCTGAGATGTCTCTGAACCTCATCCCATTTCCTCTCACTTTTGGCTGCAATTTTAAGAAGAGATGTCAGGCAACCACGTGGAATCGGGGAAGCCCAGGAGGGAGGGAGGTAAATTCCATTACAGAAATGTCTGTATTACTACAGGATGCCAGTTGTTTCATAAAACTTTTCTGAAGCATTAAGGTCAGGAAAGTCCAAAGGAAGCTAAGGCTGTGGTGCCCCAGTGTTTTGGTTTTCTTTGCATTTATCCTGCTTATGGTTCATAGCAGTTTTGCATCTATATTTTGATCCCCATCGTCAGTTTTTTAAAGATTTTCTTTATTCATGAGAGACACAGAGAGAGGCAGAGACATAGGCAGAGGGAGAAGCAGGCTCCCTGCAGGGAGCCGATGTGGGACTCGATCCCAGGACTCCAGGATCACACCCTGGGCCAAAGGCAGATGTTCAACTTCTGAGCCACCCAGGCATCCCCAAAGTTTCATTTATAATAATCAACAAGGAAGCGATTTGGGGCTGAGAGTAAAGCCCTAATAAAACATTACTTTAGGATTGTTTTCTTGCTTTAGTGACATCCCTGAATGCCTTCAGATTAGTGAAAAAGAGGGAGTTTTCTAGAGACCAGTACGTCCAGATTTTCCCTATGTAATGACTCTCCAAGAAATCCTAGAGGGTGTTAATGATTTTTTTCTTCATAGCAATATTAGCTTTAGAGGACCAAAGCACTTGTCTGGTATAGGTCATTTAGGAGGATGGTCTTAATAGATAGTTGTAATATTCTCATAAGAAGTGAAAAATAATACTTTCACACATAAAGCTTGTGTATTTGAGATGTGGTTCATCACAGGACAGAAAGCTACTTCCAAGCTAACAAGAATAGGAATAATAATACGTAAAATATACACATTATTAAATAAATCAATAGAATATGCTGGAGGACGGGAGCCTGGTGGCCTAGCCAGAAGAGATGTGAATCTTGATCTCTGGGTCATGAGTTAGAATCCCATGTTGGATGTAGAGATCACTTAAATAAGTAAAACCTAAAAAAAAATACACTGGATGAGCCACACAGTGTAAATGACCATGATTTCTGGGACTTAGAAAACAATCTCCTGGATTGAGAAAGAAAACGACTTTTAAAGGCTTTTTCAACCTGAGATCCAGCAAGACTCATTCTGCAGCAGGTGCCACTTGACTATGAGCCCTTGAGCCACCACCCACATCTCTTTTTGATTCATTAGCATTCAGCCCACATGCCCTAATAAGTATGTGTCAAATGAATAAAAGGACAAAAATCATTTTGACCCTCTGCTTCTCCATATACATACCCATTAGTATATCTTTATGTGTGAACACAAAAACATCCTTCATACCATATGCTTTGCCAGGTCATTAGGTTACGATTTTATTAGTTGATACATTAACTTCTCTTTTTCTAATAATATTAGGTAATACTTTTCCATTGCTTCCACTGTTGTAAGCAATTCATCCTGACAGTAAACCTCTGGAGGACCTTGATATCATCACCCAAGCTTATGGCTAATGGAACTAAAGTTTAGAACCCTTGTGTCATATCTCCAAGGCTGTCCATCTAGAAGATGGTAGAGCAACCACTCACTCTTTAGAGTAAACAGGAAACCAGCATGAGCTATTCTAACAGGCACATCTTAAATGTAAAATGAATGCATTTTAAACTTACCTGTCTTGTTTTCTTTTTCCTCTTGTGTCTTGGAAGTTTCCACCATTTTATATGAAATGTTATTAGAGATACTACCTGGCAGGATGGGGGCATTCATATGCATAGTTGTGAACTTTTCAGTGACTTAGGAACGGTGAGATACCTGTAATGATAATAAAGCATCTCTCTTTTGTTAGTGTTGATCTTGCACACACATTCCTTCAAGTGTATAAATAGCTTCATATTTTTTTCTCATCCTGACCTTTTCCATTTCTATGGTATATTTCACGATTGATATCTCCCATTCTCCATGATATGGGCTACATGATGTACCTCTGAAAAGAGTGCCTTCTTTATGTCCCATATAAAAAACATTTTTGGAAAGGGTGAGCCATTGAATTGGGGCTCACCATTAAAGAATCTGAAGAAATTCTCACCTCTCACTTTGATGAAGTGCCCACCAGCCCTCACATAGGTGCAGCTTCCTAGAGGCAAGAAACAGCATTCAGTTTGCTGTGGCCTTATTTTGCACCTGTGGTGTGACTAAAAGGACAGGTGTGTAGTGCTGAGCTGTTGTTACAGATCCTTAGGTACAATTATTGGCTCCTAAGGGTGGTTGGTAATATGTATCTTTCAGAGAAGTCTCTCCTGTAGCATTGTGGAGCAAGAGCTCGCAAGACTGAGTTAGGGAAATATCCGAGGATTGCTGTGCAAGTTCAAGGGGAGGAATATGAGTCCTGAACCTGAATAGCCATGATGGATATAGATGTGAGTGTGGATTTGAGAAATACAGATTTCCAGACGTGACGATTGATCTCACATAGGCATTAAGAATGGGAGAAGTCAAGGGTGACTTACAGGCTAGTGGACTTCATTAATCCAATAAATATTACTAAGCACCCACTATGTGCCAGATACTGAGGCAGGTAATGGGACATGTTGTCTTGTAATAAGCCACAAAAGGCCACAGTGTTTATGTACCTTCCATTCCTATGGCGTAAACCACTGAACAACACAACACGATGGCTTCAATTTTCAGGCAGATACACAAAGAAATGAAACACTTGGATGTGACCACATATCCTTATATGAGAGTAGAGAGAGTTAGATATGATTTCTTTTTGATGCCAGATCACAGTGGGGACTTTGTCATAGTAAGATGTTTGGATTTTATTGTAGGTTCAGGAGGAAACCTCAAGGAAGCTTCCAAATAGGTAAATTATGTAGCCTATCTTTCAAAAATAATGCTATACCCCAACTATGCAGAGAGTTGAAAGGCCAGCTTTACCCCTGCCCCCTAGTTCCCTGGAGGCAGCAGATAGCATCTATAAATATTGTTAATGAGACCTGTGATGGACTTAATTATATCCCCCTCCCCATCACAACCTCCCTACTCAAATTCACTTATTGAAGTCTTCTCCCCAAATACATTAGAATGTGACCGTATTTGGAAATAGAGTCATAGTAAGTGTAATTAGTTAAGATGAGGTCATATTGGAGTATGATTATTCCATCAAGACTAGTGTTCTTATAAAAAGAAAATTTGGGCACATGCGCATAAAAAGAACACCATGTGAAAATGAGGGTAGAGAGTCTACAAGCCAAAGAATGCCCAAACATGGGCAGCAAACCACCATCCAAGAGAAAGGCTGGGAATAGGGTCTCCCTCCTAGGCCTCAGAAGGAATCAACTCTGACACCACCATAATCTTGGGCTTCCAGCCTCCAGATTGTCTATGAGACAACCCATTTCTGTTTTTTGGGCCACCTGGTTTGTGGTACTTCGTTGTGACAGACCTAGCAAACCAAGACAGGGCCCACCCCATGTTTTGCAGGTTCTGGTCATTTATAAGAGGTTGTCACTATCCATGTGATCCTGACTTGCTTCAAGGAAGCTGTAGTTCACCCATTACCTTTACCCCTTTCTCAGGACTCAGCATCTGAGCAGGGGTGACTGACAGATCACCCCTTCAGTGGAAGCAGTTGCAGCTTCCCTCTCTGTATAGCTACTCCCCCTAGCTAGGTTATGTTTCATATTATATATTATAGTCATATATATATATATATTAGACTATTATACTATTCTAGGACAGGACAGTCCTATGAGTTAAGGATTATCATTCCACTTAATAATGAAGAGCACAAGACTCACCCACAGAGAGTAAATGGAAGTAGTAAAGTAAACTTCAAAGTAAACTTGAAGCCAAGGCTGGTTCTACAGATGTGAATGGTGCTTCCTGAATCCCCCACTCCAAAAATGAAGCTGTTCATTGGTTCTGCCAAAGCCATAGCTGGGACTTGTGACCAGGCTGGCAGCCGTTTTCAGCTCACCATCACTGAGACTTCCTACGTGGGGAAGGAGGGTGTCAGTATGAGTCACTGGACATGACCCATGGCTGAGGGGTATTATACAGAAGGGAGAATGGCAGCCCATCCCCTCCACCAGGAGGGCACCCACTGGTGTCAGCCCCTCCTGGTGACTGTACCCCATTTCACACTTTGAGTGAGGTCTCAATCCCAAGGTCAAGGTGAATATCATATATTATGGCACCCCTATAATTGCTGTGGCCAGGACACCTCAGCATAGTTGATAACTGCTATTTTCATATCTTTCTTTCTTAGGTGACTCAGAAGTCCCCCAGGGAATGGGTTTGTGTTTCTGTCATCCCCTGACTAGCACACATATAGGACTCAGAGCAGACTTGCAGTTGGTGTGTGAGGTGATATGGATAAATGATAGAATGGATGAAACTCTCTGAGAATGGAATTGTGGGAGTAATATTTAGGGATGTGCATTCTGGAGAGCAGGACCTTTAGCATCTTGTTCACTAATAAACCCTAGTATCTCACAATGCTAGGCTTGGAACACTAAATACTGGTATTGCTTGGAAGTGTACACTTTTATCCTTTGAATCTAGCTTTAAGATCCCTGAAGTTATAGGTGCTTTCTCATCCTTGTGCCTCTTACAGTACCTGCTGTGATGCTGGTCAGGTACATGTCTGTGTTAGATAATCTTAACCAGATAGGAATGTGTGTGCCTCTCCATATACTATTTCAGTCCGTTTAAGCTACTAACATGATTTGGATTCTTGGGGAAAATGCCACAATTCAAAATCACATCAGTTAAATGCCATTTTCCTGAAAGCCACACTGCTATGACTAGGGATTATTTCCCTACTAAAGCATCTGATGTTCTGATAATTTTTGTTCCATAGAAATAATCACAAGCATCATTTCAAATCAGTCACAATGGAGGTAACTTACATTTTGCAGTCAGGAATTTCCTGAGGTATACAGAAACCACCTGGAATATTATGAATAACATAGCAAGGTGCTCAGGGCTTCATGGAGCCATAACATTCTATACCAAGGTCTCCTCAGAACTGCATGTTTCCTTTGCGGTGAAGGAGTACCATGAGTACTGGTTATATCCATGAATACAGGATCCTCCTCCTCACTGGTCCTGCTCCCATTGCAGATGCACTCATTCCAGTGGGCTGTGGTGCTTAGTCAGTGTTCTCCCTCTTTTCTTGAACTGACTACTCTTGACACTGCCAGCTTCACAAGGTGCCTGTGGTGGGACAGCAGAATGACCTGGACAGTAGAAACTTCATGAAACATATGGACAACTTTCCCACTTTGGAGTGACCACCATGCTCTCCCCAGCATCAGGATGTGGGGGGTGTGAGCAGTGCAGTGTGGACATTCAGGGGTGCTTGGAGCTTGGCATTCCCAAGGGCAGAGCACAGGTGCAAAGGGAACAGGAAAGATCCAGAGAAAGAGGAAAATGTGTGCATATTTTCTCTTCCTCATTTGTGAGGAATAAGGAGTTGAGCAAGAGAGGCTGACCTTTGGAGCAGATACCATGCTCATCCCCTGTGCTTCTAGGACTGCAAGTAGCAA
Organism: Vulpes lagopus; assembly: GCF_018345385.1. NCBI lineage: Eukaryota > Metazoa > Chordata > Mammalia > Carnivora > Canidae > Vulpes > Vulpes lagopus. The sequence continues at coordinate 93,703,392 of NC_054827.1, read as the reverse complement.
CAGGAGACATCTTGTTTGCTTGGGGGCTGTCAGTCGTTCACACACTGCCCCAGATCCTAGGCTCCAGCAGCTATTGTCCAGCCTCTCTTTTCCCAGCCCATCATCCTCCTGTCCAGGCTAGTCCTGGCAGGGGCTCTTCCTGGGTTCCCCCAGCTGCCTCCTGTCCTCCTCCATGCTTCTTCATATTCCTACTAGCTAAATATATGTGTGCAACCCCTAACATTTTCAACTGCTCCTGGAGTTCAGTTCTTGGGAAACATTCTTTTTTTGTCTCTTGCTGTCATTTTCCAGGATTCTGTGCACATAGAAGAGGGTTAATACATGTGTACAGGTTTGTGAAATTCAATCATAAGAAAATAATCTTCAAGTGGAAAGGATGTAATAAATAGTAAGAAGTAACTCAACTTTGAAATTATAGAGAATTTGTTTTTAAATATAGGTGTCATACTTTAGACCAGTCCTGAGAAACTCCCATTGTGGAGTTCCTTTACACTTATTTAGCCACTTACCTAAAAGAATCTGCTTCTTGTTTTATCTTTCCAGGAAGTTCTTCCTTATTCAGATACTTTTGTTCCCCCTTTGTGCTTCTGCCCTCCTCCCATTGTTCAACTTGATTCTTATTTCCCTGCTGACTCTGCCAAGTCTTTGCTTTGGTGATGCAGCTGCCCCTTGCCCACATCCCTGCACTTGGAGTCACCCTGCAGCTCATGGCAGCAAAGCAGAGCTAGGCCAGTTAGGAGGAGCTGTGTGTCCGAGGTGGGTTGGGAGTCAGCTTATCCATGACCATTTTCTGAGTTCATAGCCCTCAGGCTGCCAGGCAGGCACCCACAGCTGGGAGTATCCTGAGATATGCTCCAGTCCGCACAAACCACACTGCCTAGTCTTTCTTCATCCACCCAAGAGTGCCCGAAATCCTGCAAGAGGAAAGAAATGGAATGAAACAAATGGCTGAGCTTTGGAGGTGAGCAGGTTGCACCTTGGCCTCCAGAAGCTGCCCCCAGGTTACTGAAGTGCCCCAGTGGAAATCAAGGTCTTCGGGACAGTGTTGGGGAGAAGAAGCATCCCTCCAGTATCCTCTCTGATCTCTTCTAAAGTAAATGCCCTACAATTTCATGAGCCTATGACACAAAGGGGAAATTATATTTTATAATATTGAAAGAAACTCAACATTTCCTACCAACAATTAATTGTGCCAATGATTTGCAATCACTTACCTTTTGTTTCTAGACTCTAATTTGCCCATCCTTCTCTTTCATAATATCGAAGTCTAAAGATAGACTCATCCTTGGAGCCATGCAAGGAAGTGAATTATCAAATAAAGCAGTAAAATACTGTTTTCCTTTCTTTCCTTTTGGCTTCAAAGTTACAAGTTAGAGATTTTGAGAAAGACATTTGAATGAGGGAAACAATAAGGTTTCAGCTTTTAAAAGGAATTTACATGAGATTTTAAAAAAAAGTGACCCTGTGAATTCAGTTTCCCTTTCTTTCTCCTTCTGGAATTGTCCAGTCTTTTTTGAATAAGTCTCTTTTGATGAAATTGACCAGCAAGACCCATTCTCTATGAGGAGCTGACGTTTCTGTCAGGTACACTGGTGGATGAAAACTCTTCTAGCATCTAGTATTTGAGGAGCATCTTAGGTTTTGTTTTGTTTTCTTTTGTTTTTTTGTTTTGTTTTGTTTTTTTTTCTGAAAATCTCTCTATGTAGCAGTGCTGGGCAGACTAAAAGCACTGAAAGAGAGAATGTTAGATGCTATGCACTGTACACAGTGCTCCTTGTTTGGAAAACTATGATTTGAGCATCTTGTGAGGTTTTTTTAGCCTAAGCTGTTGACATGATTTCTGATTTCTTCCTAGATCTTGTGTGTCTATCTGGTAACTACTCCTTACTCAGCGAATTCATAACATCCTTGTCAATCCAAACTTCTGCTTCTTGGTTTCCATATTGTTAGCAACATATTTATTTGCAAAATCAGCCACTCAAAAGAAATGGACAAAGTCAGAATTATCTTTGATCTTGTGTCTTTTACTTTTCAAATATGTCTTGTCGCCAGGTATGCTGCCTGGGTGATGCTACCAGTATGAAGCCAGAGCTCTGAACTTATCTCTGCATCCACAGGAAGACACAGTGAGAGGAAAAATGCTGTAAGTCCAAAGACTTAGGCCACTGCAGTCCCTGGTAGAGCTCTCTTGGCCCTTAAAGTGGTACAGGAAGTCCTCAAGTAGGTCTTCATAGCCATGAAAGAAGCATGAAATCCTCTGGAATAGCACTGTTCCACATGCAAGGCAGGTCTCCTATTTTAGGTCTTATTTTGTGGTGCCTGATTTATTTAGAGGAAACTGAGGAAGAGAGCCCCAGATTACCTCAGTGAATGAGGTTCTCAAAGACCAGGTCTATACTTGAGGACACAGCATCCTGGTGGCCTAGCTTGATGCAAAATACTGCCTTGGTGGGTTCTGCATCCCCATTCTCAGTGTTGATGGAAGACCCCATTCTTCACTGATTTTTAACCTCAACTAGAGAATTTCAATAGAGTAGCTGTACAATTCCCCCACACATACACTATTTCCTAAATTCTTACATAGAACCAAAATACATAAAATAGGTAGATGTCAGAACTTCTCTGAGGCAAGTAGAAAGAGGAAGCTGGAGCCATGCTGCTTGGACCCTCCCACCACCTCAGGGAGCCACCTGTCTCGGGGGCCCATAGAACCCTGTCTGAAAATCCCTCACCTAGAATGCTGCTCTCTTCTTGTGCTTCTGACTCTGGATGCTTCCTTTTCTAATCTTCCTGGCATGGCTGCCAAATAACCCTCCAGAATGTGCAAAATAAGCTGGTCAGCCCTCTGCTGGAAAGTTTTTGAGACATTCCCATTGCTCTTTCATATGGTTGTGTGATTACAGCTGGCTTACCTTCCCTGGGTACCATCTCTGGCTCCTTGCCTTCCATTCCATCTGCTGTCACATCACCAAGTGTTGCTGGCATGATATTGTAGGAGGCTCCCCAGCCTGGGGGCTCCTGGCCACTCCTCATGACCATCTGTTCACGTCTTTTAAATGGGAACAGTGCTTCCAGGCTCAGCTCCAAACTCCTTGCCATGGATGTCAAGCTTTCCACAAGGCTCATGGGACTTTGTCCCTTGGCTAGTACCATTGTTTCCACCAGGAATGCTCTCAGCTCTTCTCTTTGCCTGTATAACTTGTAATGTTGTCCTCCTCCCAAGCAGTCTTCTGCCATCATTCCAGGCTTGGCAGGAGACTATTTCCAGAGTGATCACAAAGCTGGCTATGGATGTGTGTTAGACACTTGCGGATATCACTGTTGACTTTTTCTCTGTTGGTTTGTGTGTTGTACTTAGTGTCATGCCTTTAGGGGTAGGGTCCTGCTTTTGCAGGGCTCAGTGGATGGCCTTAGTGGCTGCTCAGTAACTATCTTTTGCTCTATCAGAATATGATTAGCTTGTATATGCTTCTTCCACTGCCTGAAAGTTCCTCCCTGCCCAGACAAATTATTTCCATCTTTTCAGCTCCAACACCTATGACTTCTTTAGTAATGCTTTCTTCAGTAAAGCACAAGAAGAATTGTTTATTGAAATGAATTTTGTGGACCTCTTTATTTTTCTACAACTCAGAAAAATACCACATTTTTCTCCTGTTGCTTGGATGTAAATACACATTGTCCATCAGTATGTATTTCTTCATCAGGTCACGAGTATACAGTTAAGTATGGGTAGCTCCCTATTGCCGCATAACCTATTACCCTAACAGTGACTTAAATGGCATATATCTTGTTTCAGTTTATATGGCCAGAAATCTAGGCACAGTTGGCTGGCATCTTGGCTCCAAGATCTCTCACAGGCAGCAAATAGGGCCAGACCTGCAGTCATCTCAAGGTTTGACTGGAGTTAGGGGAGGGATCCATTGATGAGGATACTGGCAAGAATTGATTCTTCACTGGTTGATGGACCCAGCAAGGGTCTTAGTTCCTTGCTGGCCTTTGCTGGAGCCTCCCTCAGTTCTTGCCACATCAGCCTCTCCACAGGGCAGCTGGTTTTATCAGAGAGAGGCCAGAGAGAGAGAGAGATGGAGGAAGGAAGGAAGGAAGGAAGGAAGGAAGGAAGGAAGGAAGGAAGGAAGGAAGGAGAGAAGGAAAGAAGGAAAGGAAAAAGGAAGAAGGAAGAGTGGGGAGAGAGAGAGAGAATGTGTAAGAGGGAAATTTTTATCATCTAATTTGAAGGTGACACCCCATCACTTCTGCCCTGTTGTTCATCAGAGCATACCATGAGGTCCAACCCACAGGAGAGGCGGGAAAATCCTCAAGGGCTGGAATGCCAGGAGGAAGAGATATTTGGAGCCATTTTAGAAGCTGATGGCCACACACCTTCTTTGTGCCAGCCACTATGCTAGGAGTGAAACTAGACATGGCCTGTGAAATCAAGGTGAAGGTATAGTAGTAGAAGGTACAGGAGTCATGTATTCACATAACCACTGAAACAGAGGATTATACAAGTTGAGGTAAATTATTTGGAGAAATGGAGTGAACAGCTTTGAAGTGATGTTATAATGGAGCTTGACATAGATGAGAGATCATCGGAGGATTCCTCAATGAACTTGTGAGATGTGAAGAGATGAGTTGAAGCTAGCCAGGGGAGCAGGCAGTGTGAGGCTTGGAGTGGGCATTGGGGCATCCTGAACAGGAAGGAAGAACAGGCAGAAAGGGCTTGTGCTGAGTGCCTCATGGCACATCACGGACACTCAGAGAAGGACAAAGCATCTCACCAGCTTTGACCAGAACAGATTTGAGAAAGTTGCTACCTCATGCTCCATCCTTATTGGTTTGCACTCAGCCTAATAGTTCATCCAACCATTTCCTCTCTCTGGAGTGCCTCTCTCTAGACCTAGCATCTACCGCAGATAAGCTGTTTGGAATGAATGAAGTGATATATGCTTTGGCAACAATCAATTTAAACAGCTTTCAGCTAAAGCATAAAACCATAAATCTGCTGAAATCGCTGGGTATCAAGGGATGTCAGTCATCACACTACTTTGCTTTATCAAAAAGAAAAAAAAAAGGTGTGCATTCAGTGAAAGAGCAAGAGAATGGAACTAGCATTTACTGGATTCCCAATGCCCACCAAACAATTTACCCAAATTATCTCATTTAGTCTTCACATAGTCCCATGAAGTCAGTATCACCAGCATCTTTTCAGAGACAGAACCATGTGGAGTTAGACACTGGCCTGAGACCCATGCCCACGTCTGTCACTCCACAGGCAGCATGCCCTCTGCAGTATGGCTTTCCCTTCACTTTACAACAAACCTCATCCCTACCAACAGACCAATTAATCCTAAGTATACAGAGAAACCCTGCCTGACTTTGGAGCACGGTTTCAATCTCTTCATCTGCAAATGGTGATATTAATTATGTTTGCTGTGTCAGTGCAGGGGGTGGATGTTAGCTTGACTTGAGGACTGTGGAACGTTCAGAGTGCAGAATGATAACAGGGAGCAGGCAGGCATGCCCTGAGTCCTTATATTTTTCTTAAATTATTTCTTCTTCCTCAGTGTCTCTCTCTGGCCTGTTCTTTTATTCCCCAGCAGTGTGAAAACAGCCACGAAACTTCCTCTGTTGTGCTTCTAGGCCTGTGTAATTGGTATTGCAAACCAAAGACTGACAAGGAAACAGTTTGTGTGTGAAGAGGAACACTGACCACACATCTTTATACACACACTGTTTCCTTGTCAGTCTTTAGTTTGCAGTTCTATATTACAGAAGAAGACTTATTCTCCATACTTCTTTTGCTCTTTATACATTGATAGGAAATTCTTTGAATTCTAGCTTCAGAGTCCTCTCATGTTCATGTTTTATTGCTCTCAGTTGGGGAGGCATGTTTTTTGGAGGTCAGAAAGTAGGCCTGTGCTTTTATAATGTTATCCCAGTCGTCGAGTGGAAGAAAATATCCGTTACCCTTTTGTCTTCCAGCCTTCTTTTAGAGGTAGACTATCACCAGGCACAACTGCAGCTCACAAAGGCTTAGAGTAATATTATGTCTTCAGGAAGAAGTATACTCAAACTCAGCTGTTAACCATGGCTATACCTATGTTTTTCTTGCTTCATATATTTTATTGTTTATTTAAAATCTTTCTTCAGTGACTTCTCTTTAATACTCTGATATGGTTAAAGACCGAATAAGACAATGTCTTCAGTGGGACCATATGGTATCAGTTGCTGAGTTGCTTACTCAGCTAGTTGCATAATTGTTCATGCTTGCTTGCTTTCCAACACAGATTCACTTAAAATCCAGCATATTGGGCATCGTTAGGTGGCTGTGTTCTGAAGGTACATTCTGGTCAAGTATCTGTATACTCTCTGACACTTTCCAGCCTTGTGCTTCTTATATCTCCAGCATTACTGAGGAATAAAAAGTCCAGGTGTGCACACTTCAGAAAAGGATATGTAGCAGCATTATGGACCATCATGATTATCTGCAAACTCACTGAGAAGAATGAGGCCCACTGCCTTCTTAGAATAGTTCTCAGGCACTGGCTGTCATTTTGATGAACAGAGATGTGCCCACAGCCTGGCTTAGAGGGAGCCCCAAGGTCATATCATAATTAATTCTACAAATCAGATACATGTTTGTGATTCTTGGTTCTCATGTCTGTTGCATGAGAATATATTCAACTAAAGGGGGAAGGCAGTTTCTTCTTTTTAACTATTTTTTAATTTAAATTCAATTTGCCAACATATAGTATAACTTCCAGTGCTCATCCCATCAAGTGCCCTCCTCAGTGCCCATCACCCAGTTACCCCCACCCCCCAATCCTCCTCCCCTTCCACAGCCCTGTGGTTGTTTCCCAGAGTTAGGAGTCTCTCATGGTTTGTCTTCCTCTCTAATTTTGCCCCACTCAGTTTCCCTCCTTTCCCTTATAATCCCTAAAGGCAGTTTCATTTGTATTGACATTCCATTTATTGAATACAGAAAAGGGAATTTTCAATACTTGAAACATATTTGACAATATACACTTTTAGGATTTTCAAATTTATACTTCACAAGCATCCTAAAAAAAACAAACAAACATTTTTAGCTGCAGAGGGTCATGGTCAGGCTCTGTTTTAAAAGAAACACGCTGGAAATATTACTGAATTTGCTGTTGGGCTGCTACTGCCTTTGCTGGGTTGGGAGAGAAAGTGTGAACCTATTTGTGGGCTAAAAGTATAGTCAATATGGATTGCCTCAGCCCAGGAGAGAATACTTAATTGTACAGTTTATCTTTCTTTGGATCTAATAGGTTTCAGTCAGAGGTCATCTTGCTAAATGCTTTGAACTTGAATAAGAATTTAATTTGTGAAATAACTGAATTACAGGAAATTAGAGAATCAGGTGAATGGGGGTCCAAGCAAATGAATTGAGGACAGCTCATTTATATTTAGTAAAGTGATACTACAAACAGGGTTATTACCCTAGGGTGGGCTCCATCTTAGGGGGGTTCTACACAGCCTGAGAAGAGGCACTAGCAAAGGACCTGAGATGACCACCAAAGGGTTGCATCCCTGCTGCCCCTGGAAGTAGAATGTATGCCTCTCAGGTGGTCATGACTCTGCTGAGGGTCCAGACACTTAGCCTCTCTCTCCCTTCCTGACAGTGGTCATTGACATGGATTCATAGCCAGCTCACCCCTGATACAGAGCCTTTGGACTTAGACCAGGTGGATGTCAGAATCTCCAGGGAAACCTCATAAACTCTAAGTCCCAAACCCCTTTGTGAGCAGATGCCTAAACAGGAATTTGTGTAGAAAGGTCACAGGGAGTTAGCCTGGACCAGCAGTGGAGTCTTCTGGGAATGTGCCCTGGAGAGCAGAGAAATTACAGGCTCACGAGACTACAGGTGATTGTGGCCTCTCTCACAGGCAGGGCTGCCAGAGTCCACTTGTTTTTGTTCCTTCTCCCAGTCCCATGGTTGTAAACATGAGAATTTTAGTTCTTTGAGAAAAATATGGAGGTTTAAGTTTCCCAAAACTGCCATTCATGCTGATATAAAATCATGAAACCATTACATCAACTGGCACCCTGGCATTGTAATTCTCCTTTAAAATGAAAGATGTTTTATCCTTAAATGACTACCTGTCACCTTGAATTTTAATCTTTCCCCAGAGATGTGAGGTGTTAATTACTGTCACCGCTAAGTGACTTGTATGCTGTCCAGGTAGTAGCACCAGTAGTCTCAGACTCCTCCAGCCAGGCGAATCTCAAGCCTGGGATTAGCCCAGAGCACTTGGCTCCTCCAATATCTCCCTTGGCCCTCTGTCATCCTGAAACCTGACACATCTCACCTCAGGGCATGGTCCTTCTATCTCTCTGTCCCACACCTGTACAAGGTTTATATCTCACCTCCTGAAGATCTTGATGAAATGGTCCATTTCCCCCAACTGTCTCCTCTATTTCATTTCATGACTCTTGGGATTCTTCAGGTATAGTCAGTTCCCAACTTTCCTCAATGAGCCTTAAAGCCCCTGCACCTCCTGTCACCATAACCCAGGTTCTGTACACCTTTGTGGGGCACACAACCTGTTGGAGGAAGTCTGTATTCAGACACTAGAGAAAGAATGTAGAAATCAGAGTGGGAAGTCAGAGACCTATGAGAAATGCCGAGCTGCCTTTAGAGGGGAGGGAGTTCCTTATGCAGGCCCATGGTGCCCTGAATGGGCTTAATGTTCTTAAGTCACTATCTTCACATTTTTTTACATTTTTGACCAAGCAGCCCTGCATTTTTATTTTGCAGTGGGCCCCACAAATTATAGAGGCAGCCCATCTTCCAGTGAATCTGTACCTTCAAGTAGTAGGTTTTTTCACTTGATAAGGTTACACAGCCCATCATCTCACAAATTAGAGCATCACCTGTGCAAACTATTAGGCAGCAATTTCAAAATCTTTTAGAAAGACCTGCTAGCTAATGCTATTCACACTGTTCATACTAGTGTCTTCCAATTTTTAATCTTACAGTTTCTAATTTGCAGCTCATTTCCTTCCCAGGAGCCTTACCAATCACTCACCTGAGTTCAGGGCCTATTTCAATAATTTGGAGCCACACATGTGGTTGATTGGGATACTGCACAGTGCACTGCAGAGGTGCTGAGATGAGAGCATTTGCCAGACATGGAGTAAGATGAATCAGGGCTGACATTCTAACTCCAGTGTTTGAATATTATACTGCTTATTTCCATGCTTGAAAAGTGGACACAATAAAACATCTATCAAATGAATTTATAATTATACCAGATATCACATGTAAATATGTATAATTCGTTTTTTGACTAGTAATTACTCCCTCTAAGAAAAGTAAGTAAAAAGTATGAGTGAAATGTGCAAATTGCTAGAACTCAGGAGAGTTGAATGTGTGGGAGCTTTCTTTCATTAGGAGGATGGAGGGAAGGGGAGGAGGCAAGGAGACTAGGAGGGACCACATCCAGGATTTATGTGCCCTCCCTGAGCTTCGATTTTACATTTATTAAACTGTGTTATAGATGGGTCGATTGTTAGTTAATGAGATAATTATGCTGAGTACTTGCAATGCTCTCTGATATATATATTAAATAAGACCTATTACAAGTGAGTTACACTCTCTTGTTCAGAGATGGGCCTTTCAAAAGCAGAGATAAAGCAAGAGTCTTTTGGTAGAGGAAGATGGTTTAAATGTAATTTGTGGTATATCTGTTCATTCTAATACCTGTGTACATTGCAGATTTTTAAGTGAGATTTAGTCTCTATAATAGGCATGAACTCAAATAGCATCCATTTGTGCTTGGATAACACACCAACGACATTAGCTTTAGAAAAAAAAAACTACACTATTTTATTTCTGTATTAAAGAGTGAATTTGTATTGGACTGCTTCCTTTTCCTTATGCTGTTGCATGAGAAGCTCTGTCTCTTAGCCCCTTAGATCAGCAGCATTGGCTTCACATGATAGTCCACTCCGTCCCCTGGAGCAGGAGTAGGTTCAGCCATAACATAAGCTCCAAGAGCCCCAGCCAACATTAGCAGGCTCCCCACATCTGAGCAATGATGGCACACTGCTTCCTCCATCCATCCCCTTGGAGGGGATGCATCATTCCATTCTTCTGCCATTCTGAGGATAAAGCACATGCTTTATGAGGATTATGGATTTTACTAACTGTAAAATCGTTACTAGCCTACGAGAGCAAGATTTCCTCAGATAAGTAAATAAAGTAATGTAGACGCTGCTGAGTTGAAACTTGAAGATTCAGATTTCCTCGTCTTATTTTTGTACTTAATGTCTTTTATTTCTAAACTGATGACAGTACATAATTTTTACAAGGTTTCGTATTTAATTGTAATATTTTATAAACTATTCATTTTAACAAATTATAAACTAATAATTTATAATTACAGTGAAACTATGATCTACCATAGTAATAAAATATTACTACTGGTTAATATATTATGCATTATAATATTGCTGATAGTTGTACATAAGTAGTTTGCTTGCAGTATGATATTTAATATAGTGATTCTACTCTTTTTAAGTTTGGAGATTTCTTAATTCATATGAGAAAGTTAAGACATTTGTCTACTATGTAGGATGAAAGACAAATGATTTTGCTGACAGAAGGGAAAGGTATGAAAATGTTATGTCTGATAGGAATGAAGTTTTATTCCCTTGCTCCCCAACTAAGAAAACTCCTGAGATGGACCACCCTTGCTCTCTGTCTCTTGGGGCACTGGGTTACTTTGATCATGACGTCTCTGGCTATCTTGAGAGTAAGTTTCTCACTTCTTTGCCTCCACCAGAGAGATTATGAGGAAGAACTCAGCCTTCTGGCTCTGGAGCCTCCGAATGTGGTACTTGAGGAAGGGGTAAACTCACCATTTTGTGGTCCAACTTTGAGGGATTAAAGCATGGTTAATCATAGAAAATCCCAAGTGTGTGACACATCATTTCTCTGGTATCTCCTTAATAAATCATGTCAGTGCCCCTAATGTCTCCATAAAGTAGACCACATCCTTTTTGCTGCCTCCAGAACAGAAGAAATCTAATATTCACAAATGAATAGGAGAAAAGATTTAGCAAACAGATTAACCAATAATTGAAAAGATTCAATATACAGTTTTGTTATAGTTTTTAAAGTCTAAATAAAATGGACAATTCGCAGGAAAGATAAATTGTAAAATCTAGACCCAAGAGGTAAACAAATAACATTAGGAAAAATTGTAAAGGTTGTCATAGAATTTCCTCCAAATAAGTTATCAGAGCCAAATTCATGTTTTTTAGATTTTCTCAGAATCAGTACTCTCAGAACTTGACTGGATATTACAAGTAGTGTAGGAACGCACCCTCCTTGTAATAAAGTTTTATTTTGTGGTGACTTTCCTGTGACTGTTCTGATCTTAATTCAGAAAGCTAGTGAGGACAATAAAGTGCTGCACATCTGTAGTATATAATAATGCATATAGATCAGTCTCAACACAAAAGGCAAAGCTTGCAAGGAAAACGGTATTACACTGAAAGACCTGCAGCTTCCAGGACTTCTTGACAGGTTGTAAGGTGGTTCTGCATCAAGGGAGGAGGTGCAGCTGTGCAAATGTAGCAGCTGTGACACGAAAAAGGAAACACTTGTAATCATTGAGATTGACTACAAAAACCCAAGAGATAAATACTGTTCCCTTTCTGTGGTGACCCTGGGACAGACCCCTTGTGGGATGATTAAAGCGAGAGTGTCAGATCTGGGACTAAAGCTGGGCAAAGTTTGGTAAATTACAGCCGATGGGCCAGATGGGGTCAAGATGTGTTTTTTTTATTTTTTCTTTTTCTTTTTCTCTTCCTTCTCTTCTTTGTCTTTCTTCTTTCTTCTTCTAAGCTTAGAAAAGTCTTTACATTTTTAAAGGATTGTAAACAAACAAACAAACAACATAGCAGTAGCAATACCAACAAAGCCCCCCAAACAAAAGAAGAATGTGTGATAGATTCTGTGTGTGCAAGCCTGAAATTTTTGATCTCTGAACCATTACAGAAAAGAGTTCTATGACGCCTGCTTTAGACACATTCTTACCTTTCTGCCTTCATAATATAACAGGTTTTTTGGATGTTAAGATCAATAAATACAAAAAGTAACAAGTAACGTGACCTAATAGGTGAATAATTTGGGGAAATTAGTTCTAAAATTGTTACTTGCGGGCAGCCCCGGTGGCTAAGCGGTTTAGCGCCGCCTTCAGCCCGGGGTGTGATCCTGGAGACCCGGGTTCGAGTCCCACGTCAGGCTCCCTGCATGGAGCCTGCTTCTCCCTCTGCCTGTCTCTTCCTCTCTCTCTCTCTCTCTCTCTCTTTCTCTCTCTGATGAATAAATAAATAAAAAACCTTTAAAAAAATAAAAAAATAAAATTGTTACTTGCTAATGATATGATTATATGTTTAGGAAACCTAAAGGAGACAATGGAAAAGTTAGATTATAGAAAGTATTAAAGATTTGAGAACAAAGATAAAAGCATTCTCAAAAGTCAGTAAGGAAAAATAAACAACCATCACACCAGAAGTACTAGGAAAAATTTTTTTTTTCATTTGCAAAAGAAGAATCACTAATAGAAAATACAGGTACAAAATAATTATTAAACCTGTAATCAAAGGAAGGGACATTAAACAAATGTGTATTGCCTCTCTTTTCTGGGTCAAGCATTGTTTCAGGTGCTGAAATAAAAATTAAGACCAAGATTCACTCTGGGAATTAGCCACGATGTTCTCAAAGGTGATAACAAAGTCCTATAAAGGACCGTGGAAAGAGGCGAAATATGTCATCTAGTGTTGGCGAGAGAATAATGCTGCAGTTTGTGGAAAGCAGCTTTCAGAAGCCCCCACCTGAAGTACATCATGTCACATATACTCAGACGTTATGCATGGGCCAAGTGGAAACCCCTAAGCCCCACCAAGAGGAGTCCACTGCAAATAGAAAACAAATAGATATGGAAGATGGGAGAGGTGGGCAAATAAATTTTCATTATATTCATAATATTTATTCTGCAATGAATGAAACTCTATTAAACAGTGGATTTTCAAGAATGGCTCTGACATATTATCCTGGATTTCTTTATGGACTCCTCCTAAGACCCAAAATTTTGATCAGGGGAGCAGTATATCACCCAGTTCCTGTTTGCACAAGTGCTTGAACTTTCCTCAAAGAAACATGTTGTAAGAACGTAGACCATTTCTCCCACTTTTCAGACTGTACTATTCCTTGCTTAAAGCGTCGAAGATATGAAGGCAAAGTCTAGAGTAGACAGTACTCTTCTATATCCATTGTCCAGATGGAAAAATAAAACCCTCCAGCAAGAGTCTGGCTGCTTTGAGGCATTTGGTATTTGGTTCCACTTATTTATTTATTTGTTTATTTATTTAGATTTAGATTTAGATTTTACACTGGTATTCTTTGCAAGGACAATTCTTCCATCTTACCTGGAAGCACATGGACATGAGCTGGTCTGTGAGAAAACTTAAGCTTTCTATACCCTGTAGTCACTGAGAACTTCAATAAAGATGTTTTCTAGTTGGGTCCTTTGCACAAAACTAGTTAGGACAAGTGATCAGACAGAGTTTTTAGGGGACTAAACAATTTCTATTCTTGTAGTTCTAGTAGAGAATGTTTTTTGAATCTAATTAACAAGAGGGCTTCAACACCTATTGTTATTTAGGCTTTTGGTTTCTAGAAGAAAATGGCAAATAAATAACTAGAATGTCTCAGAGCTATTAAAACAAAATAATTCCAGAGGATGTGTCATGGAATCATTAGAGTTTTGCTCAGCTATCTGTGCCTTATACATCTATAGGGCTGTACAGTCCTATAGGATACATCTATACCATATGAAAGATTGGGCAGCACAGGGCACTGGTGATGGAGAAAGTGAGTCTTTCCAGGTTATCCTTAGTGCTCCCTTTGGGTGTCGCCTACCTGCTATTCCTATGTAAAAATGTGGTGTTGTTTTAAAGGAATTTTAGCATGTACTAATTCTTTGGAAACTTACAATATTGGTTGGTAGGTGTAAGACAATATAGTTTAAGATATTTGCCATGTAAGCCAAACACAGGAAAGCCAAGTTTACTTGCCTAAAAGAAGTCCTAGAGATAAAGAAAAAAAAGTTTCCACATATGTCCAGAATGAAACTTACTACATCCAGCTTCCACTGTAGTGGCAGGAGGCCTCGCTCCGTCCCGTGCAGTCAGCTTTGTTGCATGACATGAGAGCTCAAATGTGAAGCTATTTACTCACTCACATTCACAGTGAATCTTAGGGATAGTTCTCCAAGTTGAAGAAGCATACAGATTCTTTTTTTTTTTTTTTAAGATTTTATGTATTTATTCATGAGAGACACACACACAGAGAGAGAGAGAGAGAGAGAGAGAGGCAGAGACACAGGCAGAGGGAGAAGCGGGCTCCCCGCAAGGAGCCCAAAGTGGGACTCGATCCCAGACCCCAGGACCACACCCTGAGCCAGCCAAAGGCAGATGCTTAACTGCTGAGCCACCCAGACATCCCAAGGCCATGGACTTTTACTGAAGAGTGTGCTAATCTGTTCCATCTCCAAAAACAGCTTTGATCTTAAAGTTTTATCTTAATGAATTCCCTTGATGACTCACAATGACAAGATATCTGATCACACAGCTCTTCAATATGCCAGAAGAGAGCAAGAGAGATGCTGGTTCCTGCTAGGAAGTCTATGTATCCAAGTTTACCCTGCATCTGAGAATGAAGCAGAGGGTTGGTAAAAGCCCATAAACCAGCTCTCTCCACAGAACTATCCTCTGTTCAGTGGGATTAGAGATAACAGAATCTGACTAAATAACTATGGATAAGGGTAAAGATTTTTATCTATGCTTTTTCTTTTAAGCTTTAGATGTTCCTTTAGGGTGAAAAAACTCAGCAGAGGTCTGAATCACTTGATTTCTCAATTTGACTAAGTTCTGAGAAATCTTTTGAACAGGAAATAACTTATACTAAGCTCTCCCAGAAGTCACAGCGTCTGAATTTGGGAAATGAAGTTATGAATCCCAAATTTCTGGCTACACATCCATTTATGGTCAATTGTTTTGATTTGTTGCTATTTTTCAAAGTATCTTTTTTAAAAATCAAATTGCTATAATGGAAACTAAGAACCACCATCTCATACTAATCAGAGTAACTGTAGAGATGTAGTCGGATTGTATCCGTGTAGTTATGAAGGCTAATTTAGTCTATTAGATTCCAGTATGTTCATTCACTTATTCTAAAGTGATAAGTGATTGGCATGAAGTCTGTAACTATCCATTTTTTATAAAATAAAATTGCTTCTTAACTGCTTTTGTACTGCTACAGTATGTATCCCCCCCTCCCCCAGATAGAATTGACACCCAGCATTGTGTAAGTTTAAGGTGTACCACCATAGCTGCCACCTCCATCCTATCACATAGTTACAATTTAATGCATTTTTGAAAGGCTCTTAAGCTAAATGCAACCATTGTTACCAGTAAAATCATTTGGGAAGCCTACACACAAAACAAATTTGGATCCCATGACCACTGTTAAAATAAATGTAGACCTTGATTTGTTGGTTAAGGACCATTAAGCTGCTGTATCAAGAGACTCCAAGGTTTTTTGGGATCCCTGGGTGGCTCAGCAGTTTAGTGCCTGCTTTTGGCCCAGGGCATGATCCTGGAGTCCTGGGATAGAGTCCCACATCGGGCTCCCTGCATGGAGCCTGCTTCTCCCTCTGCCTGTGTCTCTGCCTCTCTCTCCTCTCTCTCTCTCTCTCTCTCTCTCTCTTTCTCTCTCTTTCTCTTTGTGTGTATCCCTCATGAATAAATAAATAAAATCTTTTAAAAAATGTTAAAAAAAGAGAGAGACTCCAAGTAATTCAGTGATATGAAGAGAATAGGAATGTCTCATGTAGGAATGTGGAGGTGAACATTTCAGGCTGGTAGGCTTCTCTGACTCCTCCAGTATTCCAGGAAGCAGGCTGGTAATGCATTCTCCTTGTCATTTTCAGCATATGACTGCAGAGCTACTTCTGTTTGACCACATTCCTCTTTGGGAGAGATAAGAACATTGGGAGTGGATTTTGATGGGCAAATAGCAGTCTTCACCACTACATTAATCTCCACAAGTTACATAAATAGTATGTTGGCCTGTGAATTCTAAATTGCTATTGATAACTGAGATAACTTCGACTTTTATTCCAATTTGAAAATATGGTTCAATAAATATGGAATGAGGGTGTATTTCCAAATCAAATCTTTATCACTATTTTGTAACAATTTCTAAACCCAGATTCTCAGTAGTGTTTCTTTTGCTGTCTTCACTCATGGTAGCGTTGTCCCCACCGTGTAGTGACAATGCACAGGGGAGACTTACCTGGCAGGACTGAGTCCCTTTCATTTCCTCCTTGTCAACAAGCACCACAGTTGTTAGAGATAGAAAGCTGTGTTGATACGAACATGTCTGATTATTTTCAGACCATCTGGATCTGTTTTAAAAAGCGATATTAACAAGGCATATGGCAAATAAACCCTACATCCTCTTTGGCTCTACTGAAGCTATGGATTTATTCTCATGACCAGTCCCAAAGAGAAGGCTAAAATTTCATCTACCATCAACCAATACAACTGCATTTCTCTTACCTAGTCGAGAAACCTCAAGAAGTTTGGCAAACACCCTTTTTCATTTCCAGCCTAGATGTTCAAGAGAGAAGACCTGTATTCCAAGACAGTAGTCTTGGGACAGTGTGAAGGTAAATTATGCAAAGCAAAAGGATTTGCAATCATATTCAAATATTTTGCCTTCCTGATGATAATGCCCTAGTCTCTGTAAAGAAACGCAGTTAGATTACTAAACCACCAGGTGGCACCACAGAGAGTGTAAATTTCTGCACCGGTCCCCAGGGTGTGCAAAGGTTTGCTCTTTGGTTAAGTATCTGTTATTTCTCACATCAATATTTTGTAATTCTTCTGTGCAGTCAAAGCTTGTTGGAGAAAAAACAACGTTCCCCTTCTGGTTTATTTACTTAAATTATCTATGAACAGATAGTGTTTTATTAATTATAATATTTTATCAATGCTCTAAAATTAAATGCTAGAATATTGACAAAGCATTTACAATTCATCGTGGTTATAAACCAAGAGATGAACAGTGGAAACTACATACTTTTAAAATGTGCACTTTAAGGGTGCTAGAGTGGTTCAATCAGTTAAGTGTCTGCCATCGGCTTAGGTCATGATCTCCAGATCCGGGGATTGAGCCCCGAGTGGGGGCTGAGCAGGGAGCCTACTTCTCTCCCTCTCTCTCTCTCTCTCTGTCTCCTTCTGCCCCTCCTTCCTCCTCATTCTCTCTCTCTCAAATAAATAAAATCCTTAAAAAATAAATAAAATGTGTACTTCATGTACTTTGTACATGAAGGAGAATTTAAAATCCAGGTGGTTTTTTGAAATATCCACTATTGAACTACTGTGGTCATGAACTTTCATAAGAGGAGGACTTAAGACTCTTGGAATCTTTCAAATATAAACCCTCTTCTGTTTGTCTTCAGAAGGGGAGGCAGGGTGGTTACTTTTTTGAATCCACTCCTTGGTCTGTGAGGGCACTTTCTTACTGGCTGATCAGGCCCCTGGGCAGGGCTAACCCTCTACTTTGCAGGTTCTACAAAGTCAAGGCATGTTGCTCAGGGAACTGTACTGCTGGCAAACAGCTGGCAGCTCCACAGGCACTTAGAACTAACGACTGTGTCAGCTGCATGTTGCAAAAACAGTTCCTGCCCAGAAGGACTCCATTCAGCTTCCAAAGGTCCCTGAGATTTCTAGAAAGTCATCAGATCCCATGCGTTAACATGCGAAGCAATTTAATGAACCCTGTGGGATTACTGTATTGTTAGATGGAGGGAGGGTGATACAGAGATCATTCCTGGTAAGTGCCTGCCCAGGAGGAGCAATAAGGGATGCTAGCACAAGAGCCCATGCTAAGTAAAATCACAGGTACTGGCTGTAGGGACAGAGTAACCTTTTTCTCCTGCCAGCTCCAGTCTGCCAGACTCAATGATTCCTTTGTGTGCTTGAAAATGGATGAATCTCATAGCCCCAATGTTCCCTTCTCTCTGTAAGAGGACTGACACTCTAGATCTGTTATTTTTTTTTAATATATATTTCTCTTTTCAGCTCTTCTGACTTCTAGCAGTTCTAACTATAATTCCATTGTTTCTCCTGTGGGTACTAATAGGACTTTGAGTTTCTAGGGAAGTCTTCAAATGCCATTAAATATTTTGTAGTGTAACTAATAAGGCAATGGGCAATGCCTCAATATGATTCAAATGATTGAAGCCATACATAAAACATTTCAAGTTTAGTAGATAAAGAGGTCACAATACCAAGTTGGAATCTAGTAGGGATGAGGGAACTTGCTCTTGCTCTCTCATGTTTAGTATTTTCTTCTCCCATAGAGGCAAATAATACATGGACAAGTGCTGGCAGGAAATGAAGTGCTACTTTATGGAGATATTATTGTGTATTTTTAATGATGATGGGAGCTTTTACCAGACATGCATTCTTAGTCTCCCTTGATGCAATGAACTCCGTAGTTTCGTTGGTCCCTCAAGGAAGCCCTAAAGATCATCATAAGAAACACCACACCGGGCTCTCTGCTCCTCCCCATTCAACAGACAGCTGCATCTTCTGGTGCAGTGCCAGCCGCGTCCCCAAGACACGATGGTGAAGGTTGGAATGAATGGATTTGGCCGTATTGGGCGCCTGGTCACCAGGGCTGCTTTTAACTCTGGCAAAGTGGATAGTGTCGCCATCAGTGACCCCTTCATTGATCTCAACCACATGGTGTACATGTTCCAGTATGATTCTACCCACGGCAAATTCCACGGCATGGTCAAGGCTGAGAACAGGAAACTTGTCATCAATGGGAAGTCCATCTCCATCTTCCAGGAGCAAGATCCCGCCAACATCAAAAGGGGTGATGCTGGCGCTGAGTATGTTGTGGAGTCCACTGGGGTCTTCACCACAAAGGGGAAGGCTGGGGCTCACTTGAAGGGCGGGGCTAAGAGGGTCATCATCTCTGCTCCTTCTGCCGATGCCGCCATGTTTGTGATGGGCATGAATCGTGAGAAGTATGACAACTCCCTCAAGATTGTCAGCTATGCCTCCTGCACCACCAACTGCTTGGCTACTATAGCCAAAGTCATCCATGACCACTTTGGCATTGTGGAGGGCCTCATGACCACCTTCCATGCCATCACTGCCATCCAGAAGACCGTGGATGGCCCCTCTGGAAAGCTGGCATGAGGGCCGATGGGCTGCTCAGAACATCATCCGGGCTTCCACTGGCACCACCAGGGCTGTGGGCAAGGTCATCCCTGAGCTGAACGGGAAGCTCACTGGCATGGCCTTCCGTGTCCCCACCCCCAACGTGTCAGTTTTGTGGATCTGACCTGCCACCTGGAGAAAGCTGCCAAATATGACAACATCAAGAAGGTAGTGAAGCAGGCATCGGAGGGCCCCCTCAAGGGCACCCTGGGCTACACTGAGGACCAGGTTGTCTCCTGTGACTTCAACAGTGACACCCACTCTTCCACCTTTGACGCTGAGGCAGGCATTGCCCTCAGTGACCACTTCCTCAAGCTCATTTCCTGGTATGACAATGAATTCGGCTATAGCAACCGGGTGGTGGACCTCATGGTCCACATGGCCTCCAAGGAGTAAGAGCCTCCTGGACCACCAACCCCAGCAAGAACAAGAGGAAGAGAGAGGCCCTCAGCTTCTGGGGAGTCCCTGCCCCAACTTAATCCCCCAACACATGGAGAATCTCCTGACCTCCAGTTTACATCCCAGACCCCGAGGAAGGGGAGGGGCTTGGGGAACCCTACTTTATCATGTACCATCAATAAAGTATATTGTACCCCCCAAAAAAAAATAAAGAAAGAAAGAAACGCCACACCGTTTGGTCTCATGCCCTATACTGCACTGGCTGGATTCTGAACTCAGGCCATCTAACTAATTAGGGTTTTTAATAAGTCTATGATAACAAAACAATGTTTCATTGAATTAACTAGTTGCTTTTTGTTGTTAAAGTTAAGCATCATATTTTACCATTGAATTCAGAAGCAAACTATTGGGCTGCATAAAAACACTTTAGATTACAATCATAACTCTTCCAGGCTTAATCCTCTGCTTATTAGTCATGTTCTTATACATGTGTCAGATGCAGCCAAGGATTTGTGATCAGTCCAGTTTCAAAGAAAATGCTCAAATTGATTTATGGAACCAGGCTCCCTATCTTTTATCTTCATGCCTCCCCCCGAAGAAGAAGAAGAAGAAGAAGAAGAAGAAGAAGAAGAAGAAGAAGAAGAAAAGAGGAAGGAAGAAAAGAAAGAAGGAAGAAGAAGAAGAAAGAAGAAGAAGAAGAAGAAGAAGAAGAAGAAGAAGAAGAAGAAGAAGAAGAAGAAGAAGAAGAAGAAGAATAGAAAAGAGAAAAAGGAAAAACAGTGTTTCCCCTGATGACTGAAACTCCAGCTCTGACCCCAGATTCATCAATAACCTCAACTAAATTGCTTTCCAGCCAGAAGCCTGGTTTTAAAAGGTAACTCAGACCTGGTGGAAGCAGGAAGTAGAAAATTTCCCTGATGGGATCCCCTGCCTTCTGCTTTAGCATCTTTCATAGGAGATGCTTCCATGTTTGAACAATTTGAATTAATAAAACAATCCTCTCACGATGCTACAATCTACCAGTTTTACTTCTATGTACTAGTCCTGATTTGCTGCCTGGAGTCTCACTGAAGAATTCCTCCTGATTATCCATAGGCTGCCTTTTAAACATTTGAAGACACCCAGCATATTCTTTGTTCCTGTGACGCACGTCAGCTTCCCTAGACTGTGGTGCTGTGGTGGGGTTTTGGACCTGAGCACACCACTGCCTTGTCTGGATATTCATGAGCTTGTCTCAGGCTCTGACTTCAGGTTAAGCTTCTCCCCATAGATAAAGCTGACGAGCACAGAGTCACTAGAGAAGAAAAAGAGCTTAGTGCATAGACAGTTTTGTGTGTGTATTCATGTGGGTGCCGGTGATCTCACACATCCACTTTTAAAAGCCTGGGAATACTTCAGTTTTTAGCTTGAAAGCAGGAATAGATATTTTCAGTAGACTTGGTGAAGAGTTCAGTCACATATTTTGTACTCATCTGTTGGCCCCATGAGGACCACATAGGTTGTTAATATTTACTAGTTAATGCTCAGTTAACGTTTACTGAAATGAGGACTTCTTAAAAAAAAAAAAAAGTAAACCCTAAAAGAGAAATTTAACAAATTGGGTTCCTTGTAGATTATTATTTTATTTGTAAAATAAGTGGGTTTAACTAAAATATATCTGACACCCCTTTCACTTCTTATATTTGCTGGTGATTTGCAAATAAAAGGAATTCATATATTATAGTTCAGTCTCATGAGAGGTCATATTTTGCACTTCAGAAATGCAAATGGCAGGTGGCTCATTACACGTTTTTTCTCCCAATGAGGGACAAGATCACAAAGGCAAAGTTGGAACCATGGCAAAAGTGGAAACTTAAAAAAAAAAAAGTTTTGTATTTAAATATTGTCAGCGTTTATGAGACAGCAATAACAACATATTAATGTCTTCAGGTATATTTTTTTTCAGATGGGAAATGCATATATTCAGGTGGCTTTAGGAAGCAATGTTTCAGAAACCAATTGTTGGGGGTGCATCACAGCATTGCTTTCTTTTTATGAGCGAGGAGTCAACCAATGGTCATGTCCCACACCTGACCTCAGGAACTTCAGGCTCTCTGGAATGTGGGCTAATGTGTTGGTGGGGACTGGCTGCCCTACCTGTTCACTTTCTCTGTATCCATTCTCATTTCCATATTTTTCCCTCCGTTGGGCATAATTTCAGGGTTGATATGAAACCAACAAATTCTAGCCCTCACTGCTGTCTAAGGACAAAAAGTCATTCTGACACATAAGAGCACCTGTTTGTCCCTAATCAGAGAAATAACCAACCAAGTTACTGTCTGGGTTTCAGGAGAGAAAAATGGAAAGGTTCAGGCCCATCGAGTGGGTGGAGGGATGAAATATAGAGGAGGCAAGTGGCTTCTAAACAGGTGGGCAAAGGTGATCAAAATGCCTAATGTTCACTAGGGTCAGTTGCAGGAAGAAGGTGGCTGTTACAAGTTTCACTATAGTTAAAAAAGTTAAGATGTTTACAGATGAAGTAGGTCTTGACTTGGCCATCAGTTTTGAGGGGCTCAGCCAGGTAAGGCACTGTAGTTACACATGTTGGATTCTCTGGACTCTTTAAAGCTGGTAAATCGACACAGCATTCCTTATCCTTACCCTTAATCCATGAATCCCACTGTTTGCAGGTGCTCCAGTCCCACTGCTTCTTAGAGGAAAGGAACATTTCATCTTCTAGCTTTTTCCTGTCTTGGTGGGGCAGTCTAGGTGACCAGTTGGCCCACAGCTAAGTGAAGGCTCAAGTCAGCAGTGTCCTTTGGCCCCACTGTTTCAGAAAGCACGCTGAATAATAGAGAACATTACTGTCTAGCTCTTTTGACTATACTCAGTTCACCCTTCTTTACCTTCGCTAGGGGTTTAAAGCACTTAAAGAAGGAGTGGAGCGGGATCCCTGGGTGGCGCAGTGGTTTTGCCTTTGACCCAGGGCACGATCCTGGAGACCCGGGATCGAATCCCACGTCGGGCTCCCGGTGCATGGAGCCTGCTTCTCCCTCTGCCTGTGTCTCTGCCTCTCTCTCTCTCTCTCACTGTGTGCCTATCATAAATAAATAAAATAAAATAAAAAGTTAAAAAAAAAAAAGGAGTGGAGCATGTGGCTAACAAGAAACTTCATTTTGGCTCTTCTTATCATGGCAAAATGTTCAAGGGCAATTGCCTTTGCATACCACCTCAGTATATTTGCAGCATTATCTAATTTTCTAACCATAAGTGACTAGTTATTGACGGTGCATTAAAAATCATCCCACTTTCTCTTTATTTCATTCATAAAAGTTTATCGTTTTTTAAATCAATTTAAAGTCAAGACACTAAATTTATTTATTTATTTATAAATTTATTTTTTATTGGTGTTCAATTTGCCAACATATAGAATAACACCCAGTGCTTATCCCGTCAAGTGCCCACCTCAGTGTCCGTCACCCAGTCACCCCCACCACCCGCCCACCTCCCCTTCCACCACCCCTAGTTCATTTCCCAGAGTTAGGAGTCCTTCCTGTTCTGTCTCTCTTTCTGATATTTCCCACTTATTTTTTTCCTTTCCCCTTTATTCCCTTTCACTATTTTTTATATTCCCCAAATGAATGAGACCATATAATGTTTGTCCTTCTCCGATTGACTTACTTCACTCAATATAATACCCTCCAGTTCCATCCACGTCGAAGCAAATGGTGGGTATTTGCCGTTTCTAATGGCTGAGTAATATTCCATTGTATACATAGACCACATTTTTATCCATTCATCTTTCGATGGACACCGAGGCTCCTTCCACACTTTGGCTATTGTGGACATTGCTGCTAGAAACATCGGGGTGCAGGTGTCCCGGCGTTTCATTGCATCTGTATCTTTGGGGTAAATCCCCAGCAGTGCAATTGCTGGGTTGTAGGGAAGGTCTATTTTTAACTCTTTGAGGAACCTCCACACAGTTTTCCAGAGTGGCTGCACCAGTTCACATTCCCACCAACAATGCAAGAGGGTTCCCCTTTCTCCACATCCTCTCCAACATTTGCTGTTTCCTGCCTTGTTAATTTTCCCCATTCTCACTGGTGTGACGTGGTATCTCATTGTGGTTTTGGTTTGTATTTCCCTGATGGCAAGTGATGCGGAGCATTTTCTCATGTGCATGTTGGCCATGTCTATGTCTTCCTCTGTGAGATTTCTGTTCATGTCTTTTGCCCATTTCCTGTTTGGATTGTTTGTTTCTTTGGTGTTGAGTTTAATAAGTTCTTTATAGATCTTGGAAACTAGCCCTTTATCTGATATGTCATTTGCAAATATCTTCTCCCATTCTGTAGGTTGTCTTTGAGTTTTGTTGACTGTATCCTTTGCTGTGCAATAGCTTCTTATCTTGATGAAGTCCCAATAGTTCATTTTTGCTTTGGTTTCTTTTGCCTTCGTGGATGTATCTTGCAAGAAGTTACTGTGGCCAAGTTCTAAAAGGGTGTTGCCTGTGTTCTCCTCTAGGATTTTGATGGAATCTTGTCTCACATTTAGATCTTTCTTCCATTTTGAGTTTATCTTTGTGTATGGTGCAAGAGAGTGGTCTAGTTTCATTCTTCTGCATGAAGACACTAAATTTAAACAGTGTTTAAAAGTTTTATCCATTAAACTTGAGTCTTTAAAGAGCCACCAGAAGTGACCACCAATAACAAGGGCTTACACTGTCGTCTCTCCCAAGAAGGTCTACATGCCACCTGATGTAGGGTAGGTTCCCACATTGCTTTCTTTTTGACACCCTGTTGTTTACTTTGTCATTTACAACAACTGTTTTCTGTGCTTATAGTGTCTATCCACTCTATTAGTAATGTTCTTGAAGAAAGCTCATTTAGCTATTTACCTTGCACTTAGCAAAATGGTAATGAGTGGATTAATGAATGGATCAAAGCAATTCATGGAACAAATGAATGCATGGATGTGATTCTTCTCTGTTACTAGTACAACAAAATTCTTCAGTTGGTCTTTGCTATTGTCTCTGGACTGGGGCTTTCAGCTAACACATAGTAGGAATTGGATTCATCAAAAATCTGCTCCTAGACATCCATCTATATTTCTGAAAATTTGAAATGATAGAAAGTTGTTTCATTATTACAGGAAGAAGTGGAGACAGAATTCCAGGAATGAATGAGTTTTTCTCTGGTTGGTCAGTGATGTTTATTAGTGATAAGGACATAGGAAGTTAATCTCTCTTTTTTGCATGTCCCCTGAAAGCTGTTCAGTAGAACAGATGAGTATCTGTACCATTGGTGACATCCCGTGAGTTTAGACCAGCAGCTTTACAAGGAATTTGGTAGTTACCTCAAATTATGTTTACAAGCTTTTTGTTGTTTTGATAAAATATGTGTGGTATAAGAATTTTGTTTTCAGAAGAGTAACAGGAAAAGAGAAGACAAAACAGAATTTTACTGTCTGCTGAATAGCAATCAGACAGTCACCAGAGCCAAAATACAGCCTGATAGATCATAGCACTTTACATACTTCTTTTTGAGAAACAATAGAAAAACAACCCAAGCATACTTTTAGCTTTTATCACCACTGGAATGCTTTGTAGGGAATTGAACTAGACAGCTACAGAATGTGGACTTGTGTGGACTTCTTTTTTCTTAGAGACAAAATCCTTGCCAATTTAGACATGTCAGCTTGGATTTATACTTTTATGTATTTTTTATTTTTTATATATTTTTTAAAGATTTTATTTATTTATTCATGAGAGACAGAGAGACAGAGAGAGAGAGACAAAGACACAGGAAGAGGGAGAAGTAGGCTCCATGCGGGGAGCCCAACATGGGACTTGATCGAGGCTCTCCAGGATCAGGCCCTGGGCTGAAGGCGGTGCTACACCACTGAGCCACCCGGGCTGCCCTAGATTTATACTTTTAAAGCGAAGAGAAGGGGATCCCTGGGTGGCGCAGCGGTTTGGCGCCTGCCTTTGGCCCAGGGCGCGATCCTGGAGACCCGGGATCGAGTCCCACGTCGGGCTCCCGGTGCATGGAGCCTGCATCTCCCTCTGCCTGTGTCTCTGCCTGTCTCTCTCTCTCTCTCTGTGACTATCATAAATAAATAAAAATTAAAAAAAAATAAAGCGAAGAGAATTTCTCTGAGGAAAAATGGCATTTACCTCCTATATACATTCCCAGAAAATGACTAATTCTGCATGATCATACTTCTATAATGTTGCTCAGTGATAGCTGAAATAAATGAACTAAAGTGATATTGGCTGCTTACAAGGATTAAAAATTGGGTTTTTGGAAAAATCCTGGAAAAATCCTTTGGCCATTTATATTTATGATTTTCTAGACTTTCCCTGAAATTTCTCCCCCTTTTTTCCCTAACCCTTGATAGAACTAGGAACCTTTGATATACAGATGTTCACACAAAACTTGCTTAATGCTAACTTTATCTTTTGAGCATCAAAGATCTCATCAGTTTAATTTATTCTGTCCTTTTCTACATATCCTTGAAATCTTAGCAGTCTTTTATTCTGTACCTATGGCTTTTAGAGGTATAGGGTTGCTTGAACTTTGCAGCTAAATGCTCTGAAAGACCAGTGGGCTCAAACCCTAGACAAGAGAACACCTCACTAACATTTGGAACAATTGGGACTGCTTTTGAGGAAATGTTAATACTTTTTTTTTTAATGCTACAATTCAAATATTTCTGTAAGAAAAAAAAAAAGATAGGCATCATTAAAATACAAGCCCTTAAAAGTAGACCTCAAGCTGTTTGAAGGATTTCAGAAAAGACTAATGTCCATACTTGTGTGGAAACACTTCAAGTGTTTAGAAAATATTAAAATAGGTTTCCGTTTGAACTTCACTCAATGACAAGTACTTTAATAACTTCTAAGTAACTTTTCTTAGATATCTTTATTATGTTTTCCGAGGGCATTAAAAAAACTTTATAATTTGCTACCTGTTAAAAAGGTGTATTTTTCTTTTCTACTAGTCTTTTTTTAAGCAAAATTCACTAATCATGAACATTTGTAAAATTGAATATCAATTGCAAAATACTTAAATCATTTTAAGCTCAATTTTGTTACTGATTCACTTAAAAATTGTCGTTACAGTGGATTTTTTCATCAAAAAAAAAAAACCCTATTACTCTCTGGAAAATGCAATGGAACATATTTTCATTTTAAGAAATGGAAAGACCCTTTAACTTTAAAGCAGTTTGTTTTACAGGGTAAGCAGGCCAGCTATGATGGATAGAGGAGTGGCTATGATGGTGAGGAGAGGTATGGATCTGATCAGAATTTAGGAGGCCCTCCTGGATCACATTTCCTCGATTCCCACTCTAGTTCACCTTGGGAAATAGAATCATTTTCATTTGCATGCTTCCAGAACAATCTCTCTTGGTTTTATCCTGTTAAATTCTTCATTCCAAGTTCTAAGGGTGAAAAAATTCATAATTTTTATTTAAAATATTGCATAGCTAAACTTATTCTATAGGCAAAATGTTGGAGAATAGCTTGTCAAGAGTGAAAAGGACAAAGTAAAATATAAAAATGCAAACAACTTCAGTGTGCACATGATTTTGAAGGAATGGGGAGGGATAATTTGACTGCAAACTTCTCTCAAGAGAAATGAAAACATTGATGTATACATAAATGGAATATTCCTACTTTTTAAAATTCCATAAACACATTAAAAGTTGTTATAGCCTTGAGCCACCTCCCTACTTACAGTTTCCCTTTTCTAATCAAAGAAGCATTTTGTAGTATGTTATGCTTAGTTCTGGTCAAATGAGAGGATCTAAGGTTTAGTGAAGACATGACATGTTTTGGAGATGGATGGACCTGGATTCATCTAAATAAAAGCAACAAAAAGGCATTTCATCTATTTGCATGCTCCTGACATCTCATTCCTGTGTTTTACTTCAAAGCCAGCTATGACAGGGTTGTGAAATAGGTGAAGTTCCTATGTCCATGCTTGTGTCTATGTGAGGTTCTTTCTTTCCTTTCCTTTAATGATATATTGTGGAGGAAGCTGCTGTTGTGCAGCCCGAGGGGCTCATGGCTGCCCTTCCCAGAGAACATCCCACATTAAATGGAGCCACCCTGTGTAGGAAGTTTTGTACCACTCACTCTCCCAGGACAGCCAGTGGCTGATGACTGGTACAAAATGCTGGCCCCTTTGCCACAGGTGGAGTAGTTATGAAAGATGATCCATGCACCCCATGGGGCCAGTCTGCTTCCAGCTCAGACCTCATCCTGGCTTGGCTTTTTTCTCCTGTTCTACTCTGCTCCTCTCATTCTCCTGCTTCTGAGAGCACTCCCCCAGTATATCACCTGCCCAAGACCCCAATTTCAGGCTCTTCTTTTAGGGAGCCTTACCCAAATTAGGATTCCCCAACAACTTTGGCACCTGGAACCATAGATATATTGAAGTTGCTCTTTTTCCCAAGCCTACCTTTAACAATCCTCTTCATACTGCTCATTATCCTTCCCTAATCTCTTTTCTGTTCCTAGTTGATAGAATCTGTGCATATTGTTTGCAACCATGGAGTTGTAACAGATCAGTGCATCTATCTGTCAGGGTCAGGGCAGGAAAGAGAAGCTGTATAGTACATTGAACAGGTAAAGTTTAATATAAAGAATTACTAGCTATAACAGAGGATTGGAGTAAAGAAGGATTGGCTAGTAAGAAGTAAAGAGAACACTGGAGAATACAGACAGAGTAGATAAAAGGTGATAGATACCGAAGAAGATGGCCTCAGAGGATACGATGTTGAGCTATCAGAGGGGCTGTGGCCATGGCCTACTGGGTGACAGAGAGGTCAGAGTGGTCCTGGATCAGTGGAACTTGTCAGAATTCTACCCTCCATGTTGCTGGGAAAATCTCTTTACTGGGAGGTGTCCAATTAAGAGTCACTCCACTACAAAGTCACCCAAGGTGGCACTGGTTGCTACTGACTGCTGTACAATGAGGAGCCAGTTATGGGAGGAGCTGCCCAAACTGCAGGAGCTGGGTACTGAGGAAATGGTGTGTTGTAGGAGTCTGGAACAAGAAAAGCCATTTACACTGCGAGAGCCAGGCCTTGGAGACACCACTATGTTGCAGGAGGCAGATGCTGGAGAAGCAGCATACACTGCAGGAACCTGCCCAGAAAGTTCCAGGACCAAGAAGCAAACCCTTTGCAGTGTCTCTGCAGCATACCCCACTGACAAGTCTTACTGCCAGTTGGCTGAGAAAAAATATTTACATAGGGCTCAAATCCATTTACATGAATTAGCGATGCCGGGTAAACTCAGAGTTGAAAAGCAAATAATTGATAAATGGCTTGATGTCTTATTCTCCCATGGGCTGAACTGGCAGGTCCTAGTTGGGTAGGATAGGGAGTATGTGATAAATACACAGTATAATTGAGAAAAGGCAAAGCATTGAAGGGGATGAATTATAACACTTTCAAAAAGAAAAGTGAAAACCATTCACCTTAGAACTGTAATAAGAGTATGTTATTTAATCAGAGCTCCCCAATCTCTTACCCTGTAGGCTCTCTCTGTTCTTCTGAGACAGGTAACACTGTGGATCTGAGTGCCACGTTCCACTATTTTCCAGGAAGCACACCAGCTCAAGCATTATTGCAGAAACTTCTCACTTTAAATAGGACATTGTTTTTGCCCCTGGCAAATGGGACTGCAAGTACCAAGGCAAATAAATGACCTGAAAGGAGGCATGTATACTGTGGATCAAATAATTTTGCTTCTGTTCCTGTTTTTGCAAGCTTGCAGTATTGCACCTTGGATGTCATGGAAATAGCTTAATGGATACAGTGTACCCTTGAGCCATGGATCTTCTCTTAGAGCTCTTTAGCAGATTAATGCTTTTCACAATGTATAAGACTTTTGGACTTTTGGACTTGTGATTTTCCCAAGGTCAAGTGTCAATTTGGGATGAATCACTTTACCTAGACATTCATGACATAGTGGAGAGATCATTGTACCCACAGGCAGGCTACTTCCCTACATACATAGCTAGGTCATTGTGAAAAGCCACCCTAAGTCTCCTTTCTTCATTGCTGCATCCATACAATGAATGAATTACAGTCAAAGGCTCTAAAATATCATGTAATTTTACGGTTCTACTGGGTATCAAAGACTGAATTCTGTTAGAGAGTCTAGTGCTGGAATCACAACCATACACACACAACCATCTCTTCCCTTTCTGTCCACTCTTTGCATACATGTGTGCTGAGTGGGTTCATATGCATACATATGAGGAGAAGACCAGCAAGATATAGACTAAAATGTTAACTCTAGCGATTCTAGGAGGTAGGATTTTGGATGATTTAAATTTCTTTATTCTTTACTAAGTGCTCCAAATGTTACACAATCTGAATGCACCACAGTCATAGTCAGGAAAAGTAGATCTCATTTAGAAGTAATATTCACTTTATCATCTTGTAAAATACATGCCTAATGTTACACATGTGTGAAAGCAAACTGTCCCAGTGATCCACTCACTGGGGGATTGGGTTCAGAGAGTTTGCAACCATGCCCGTGGATCTGTGCATGCTCTAAATGGTCTTCTGTCTGCTGCACAGGAAGCTGTTTTCAAACATCCTCAACTGTTTTTTTTTTTTTCCCTCAACTGTTTCTGATCATCACACTGGTAATTCCATCATTTGAAGGTGATCCAAGCTGCACTTCTCAGAAGAAGCAGAAAGAGAAGTGAGTTGGAGAGAGGAGGAGGATTTTGTAAGCATGTTGGTGATGAAGTTTTGGAATATAGGTGAGGTTTGGTGGGGAGAGGTGGAGAGCCAATGACCAAGAAAGAATTCTTGAGACATCTTTGGTGCAAAATGGTGGTTTTATTAAAGCCCAGGGGACAGGACCCATGGGGCAGGAAGAGCTGCTGCCCCCGGCCTGTCAGGAGTAGCTGATTATATACCTGGGAGTTGGGAGGGGTTTGGGGATAACATACTCTCTAAAGAATTTTGGAAACAAGGTGTCCAGGACCTTGAGGGGGCTAGCTATTGGGAAAAAGTCACTTATTACCGTCTAATAAAACTTGAGTCATGAGACCCTTCACATGGATATCCGTGGGCTGTGTGCTTGGGGGATGATTACCAACACGTATCTTGGGGGTTTAGAGATAAAGGACATTTTTAAAGGAATTTTTATATGTTAAAGTAGACTTACAGGATCCTGGGGGTCAGGCTAAGATTGCCTTTTGCCCTTAGCAAAGTATTAACATCGAGGCAGTTGAGTCAGTAGAGGAATGTCCCACTGTCTGTTTCAAGGACTTGTCAGTGTGCTGCCCTGGCTTGTGCTTTGTCCTCTGCTAGTCCTCTGCCCCCCGCCCCCATCATTGGGAAAACAAGAAAGCAAAGAGGCAGAGGGTGGATATGCAGACTCCCTGAAGGGAAATCCTCCTCCAGCTGAGGAGAAGGGGAAGTATCCAGTTTCCAGTTACACCACCAAGATATTTTTCAACACTGAATGCAGTTCAAACTTTGCTTTGTGCCTTCAACATCAATATAAAGAGACAAAATCATTTGGGGGTATTACTTCCTGTTGGTGAGTTATCACTACATTTGATGTAGCACAGGGGCCGTTCTGGAACAGTATCAAGTAGTTATGACTCTTTAAAACTGTGAGTATCTGTTTTTCATTATTGAGAGTGACTGTGGTAAAAGGGTGAAAAAATTATTCTCTACCCTCAAGGTCTTCCAGCTCGACTAAGATTGAATTTACATGAGACATTAACAGGAGAAGAAAACAAAATTTTATTACATGCACACAGAGGCTCAATAATGAAAGTGAGATGTAAAGGAATGACCAGTGCAGGCAGTTTTTATACTTTTTAGACAAAGAGACAATAAATTCGTGAGCAATTGATAAGACAAAACCAGCAAGCAAACAGAAGCTTCAATTAGCAAGGAATTCTAAAAAGAATTTGGGTTGCGGTAATAAAATTAGAAAAAAGTAACAAGGGCTGTTTATACAGCCTTCTTGGTTCTAAATTTCCTGTCTTTGGTGATAGGGATGTCTCTTTACTTCCTGGTACAGGGAGGGT
Organism: Vulpes lagopus; assembly: GCF_018345385.1. NCBI lineage: Eukaryota > Metazoa > Chordata > Mammalia > Carnivora > Canidae > Vulpes > Vulpes lagopus. The sequence goes on along the minus strand of NC_054827.1, from coordinate 93,671,605 downwards.
AATTTCGCATGGGAAATTTGTTTCTTGCATTCAGGGGGAAAAGGAGGATCTGAGTGTCATTCTTACACAGGCTTTCTGTTAAGTAACTTTATTTAAAGAAATCAATAGGCCAAAGTGGCACATTTTGGGGCAGCCTGCTCTTGGCCCCTACAGTGGCCGCATATGACCTGTCACTGTATCATACCTCCCTCCTCTGTTTAATCAGACTTCATGAGTAAAACCTATTTTTTAAACAAGTCTTATAAATATATAAATTTCACATCAATAAAATTTCTTCTGCTCTGTCTTTGGGGATGGAATTATGCTTGTTACCAACAGTCTGAAGAGTTTTTGGTCCATTCATATCTTTGTCCTTTTTGTCTTAGAGATCAAAATAGTGAATTTGAGGAGATTTTTAAGGCTCACCATAATTGATATAAATGAAGAAGCTGGAACTTGTTTCTAGTTGGCCCTGAGCAAGCTGTGACCCTAGAGACATCCTGAGAAGCCAGAAGTGGAGTGAACTGGATGTGTTTATTTAGTAAACTGGAGTCTTTGAAATAAGGCACTGAAGTAAATGTCTCAATGATACACGGCCACAGTTTATTCTGAGTTTAGAAAAAGAGAACTACCCAATTAATGTTCTTGGTCTTCTAACATAGTAGCTTAGAGTCTCCCACTGCCTGCTAAAACCAGATTCACTTTGCAAATGCAAATGAACCTTGGAAGATCCTCTCCCACCTAAGGACCTCCCAAGGCCCTGGGAGAATGGGCTTCACTGCTGCATTCTAATTTCTTTTCCATCTGACTAACTTGAAAGATGTCTGATCTTGCATTTAGTGTCTGTGTTGTTTTTCAAAATCTGGGCTTTCTTGTATCCTAGGCAACCATTTGGAGCAAAGATAATGCAAAGTGGGAGGCTTTCTGTGTGTTTGTCCCACCTAATAGCAACTATCTTGGTACTGTCATTGTGACGCTTTGGGGTTAAAGCTGACAGAAGCCAGAGGCCTTTGGTGGCACTGAACTGGGCTTGGCAACCAAGAAGGGAAGGCTTCTATCCTTTTACCAACTCTACTCTCCCCTCCCCTCTTTGTCAGTAGTCTACTTAGAATTGTAGAGAGGTGAGGAAGGAGATATTGTGCTAATTACACAGCTACTAACATAATGCCCAATCTCTGCTTTTTGTCTTTGCTGGCGAGTGCACAAGCGATGTTGCAAACTTAAGTGTTCTTAATTAGGGAAGCCTGATTACCAATCCTCATTTGTTGCTGCAGCTTGATAAATCTCTGACTTCAGCACCATGTCAGAAAATGTGATCGCTCTTCACTAACTAGGCAGCCTGCAAAATGTTGCTAGCATTTCTCTTTTCTGGGTGTAGTATGGGAGAGTGGGCTTTTCCTCACTCAGTGATAAAGCAGTACCCACTCTAAATACGCAGATTTATTTTTTAGAGATGCCAAAACTGTCATATTTGCAATCAGTTATGGATATTTACTCTGAATTTTCGTTGTTAAGATGTTACCTTCTTAAAGTGTATGTTAGAGCTTGAACATTTTATTCAGGAGTTCTAGGACAGGGCAGCCCAGATGGCTTAGTGGTTTAGTGCTGCCTTTAGCCCAGGGCCTGATCCTGGAGTCCCAGGATCGAATCCCGCATCAGGCTCCCTGCATGGAGCTTGCTTCTCCCTCTGCCTGTGTCTCTGCCTCTCTCTCTCTCTCTCTCTCTCTCTCTCTCTCTGTGTGTGTGTGTGTGTGTGTGTGTGTGTGTCTCATGAATAAATAAATAAAAATCTTTTTAAAAAATTTTATAAAAAGGAGTTCTCGGACAAATTTTCTAGTGAATAGCAATTACTTTCCTCTTTCACAGTTGTGGGAATCAGGAAAAATAATCTTGACACCTCCTCTTAGGCCATACCAATTTGTACAAATGAAACCTCACAGACTTTTCTCTGCCCATTAGCCAGCCTCAGGGCGTGGAAGAGAAATCTGGGTCATGTCTAGTAAATCAGGATAATATTTAAGCCATATGCAAATCTGGACCTCAGTTTATATGGCCTTGCTTTTCTCATTTTATCCTTAGAAATGAGAACCTGTTACCATACTCATCCCCAGGCACACTCTTTGTGATGATAGCTCCCTACCTTTCCTCTCTGAGTCTGGAAAGACTGGATACTCTCCTTGTAAGCCTCCTCATGATCTGAAGACTCTTTCCTGTAAGAAAAGATATTGTCTTTCATTAAATGGCCTTTCTATGGCCCCAATCCATTTTCTAATATTGGTGAAATAGGTAAATTTTGTCTTTAGCATCTCATCCTTCTGATTCTTAGAAACTCATTCATAACCATTCAGGTATGCATCTTATTCTAGGATCCTACAAAGTACTCAGAATGGCTCCTAAAATGCCTCTCTCCAGGGGCATGCTCACAATTCCCAGCAATAATTTTATCCTACAGAGTGGAAAATGTAGGCTTCTGGTGGTGGTTAGTCATTCCTGCAAAAGTCCACTCTTCTGGCTACCAAATATTCAGGATCTCCCTATTTTTGAAATATAGAATAAATGCATTCACTACTGTCCTCATCAAATAGCACATTCTTGTCTAGGACTGTGTCTAGCTCAATGTACAAGATGTTTGAGTCAGTCTATCCAATCTGGTGTGAGTTGGGTGTCCACGGATCTATAAATCATGAGATATCTGGTTCCTTGCACACCCATCCAATTTGTGGTAGGGAAATGGAGACAGAATTTTCTCATTAAGAATCTCCTGGAGAAGAGAAGAAGAGTGCACACAACCTTCAGGAATCCAAACTTATGAAGTTCCATAGGGCAGATTTTGAGCAGTATTTCTGTCCTGGCAGAAGAGGAAGGTCCTGGCAATGGCAAGGATTCTGGAGGTTCTTTCTTGTCCATGATCCTTTATGATTTCAAGTGTGGTAGGCATTGGCAGGGTGCCTTCTTAGGGGTGTTATAGTGTGTGCATTTTGCTTCTGTTTTGTGGTGGCCACAATGAAATCATATGAAACAATAAGCTTTGTTTAAAAACAGCAGTATCACCTGAGGATTTATATGTGGAGTCACCAGGTTTGACTGAGAATTCTTAAGGGGTTTTGTTGCTCAACATCTTTTATAAGTCGACTTCTATCATTGACTCCAGAAGCAGTCAATTTTACTATCCCTAAAGGCCTCACATTTCTAATTCTACTTCAATTATTTATTTTTGTTTTTACACAAATCAGTATCCCACTGAGGTTACCTCCTTCTTGTGATACCTTGTCAACTTGTTAGTTATGGTTCTGTAATAATATTACCACAACCTCAGTGACTTAGAACAATATTATTTCATGTACTCATAATCCATGCATAGCTTGGATAGGGCTCCTGCAGTGTTGAAATCAAGGTATCAGCTAAGGTTGGGCTCTCAACTGATGGCTTGACTGAGGAGAGGTCCACTTCTAACCTCATGGGGTTATTCTTCACATGTGGTTTTTTTTGCAGGCTATTGAACCAAGGGCTTCAGTTTGTTACTGCTTGTGGCAAGACACTGTCCTTAGCCTCTGACACATGGGCCTATCTAGCATGGTGGTTTGCTTCATCAGAGCCAGCCACAGAGAGTGTCCTCTTGAGATTGACATTACATCATAATCACGGAGAAGTGACACCTGGTCACTATGCTGTTGGTTAGAAGCATATCATAGATTCTGCCCACACTCAGGGACGAAAGATTTTATAAGGACTTAAGTACTAGGAGGTAGGTATAATTTCAGTCTACTCTAGAGCCTTTATTGAAAATCTATTTGTAAATATATACTATAGCATTTACTTTTTACAACAAAATTTGAGGCAAGTATTGTCCTTATCACACATATATAAGAAAATTGAAGTTCAGATAAATTAATAACCCAATAATAGTGGTGTAGCAAGGGTTCAAATTTATTATTTAGCATCACACATTTAGAAGAGTGTGTATATATGTGTGTGAGTTCACCCATTTGCAAGTGTGTGGATATGTGTGTAGAGAATAAGTGAAAGACAAGGGTAGAAAGTAAGTAGAAGGGAGGGAAGCTGGAAAGATAGATTGATACTGGTTTGTAAAGTGCTTGAGTATCATAATGGGGCTTTATTCTGAAGTTCTAGGAGGAGCAATTGTGTTTGAAGGACTGAAAATATGTGTACCAATTATTTTTAAGTAATAGTAAGTCATACCTAACAGCTCATACTCAAAGTTAATGGTACAAAAGATAATTATTACTGATACCAATGTGTGGACCTTAAATAAACTACTTCAAGTTATATATGATCATGATTTTTAAAACAATTTTTTAAAACTGGTTGGCTATTTTGGCTTGTTTCTTCTTATATGTTTGAGTAACATCACTGACTATTAGTAGTACATGGGGTATGTAAAAGTTATTTACCAGGAAGACTTTCCTTTCCTATTGAGCAAAGCATCTCAAAGTATTTAATGGGGGTAGGTTTATGTTGATTTTAAGGCATATTAGAAAATTGAAAACAAATATAGTTTCTTACAAATGCTGAAGTGTGCAGGCTCTACTTTGATTGAACTACGCTGTAGATTCTTCAGGAAAGCAACTGAACCTTATTTATTTTGTCAATACAGCACCAAAGACAGTGCCCATCACATAGCAGGAGCTCAATAATTTTTCTGATTGCAGAAAAATTAGTTATATAATCCATCCTCAACCTAGTGCAATAATGAAGTCAGCTTCCAGAAGATGACAACTTTGGGCAGCTAACAGGGAACTCTTCCTATGGTGTTTGTATAAGAAATCTGTTCTGGAAAAAGAAAGAAAGAAAGAAAGAAAGAAAGAAAGAAAGAAAGAAAGAAAGAAATCTATTCTGTCCTCTGATTTATTCATTGAACCCGAAAAAGTCAAACAATTCAAAACACAGAAGACAAACTAGTGATGTTCAAAGTGATATAATTTAGAATATTTTTTAAGAGTCAATTTAAAACACAGAAGGCAAGCTAGAAATTATGTTCAAAGTAATATAGTTTAGAATAATTCTTAAAGTCACATGATGATCTTTGCTATTAAAAGGTTTCACAAATCACTTTGTTAAGGAAGAACTTAATTTTCTATGAGAGCCAGGTTGGCTTGTTGGTTGCAGTGATATTTGTACTGAAAGATAAGTCCCTTGTCTGTCAGACAATGAGAGGTTCAAGGGACTCCAGTCTAGGAAAACCACAGAGTGAAGGTCCTGATGCAGAGAACTGCCACCCAGATGTATGTTTGTGTGTGTGGTCTACCATCTACAAGTCCCTGCAAGAATGCAGTGCAACTCATAGAGTGGAAAGGCCCTTGGTGCTTTTTAAGCATGTACAGTTTATTTTTTTTAAGATTTTTATTTATTTATGAGAGAGATAGAGAGGCAGAGACATAGGCAAAGGGAGAAGCAGGCTCCATGCAGGGAGCCTGACGTGGGACTCAATCCCAGGTCTCCAGGATCATGCCCTGGGCTGAAGGCATCACTAAACTGCTTGAGCCACCCAGGCTGCCCCTCATGTACAGTTTCTGCATTGAGGTCATAATTATTTTTATTTTCAAGGACTTCTTCAGAGTCCTGAACTTTTTAGTGTTAACTCCTAGATACCCTTCTTGCAGACCCTACATGCATTTCCATTTGTCTTGGTTTCAAAGGAGTGCTGGCTCCATATCACATTGTTTTCATTGATTCAGAATGTCAGGATTGGATGGGTCTTATAGACTACCTCACCTAGTCCTTCTGTGGGTGGCTGAAAAACAGTTCCATAAAAGATACCACACCAAATCCCTGGGACTCTGAATGTGCATTTTTTGGTAAAAATGGCCTTTGCTGTTGGGATTAGGTTAACAATCCTGAGATGAGATCATCGTAGGTGATTATGGGGGAGGGTGTCCTAAATACAATGAAAAGTGTCCTTATAAAAGAGAGGCAAAGGGAAATTTGAAATAGAGGGAAGAAGACACCGACAGAAGAGGGAATATGATATGGAGATGGAGGCAGAGATTGAAGAGATATGGCCACAGGCCATGGAATTTAGCAGCCACTAAATGCTAGAAGAAAAAAGGAAATATTCTCCCATGAAATGTGAGAGAGAGTGGGACCCTGCCAATACCTAGATTTCAGACCTCTGACTTCCAAAACTATGAGAGAAAAAATCCTATTGTTTGTAGTATTTAGTTATGGTAGCCCCAGGAAGTTTTTTCATTGGCAAATGGAGAAATTGATTTCTGAGAATTCAGTGACCTGCCCTGACCCAAGGCCTCCCTCCGGTTAACCCAACATAGCCCTTGAATTTAGATTCTAAAGTTCTGCTAGGTGTTCATACCTGTTATATTTGTCTTCCTCTGCCATTTTCTAGAACAGAGCATCCAATGAAGCTGAGCAGGTACAGTCTTAGCAAGGTAGTGATTGGATATTAGCAGAGTGACATCAGAAAATACTGTTTCTCGAAAACACTTTGTATTTCCAATCATGTGAGCAGTTACTGTACTGCAGCATGTTTGTGTTATACATTTCATGAGCTGTACAATTCCAACCATGCTAGCATCTCTATTTCATAAAAGCTTTATTCTAATTAAAATTAGGACTAAAGCCCTGCATGCACCCAAGGGCTCATGTAGCCACATTTTGGCTTGTTAGATTCATTCCAGCTCGGCTGCATTTTCCAGAGCAGCTGGACTATCATTCTCTCATTATTTTTTCCTATTCTGTTCTATTCTGGGGTGCATTAATTTTAGAAATGCCAAGACAAATGGAGACTAATTTCCAAATGCCCTTTATGGCTTAATTGATTGTTTCCTCCACTGACCTTTGTCAGAAAGTAGCAGCCAGCAGGAAAATGAACATTCTCCTTGTGTCCTCAACAAGCCTTCTTCCCTGTTGCCCTGTCAGTTTCCAGAATACTTTGAGGAAATTGAATAAAGATGAAAGAAACCATTTCCTAAGATGGCCAGTGATTTTCTGGGTTTTGTAATGATCAATTGTTCTCTCCTCTTATTTACCTGAAGATTACTCTGGAAATCAAAAGGAAGGCTTTTTCCCTCTTGCCCTGACCAGTGTTTAAAACTGAGGTCTATGAGGACCAGAGAAAAAGAGAGGGCTAAGAGCGGATCACTCTGGAGGGCAGCTCTGAATATTAAAACAGCCCAAGCTACCACCTTGATTTCAGACTCTCAGGAAGATCAGGTGTGAGTGCAGCCATAGCACTTTGGGAGATAGACATGGTAAACAGTGAGGATGTTCATTAATATCTCGAACCAGGGATGCCTGGGTGGCTCAGCGGTTTAGAGCCTGCCTTTGGCCCAGAACGTGATCCTGGAGTCCTGGGATCAAGTCCCACATAGAGCCTGCTTCTCCCTCTGCCTGTGTCTCTGCCTCTCTCTCTCTCTCTCTCTCTCTCTCTGTGTGTTTCTCATGAATAAATAAATCAAAAAATCTTTAATATCTCGAACCAAAAGCTAGTAGTTACTAAAAGAAAAGGGTAGAGTGGCCTAAAAAAAAGCAGCAAAAACCCTGTTATACAAAATTGAACAACTGTTGGAAGTTACAATGATACTTTTAACAATTAAGGGCAATTTAAAATAAAATGGGAGCAAGGAACCATTGGCATTTGGAGAAACAACAGGTGTTCCTTACAATTTAAGGACAAAAGCTACACATAGAGTAAATGTAGAAGACACTGCATAGGATGTGTGTATTGTGAGTGGGTGAGAATTCACTGGAAGATAGATTAAAATCTTGGCAAGGGCTAACAACCAATCAAATGGCTAGGATAAAAGGGGACAAAATGGCAGCCCAGAAATTTCATGAATAGGCCCAGTAGGAGTTTGGCAGCAAAGTCAGATTTCTTAGCCAATGGGACCAGGCCCAGGTCTTGCTATTAATAAACATTATTAAAAATAATTCACATGTCCCATCATTTTGCTGGAAAGCAAGCTAAATTGAACACCCTCCAACACAGTCCCAAAGCAGTCTTGAGAACTTGTTCATGGCAGCTTCAGACATAGTATCAAGACTTTTCATGGCAAAAAATGGGTTGGAAAATGAAATAAAAATTAGCTCTAAGGTTTACTCTTCTGTTGACCATATTCCTGGTAGAAAACTATCTTCCCCAAAATAATTCCCAGTTCACTCTCTGCAGGCAGAGGTTGATTTTTCAAGGGGCTGGCTTTTGACTAAGGATAATCTCCAGCATCAGATGAAATGTGAAGCACTATGTCAGCATTTCAAAGGAATCAGTTCTATTTAAAAGAAAGTAATCTCTGCAAGAAAGATGAATCCCTTGGAGTCATTCCAAAGGCCTCCAAAGCCACAGGAAAGTCCCTTGGGGGAACACAGAATAAATTATAGCATTTTAAAATTCTAAAGATGCCTTGAATGATTGTTTATAAGCATTGGGTGTAGTTATGTCCCTCTCTGTGTCCACATCATTCTAATGTGTGAATTTTCAACTTCTACAATAAGAGTTCCTGGAGTCTCTCTCTAAATCCTTTTCATCTGACCTGGCTTTAGGACTTATTTTATTCCTTGAAACTTAGGTAGAAGTTACCCTTCAGTTCCAAGTCTGGGAGGAAGGAGGCCTCGTGGTTTCCACTTACAGTGCTTGGAACCCTTCCCAAGCTTCCATGGAAACCAGGCATGGAGCCCCTAGAGGATGCAAGAATACATGGAACAAAGATGGACTATCCCAGATAAAGCCATCTTAGGTAAGGCAGCCCCTTTTGGGGATGACAGCACCCATGTGAATGAGCCTAACCAAATTTAACTAAGGCTGGCCCACATTAGCAAGACTACTTAGTTGACCTATACAGTCATGAACAATAATAAATCGATGTTGATTTAAGCCACTAAGTGTTGGCTATAGTGAAACTAACAGATATAGGTGCTAATACTGAAGTTTGCAAATTAGAAAACTGAGACCCAGAAGAATGCTAGATGCATGATAATAGAACCAGGGTCTACTTATTCTGATGTTTGGTTAATGGCTTTTCCTGCTTGATTTGTTAGGAAACTGATGGCAAACACCCTGGTAAAGTTGGTGGTTTCTTTAACCATTGCATTTTTATAAAAATTATTTTTAAATTCATTAAATAAGCATTTGCCGATTCTAAAATAAAAGTATATTCACTGATCAAGAAATACATTTACTAGCATTCTTCACCCTCAAGCTGTGCCTTATACAGACCTTCAGAGCATGTGTGGACCAGAGGGGGCTGGTCCCCAGATGGATATCAAAATACATTGTGTGAAATGCTCTTGGGCTCTGTGAACTGGGAGGGAAGGAAAGGGTTGTAAATAATGAGCAATGAGCAGGACTGATGTCCCTCCCATCCAGTTATAATACCAACAGCATCTGCTTTGCAAGAGTCAGTATTTAATAGCCTATAACTAAACACATCTGCTTGTGACTGACCCTGCTCACTGGGAGAGACATACTTTGAATGTTCATGGCTTGACCAAATGAGTAGCAAATATATTTTTAATATAAAGGAAAGCCCTTGGAGCTATATTATGCTAATGTGGCACATCCCTCTAGTGGCTATTAACTGGGCACATTTCATTGAATTGAGTTTTTTTTTTAATTTTTATTTATTTATGATAGGCACACACAGAGAGAGAGAGAGAGAGAGAGAGGCAGAGACACAGGCAGAGGGAGAAGCAGGCTCCATGCACCGGGAGCCCGACCTGGGATTCGATCCCGGGTCTTCAGGATCGCGCCCTGGGACAAAGGCAGACTCCAAACCACTGTGCCACCCAGGGATCCTCGAATTGAGTTTTAATCCTCAGTGTCAGTTCTCTTGGGAAGCCAGAATGCACTTAAGTTATAGCCTGTATCTGAACATGTCTTGTCAATCTTTAGTCATGAGGCAAAGCAAACAGTCACACAACATTACAAATAATAGATCTGACTATCATTATGAGGAGCTCTGTTTTTCTCACTGATTGTGAAGATTCCCTGTCTCCAGTTCGGGCTGAGATATGACTACATATACCCTTATGCCTGGTGCCTTGTTGTCCCTACAATGATGGGAACGGTCCTATCTGTTCCTTCACGATGGCAGGTGATATCAGACATGAAATGACTCCTGAAAGGGCAGAAGTCATTTGGCTTCTGACCTGGCAACCTGTACAATCCTCAAGTGAAGTGGAAGCCACTAGTCAATGCTTTTAGTCAAAGGAAATGAAGATGCAGATATAATGATAGAGAAGAAAGAATCCAGTCCCCTTGAGTAGATAATGTTTCATTTATCTGGGAGAACACACGAGCGTGTGTGGCATTCATTAGGATTCTTAACCGAAATTTCAAAATAGTAAAACCAAATAACTTCTGTAAGTGAGGTTTCATATGAGAAATGTTGTTTTAATGGGATTCAAGATGAATGGGTGCATTGCAATAAATGGATCTTATTCCAAATCAGTAATGCAAGGGCTCAGCCTGTTTCAGATTCCTACAACTGAAGAAAGATGTCACAGAGAACATAAGATCAAGGGAAAACCAGTGTCATTAAGAAATTTGCAGAAAATGTGACTTATGTGAAAATGTGACTTATGGTACTTAGCTTACCAACAGACAGATGAGAAGTAACTCAGAAACCACCAGATGGCTTTTAAAGTCCCCTACAATAAAAGACCCCTGGCTTGGTGAATACAGACCAGCTACAACAGCAGTAGGAATTTTGGTGAGCTTGGTAGAGCTTCAGTGCCCTGCAGCATCTGCTCCAGTTAATCTGTTCCTTGCACTCATCTACCAGAGTCCTGCTGAGCTCCCTGGATTTCTGTGCCCCCCACAGTTTTCAGTGCTACAAGTTTTCTCTATTAAACATTTTCTATGCTTGAAGAAGCTTATGTATATATATGTAGTATAATTTAGGTTTTATCATTATTCTTTATAATGTAAGGGAACAGTTAAACCAGTCTAAATTATATAAAATGTAATTTTTCATATTTTTATGGCAATTTACAAGCTGTGCTTGTTGGCATAACATAAATGAGGTAAGGAGAAATAAGATGGTTTTTATTATTAAAATAGCACTTGGCAAGCACATAAGCTAACCCTCATTAACAAAGGCTAAGATTATTTTTTCCTGACTTTGATTCACAAAGGAAGCTACATAATTGCATAACATTTTTAGTTATCTGAACTGACTGTTGGCAAAATTTGAATTACTGGAAGAAAAAGAGCCATTCACTATTTTTTCCAGTAAAGTTTCATCACTTCTAAATACATACTGTTATATGGAAAAGCCAAACAAAGATGGCCTCAGTAAAGGCAAGTGTCTCTCTCCACACATTAAAGGCCACGTATGCATTCTTTCCCAATATTGTCACGAAGCTCCAAGCCCTGTGTGAGGTATCATTTTACCATATACGTGAGCATGGGTGTTTTAACACTCCATGAATGGAGTTAAAGTAAATGTTTTCTTTCTAGACTTCTTTTTTTATTACTTTTATTCAACAAGTCTCATTTTTTACACGGTGTTAAGGTGAACTACTCACCTTTCTCTGTCCATACAATCACAAATCCATTTACTAATGACTTCCATGTTAAACTGTCTGCAGTAAAGAAGGGTGTGGGGGGTATCTGGTTTGGTTTCTGCACTGGTGAGGCAGTACAGAGACTCAGTTTCTTCTCCACCTCCATCTGGGGACCTTGGATCCCAGTAACACAGCATTCTTTCTTTCTTTTTTTTTTTTGGTCTAACCCAGCCCCTGTTTTGCCTCAACCATTTTGCTTGTGCTCCCCCATTCAACTAAAAACTTGCCTAGATAAACCAATTTCACTGAAAATGCTCATTCTTTCAATTCAAATTCAAATACTATCTTGTCCTTGAGCCTTTCTGGATTCCCAAATGTTTCTGAATTCCTGCAGTCCCTTGTGTCTTTGCTAGGCTTTCTGTTGAAGCCTTTTATTCTTTGGGTTTTTTCATACATGTGGTCTCATTCTCTGGATAGGAGGAAATTCAAAGAAGGACCCTCAATGTCTGCTCTCCACTGCATCTGGCAGGCTGTCTTCTATAATCCGTCCAGAATAAGAAAGTGAATGTTCTGCCCTGGTCCTAGGCTAGGATAGGACACTGGCATTAATAGAGATTCAGTCTTTAACTCAGGAGGCTTTTGTGATGGGAAAAATAAGGAGATTCTTAGAAGACAAGGCCATCATACAACAGTGAAGATGAACACAAGGCACTTTAGGTTCTTTGGCACAAAGAAGTCACAATCAGGTAGGATTCCAAAAAGTTCAACGTGTGCTTGCCAGTTAGTCAGTTAATTATGTTTCTTTTAGATCATGGAAACCAAAGGATTGGTTAACAAATTTGGGTATGACATGGACAGAAATTCCTGTTTTATGAAGCAGCACTGAGCTAGTTTCAATTAGATTCTGCAAGCAGCCATATCCATCACCAGTGGAATTACAAACCAGAGCAACTCCAAGGAGAAAGCTACCCTCTCTGAGGACTTTTTTCCTTTGCTTCTTGAGCAAATAGGATTAACATAAAAAGTTATTCTGTTTTGATATTTGTGTTTTCTAATTGTTTGACTACTCAGCACTTGGAGCCTCTTTCATAGGATCTGGGACATTTATAATAATTAAAGTGTCTCTAATCTCAGCAATTCATGGAAGTGGTTTATGTCAAAATTTGTTGAGAACTACTTTAAGGTTATTTATACTCAGTAGGTTCATTTTTGAATGAACACAGGCCAAACCACAAGAGAGAGCACATAAGGACTTTATTTCCAGGCTACTTTGAGTAGTCAGTATCACATGATCCTGAGAATCCTGAATAATTCCTTAATTAAGAATTTCTGAAGATTTGCCCCATCTTACTTGTTTCAAAGTATCCCAAAGTATGGATACATGGTCTGTTTTTTAACCAGTATGTTATTGATGGTGTCCCCAGTTTTTTCTCTAAACAGATCAATTAGAAATAATGCAGTTGCTGTATTTAAGGTCTGTGCACTTAAGTTTACGTACTTATTGTCAAATCTTGCTTGAAAAAAATTCAATATGTTGTCTCATATTACATCAATGGTATAGAAGGATGCTTTTCTTTTTTTTTATTTTTATTTTATTTATGATAGTCACAGAGAGAGAGAGAGAGAGAGGCAGAGACACAGGCAGAGGGAGAAGGCAGGCTCCATGCACCGGGAACCTGATGTGGGATTCGATCCGGGGTCTCCAGGATCACGCCCTGGGCCAAAGGCAGGCGCCAAACCGCTGTGCCACCCAGGGATCCTGAAGGATGCTTTTCTTAAATAAATTTTTTTTTTTATTGGTGTTCAATTTGTCAACATACAGAATAACATCCAGTGCTCATCCCGTCAAGTGCCCACCTCAGTGCCCGCCACCTAGTCACCCCCACCCCCGCCCACCTCCCCTAATTCATTTCCCAGAGTTAGGAGTTTTCCATGTTCTGTCTCCCTTTCTGATATTTCCCACTTATTTTTTCGCCTTTCCCCTTTATTTCCTTTCACTATTTTTTATATTCCCCAAATGAATGAGACCATATAATGACTTATTTCACTCAGCAAAATACCCTCCAGTTCCATCCACGTCGAAGCAAATGGTGGGTATTTGTCATTTCTACTGGCTGAGTAATATTCCATCGTATACATAAACCACATCTTCTTTATCCATTCATCTTTCACTGGACACCGAGGCTCCTTCCACAGTTTGGCTATTGTGGACATTGCTGATAGAAACATTGGGGTGCAGGTGTCCCGGCGTTTCACTGCATCTGTATCTTTGGGGTAAATCCCCAGCAGTGCAATTGCTGGGTCATAGGGCAGATCTATTTTTAACTCTTTGAGGAACCTCCACACAGTTTTCCAGAGTGGCTGCACCAGTTCACATTCCCACCAGCAGTGCAGGAGGATTCCCCTTTCTCCACATCCTCTTCAACATTTGCTGTTTCCTGCCTTGTTAATTTTCCCCATTCTCACTGGTGTACGGTGATATCTCATTGTGGTTTTGATTTGTATTTCCCTGATGGCAAGTGATGCAGAGTATTTTCTCATGTGCATGTTGGCCATGTCTATGTCTTCTTCTGTGAGATTTCAGTTCATGTCTTTTGCCCATTTCCTGTTTGGATTGTTTGTTTCTTTGGTGTTGAGTTTAATAAGTTCTTTATAGATCTTGGAAACTAGCCCTTTATCTGATACGTCATTTGCAAATATCTTCTCCCATTCTGTAGGTTATCTTTGAGTTTTGTTGACTGTTTCTTTGGCTGTTCAGAAGCTTCTTATCTTGATGAAGTCCCAATAGTTCATTTTTGCTTTTGTTTCTTTTGCCTTCGTGCATGTATCTTGAGAAGATACTGTGGCTGAGTTCAAAAAGGGTGTTGCCTGTGTTCTTCTTTAGGATTTTGATGGAATCTTGTCTCACATTTAGATCTTTCACCATTTTGAGTTTATCTTTGTATATGGTGCAAGAGAGTGGTCTAGTTTCATTCTTCTGCATGTGGATGTCCAATTTTCCCAGTACCATTTATTGAAGAGACTGTCTTTCTTCCAGTGGATAGTCTTTCCTCCTTTGTCGAATATTAGTTCACCATAGAGTTGAGGGTCCACTTCTGGATTCTCTATTCTGTTCCATTGATCTCTGTGTCTGTTTTTGTACCAGTATCACACTGTCTTGATGACCACAGCTTTGTAGTACAACCTGAAATCTGGCATGGGGATGCCCCCAGCTATGGTTTTCATTTTAAAAATTCCCCTGGCTATTCGGAGTCTTGTCTTGTCTTGTCTTGTCTTTTCTTTTCTTTTCTTCTTTTCTTTTCTTTTCTTTTCTTTTTTTTTATTTATGATAGTCAGAGAGAGAGAGAGGCAGAGACACAGGCAGAGGGAGAAACAGGCTCCATGCACTGGGAGCCCATGTGGGATTCGATCCCGGGTCTCCAGGATTGCGCCCTGGGCCAAAGGCAGGCGCCAAACCACTGCGCCACCCAGGGATCCCTTGGAGTCTGTTCTGATTCCACACAAATCTTAAAATTTCCACTCTCTGAAGAAGTCCATGGTATTTTGATAGGGATTGCATTAAATGTGTAAATTGCCCTCGGTAACATTGACATTTTCACAATATTAATTCTTCCAATCCATTAGCATGGAATATTTTTCCAACTCTTTGTGTCTTCCTCAATTTCTTTCAGAAGTGTTAAGTTGTTTGTACGGTATAGATCCTTTACTTCTTTGGTTAGGTTTATTCCTCGGTATCTTATGCTTTTGGGTGCAATTGTAAATGGGATTTATTCCTTAATTTCTCTTTCTTCAGTCTCATTGTTAGTGTACAGAAATGCCACTGACTTCTGGGCATTGATTTTGTATCCTGCCACACTGCCAAATTGCTATATGAGTTCTAGCAATCTTGGGGTAGAGTCTTTTGGGTTTTCTATGTAGAGTATCATGTCATTGGGGAACAGGGAGAGTTTGACTTCTTCTTTGCCAATTTGCATGCTTTTTATTCCTTTTTGTTGTCTGATTGCTGAGGCTAGGACTTCCAGTACTATGTTGAATAGCAGGGGTGAGAGTGGACATCCCTGTCTTGTTCCTGATCTTAGGGGAAAGGCTCCAGGTGCTTCCCTATTGAGAATGATATTTGCTGTGGGCTTTCATAGATGGTTTTTAAGATGCTGAGGAATGTTCCCTCTATCCCTACACTCTGAAGAGTTTTGATCAGGAATGGATGCTGTATTTTGTCAAATGCTTTCTCTGCATCTATTGAAAGGATCATATGGTTCTTGTTCTTTCTCCTGCTGATATGATGAATCACATTGATTGTTTTACGAGTGTTGAACCAGCCTTGCATCCTGGGGATAAATCCTACTTGTTCATGGTGAATAATCTTCTTAATGTACTGTTGTATCCTATTGGCTAGTATCTTGTTGAGAATTTTTTCATCCATCTTCCTCAGGGATATTGGTCCATAAATCTCCTTTTTGGTGGGGTCTTTGGTTTTGGAATTAAGGTGATGCTGGCCTCATAGAATGAATTTGGAAGTACTCCGTCTCTTTCTATCTTTCCAAACAGCTTTAGTAGAATAGGTATGGTTTCTTCTTTAAACGTTTGATAGAATTCCCCTGGGAAGTCATCTGGCCCTGGATATTTGTGTCTTGGGACGTTTTTGATGACTGCTTCAATTTCCTCCCTGGTTATTGGCCTTTTCAGGTTTTCTATTTCTTCCAGTTCCAGTTTTGGTAGTTGGTGGTTTTCCAGAAAAGCATCCATTTCTTCTAAATTGCCTAATTTATTGGCGTATAGCTCTTCATAATATGTTTTTAAAATTGTTTGTATGTCCTTGGTGTTGGTAGTAATCTCTCCTTTATCATTCATGATTTTATTAATTTGAGTCTTTTCTCTCTTCTTTTTAATAAGGCTGGCTAATGGTTTATCTATCTTCTTAATTCTTTCAAAGAACCAACTCCTGGTTTTGTTGATCTGTTCCACAGTTCTTCTGGTCTCGATTTCATTGAGTTCTGCTCGAATCTTTATTAACTCTCTCTCTTCTGCTGGGTGTAGGATCTATTTGCTGTTTTTTTCTCTAGCTCCTTTATGTGTAAGGTTAGCTTTTGTATTTGAGTTCTTTCCACTTTTTGGATTGATGCTTGTATTGTGATGTATTTCCCCCTCAGGACTGCTTTTGCTGTATCCCAAAGATTTTGAGTGGGTGTATCTTCATTCTCATTAGTTTCCATGAATCTTTTTAATTCTTCTTTAATTTCCTGGTTGACCCTTTCATCTTTTAGCAGGATGGTCCTTAACTTCCACGTGTTTGAAATCCTTCCAAACTCCTTGTTGTGATTTAGTTCTAATTTCAAGGCATTATGGTCTAAGAATATGCAGGGGATGATCCCAATTTTTGGTATCGATTCAGACCTTATTTGTGACCCAGTATGTGGTCTATTCTGGAGAAAGTTCCATGTGCACTTGAGAAGAATGTGTATTGAGTGGCGTTTGGACACAAAGTTCTGTAGATATGTGTGAAATCCATCTGGTCCAGTGTATCATTTAAAGCTCTTGTTTCTTTGGAGATGTTGTGCTTAGAAGACCTACTGAGTGTAGAAAACGCTAGATTGAAGTCACCAAGTATAAGTGTATTATTGTCTAAGTATGTCTTAACTTTGGTTATTAATTGATATATTTGGCAGCCCCCACATTCGGGGCATAAATATTGATGAATGTTAGGTCCTCTTGTTGGATAGATCCTTTAAGTATGATACAGTGTCCCTCTTCATCACTCACTACAGTCTTCGGGGTAAATTTTAGTTTATCTTATATAAGGATGGCTACCCCTGCTTTCTTTTGAGGACCATATGAATGGTACATGGTTCTCCAACCTTTTATTTTCAGGCTGAAGGTGTCCTTCTGTCTGAAATGTGTCTCTTGTAGACAGCAAATAGATGGGTCCTGCTTTTTTATCCAGTTTGAAACCCTGAGCCTTTTGATGGTGTCATTAAGCCCATTAACGTTCAGAGTTACTATTGAAAGATATGAGTTTAGTATCATCATGATACCTATTCAGTCCCTGATTTTGTGGATTGTTTCCTTGGACTTCCTCTTTCTTTTACATGGTCCACTTTAATATTTCTTGCAGAGCCGGCTTGGTGGTCACATATTCTTTCAGTTTCTGCCTATCTTAGAAGCTCGTTGTCTCTCCCATTCTGAATGAGAGCCTTGCTGGATACAGTATTCTTGGCTGCAGGTTCTTCTCATTTAGGACCCTGAATATATCCTGCCAGCCCTTTCTGGCCTGCCAGGTCTCTGTGGAGAGGTGCTGTGAATCTAATATTTCTCCCCATAAAAGTTAGAGATTTCTTGTCTCTTGCTGCTTTAAGGATCTTGTCTTTATCTTTGGAATTTGCAAGCTTCACTATTAAATGTCGAGGTTTGAGCGGTTTTTATTGATTTGGGGGGGGGGACCTCTCAATTTCCTGAATCCGAATGCCTGTTTCCCTTCCCAGATTAGGAAAGTTTTCAGCTATGATTTGTTCAAATGCATATTCTGGCCCTCTATGCCTTCGGCACCCTCAGGAACCTCAATTAAAGGTAGAGTTTTCTTCCTCAGGCTCTCACTTATTTCCCTTAATCTATCATCATGATCTTTTGTTTGTCTTTTTTCCTCAGTTTCCCTCTTTGCCATCAACTTGTCTTCTATGTCACTCACTGGTTCTTCTACCTCATTAACCCTCGTCTTTAGGAGCTCTAGTTTGGATTGTATCTCATATAATTGATTTTTAATTTCTGCCTGATTAGATTGAAATTTTGCAGTCTTGCAGTCTCTTGAGTCCTTTATGCTTTTTTCTAGAGCCACCAGTAGCTTTATAATAGTGCTTCTGAATTGGCTTTCTGACATTGAATTGTAATCCAAATTTGGTAACTCTGTTGGAGAGAGGACTGTTTCTGATTCTTTCTTTTGAGGTGAGTTTTTCCTTCTAGTCATTTTGCTCAGTGCAGAGTGGCCAAAAACAAGTTGTATTGGGAAAAGGATAAAAAGAGAGAAGAGAAAGAAGAAAAGAGAAAGAAAAAAAGAGAAAAAAGGGGGAAAAATAGAGAAAAGAAGAAAAGAAAAAAGGGGGGTGGAAGCAAACAGAAGACAAAAAACAAGGGGGAGTGTCCTCTGATTCTGTATACTGTAAATCCCTCGACTTCCCCTGGAACCTTCCAATGCTGTTTGGTCAATAATTTGTTTTTCCCCTGTCTGTGTAGCTGGTCTTCTGGGGGAGGGGCCTGCTCTGCTGATTCTCAGGTGTGAGCACCTGGGGGAGCTGCCCAGCCCCCTGCCTGGTGCAGGGCTCAGTGAATGTTGTTTAACCTGTTTATCCTGTGAGGCCACTGTGAAGCTCAGTGGGGGTTATTTACCCCGTGAGGCCCCAGTAGGAACAACCACAGTGGCAGCGGCCAGCTCTGGAGCCCTGGAGTCATCTCCCACAGTAACTACAGAGCTCTTGGTCTGCAGGGGCCTGGATGCTCTGGGGCGGGGCTGCTGATCTGCTCAGCTCCGGGAAGGAGCGTCCTTGCTGTCCTGGGCCCTCCCGGCCTCTGCCTGTCCCCGGGTGAAGCCGATCCTGGGCTGTGTCCCCGGCGCCCTGTGCTCCGGAGTCTGTGCTGTTGGATTCGCGCTCCTGGAGCCGCGCAGCCCCCTCCCCACAGAGCCTCTTCCTCTGCCCGAGCCCCTCGGAGCTGCTCCCGGGTCTCGCCGTGCGCGCTGCAGCCCTTTAGGGAGCTCGGCGCACTCTCCCCGGGGCACAGGTGTCTGTTAGTGTCCCCGGGAGCCTGAGGGCATCCCCGCCCTCCTGGGATCCTGCTCTATCTCCCTGCGAGCCCCTTTCCACCCGGGAAGGTTGGTGCAGCTCCTGCTCCTCCAGGACGGGGCTCTCCTGTCCTGGGGACACTCGCCCCGGCCTCAGCCCGGCTCCTCGCGGGTCCCCTCCCCCTGGAGGCCTTTTGTTTCTTTATTTCTTTTTCCCCGTCTTCCTACCTTGATAGAAGCGCGAACTCTTCTCACTGTAGCATTCCAGCTGTTCTCTCTTTAAATCTCAGGCAGAATTCGTAGATTTTCAGGATGATTTGAAGGTTATCTAGGTAATTTGGTGGGGACAGGTGATCTGGGGACCCTACTCTTCCACCGTCTTGCCCCTCCCCCCGAAGGATGCTTTTTTTTTCTTTCACAAGCACTAGACATAACTTATTTTAACTAGAAATTGCAAATCTAATAATGAGTAAGAATTTGTTTTTAATGATCTATGATAGGGAGAGACTGAGTGAGGTATATTTATGTGTGTATTAGAGAAGGGTAGCATCAGGTTCCAGTTAATTTTAAAATATTAAAATGGTCACTTAAAATATAGTCACAATTCTTCGGCTTACTTTATGTGTCGTTCATTATTTTAAGATATAAAAAGATATTCTTATGATGTATAAACTTTGTAATTTACTTTTCTTTTTTTTTTAAGATTTTATTTATTTATTCCTGAGAGACAGAGAGAGAGAGGCAGATACAGAAGCAGAGGGAGAAGCAGGGAGCCTGACGTGGGACTTGATCCCGGGTCTCCAGGATCGCTGGGCCACCAGGGCTGCCCTTTACTTTTCTAAGTTTAAAATTAAAATTGATATCATTTTTATATATCATACCTTTCAGATGGAAGATAATATTTCATGTACTTTATGGTAATCACCAACGTAAACATTTCGTTGAAGAACTTTAACTCCAAATGGATAGTCAAAATGGAAGAATTCTAACAACTTGCTATTCTTCCAACAAATTCATTCTTGATTCCTTTTAAAAAAATTTTTTATTGTAGTAAGAATACAAAGCATGAGATCTACCCTCCTTTTTCTGTTTTTTTGTTACTTATTTATTCATTTTTAAATTATTTTTATTGTATTATTGGCACATAATGTATGTTTCAAGTGTACGATGTATTGATGCAACAATTTTGCATATTATCCAGTGCTTACCACAATAAGTATAGTCAGTATCTCTCACCATGTAATGTTATTACTGTATTATTGACTATATTCCCTATGTTAGACTTTTCATCTCCATGACTTACTTATTTTATAACTGGAAGTTTGTACCTCTTACTTTCCTTTATCGATTTCATCCGTTTCCCCACCCACCTTCCCTCTGGCAACCACAAGTTTGTTTTCCGTATTTAAGAGTCTGTTCTTTGGTTGGTTAGTTTGTTTCTTTGTTTGTCTTGTCCTATCGATTCCACATGTAAGTGAAATCATATGGTATTTGTCTTTCTCTGGCTTATTTCACTTAGCTTGATGCCCTCTGGGTCCATCCATGTTGTTACAAGTGGCAAGATCTCATTCTTTTCCATGGCTGAGTAATATCCCATCATGAAATACATAATTCAAATATATATATATATATACACACACACACACACATATATATTACATCTTCTTTATCTTTATCCACTCATTTATTGATGCAAATGTTATATCTGATAAGAGGATAATGCACAATATATATAAGGAACTTATGTGACTCAATACCAGAAAACCCGAATAATCCAATTTAAAAATGGGAAAGGACTAATAGACATTTCTCCAAAGAAGACATACAAGTGTCCAACAGGCATATGAAAAGTACTCAGCATCACTCATCATCAGGGAAATACAAATAAAAACTACAATGAAATATCACTTTATACCACAAGGACTGTTCTAGCCATTTCACGTTACACCTGTCAGAATAGCTAGTATCAAAAAGACAAGCTAGTATCAAAAAGACAAGTATCACCAAGACAAGCTTTGGTGAGGATGTGGAGAAAAAAGAACCCTTGTTCACTGTTGGTAAGAATGTAAATTGGTGTAGCCACTGTGAAAAACAATGGAGGTCCCTCAAAAATTAAAAACAGAAATATCATATGATACAGTAATTCTACTTTGAGGAATTTACTGAAAGAAAATGAAAACACTAATTGGAAAAGATATATGTACCCCTATGTTTATTGCAGCATTATTTACAATAGATAGCTATGGAAGCAACCCAAGTGTCCATTGAGAGATCTACCCACTAATCAAAATTTTAAATATTCAATACAATATTGGTGAGATTGAACATTACATATAATTTTGAAAAACTGGTGATTTTGAAATTTTGACAATATATTTTCTTCCATAAATTATGGGACTAGAGAATCAAATATATGAATGATAGTGGACCTGTATATGTCTGTCACCACTCCAAGAGACACTTCATTAAATGTTCCCTTGGAGAAGGAGGCAGAGGAGGGAGCCACTTATAATGGGTAGAAGGACCCCCTCCTCCTATGTCAACTGCTCCCATTGGGGGAGTCATGTGGGCTGAGCTGCCACTGAGGCAGTGTAGGCCATGGAGTGACAGACTAAGGACTAGAAGTTTAAGGCTCAGCTTGTTCCTCTGAAAATGAGGGCAGTAATTACTACCCTGCCTACCTTAGCAGGATTTACTGAAAATCCAAGGAATAATATGCATGAAAGCATATTGCAAATTGGAAAGTCTTGTACAACTGAAGGGTGTTAAAACTGTAATAAAGTTTAACTTTAAAAGGTAATTTACCAAAAACTATTGTAGTGTAAGTACCTAGCATTAAGCTTTTTTGATTGCAATGTAAGTGCCTGATGTTGTCTTTGATTGCCAAGGCATCCATTTCAGTGACATCCATCTCGAATAAACATTTTGCCAGCTGTGTGACACAGTTACTGGCTATACAACTACATAAGGAGGCAGCCTGACCTACCTGTGAAGTTCCCCTTTTAGGAAACCAGGTAACCTAGACAACTGACCACCTATGTGACCCTGCTTTTCCCTTCCCACACCCTAATTCCCATTCTTTATGTTATTTTTTATAATGATTTTATTTATTTATTCATGAGAGAGAGAGAGAGAGAGAGAGAGGCAGAGACACAGGCAGAGGGAGAAGCAGGCCTCACACAAGGAACCTGATGTAGAACTCGATCCCGGGATCCTGGGACCATGCCCTGAACTGAAGGCAGATGCTCAACTGCTGAGCCACTCAGGCATCCCTAATTCCCACTCTTTAAATTCACCAAGAAAGAATGAACCCAGGAAACCTTGAGTACCCCACCCTCAACCCTAATAAGACAGAAGCCCAGGTCTGAGCTCTTCTCTCTCTCTCTTGCTCTCTCCCATCTCCCCACTCCTCTCCTCTCTCTTGCCCTGAGACCTCACTGTGTGGCCCTAGGTGTGCTGTGTTGCCTTGTACCCCTGAGGACTTGTTAATAATAAATCTTGTTTTATCAAAGTTCCCTGATGGTTGTTGTGAGGTACATCTTGGAATCACAATGAGAACCACAAGGACTGGTCCAGCCACAACATTGGCTCCATTCAGACAAATGTCTATGGCGCTGCCAGTAGTAGTGTCCCAGATGAGTGCTCCAGGCATTCATAGCTAATAGCATTACTGCCATAGGCTGAGATCCATGCAAAACAACTATGCAGCTATATTAATAACTTTATAATGTATAGATTTAGGTTTGTTTTTTGTTTTTGCTTTTTTTTAATTTTTATTTATTTACGATAGTCACACAGAGAGAGAGAGAGAGGCAGAGACATAGGCAGAGGGAGAAGCAGGCTCCATGCACCGGGAGCCTGACGTGGGACTTGATCCCGGATCTCCAGGATCGGGCCCTGAGCCAAAGGCAGGCACCAAACCGCTGCGCCACACAGAGATCCCTAGATTTACGTTTGTTAGACAAATATTATTTTCAATGGACAGTTTATTTCAATTGCTAATTCCTAAGTAAAGCATGCAAGAAAATATTCAGGTTTGTCTGAATTTGCTGATTTATTTTTGACATATTTGAAATATAATCTTTATACTGATCTCCACTTTATAATGCTAGAGCTCTTGACCTGCTTTGGGATGTCTGAGCTGCATTCTCAGAGCCCTGCTAAGTAACAGTTTTGTCTTCATACCACATCTGTATGCTACCCAGGTATCCAGGAAAAGTGGAAAAGGAACATTCCACCCCTATAGGGAGACGTGACCTCTGTTCTCAGAAATGTCCCATCCGCAAAAGAAAACTGGCTGGTACACCCATGAGCACCTGGCTTGACAGAGCAATATGTCCTCTGGTCCTCTAGTAAGTAGCACATCACACTACAGACAAATCCTGCTCTTCAAGGGTTGTTTTGACTGCAGGCAGACATGGTTTTGATGACCTTGGAAGCTTCTCCTGCCCTGAGTCTTCATGGCGATGCAGTCTGAGCTGGTCACACATATACTCAATCTCACTGCAATTCTGTGGTGCAGAACAGACACTTCTGAGTAAGTCTAGATATGGAAACCTTGTTGAGATGATTGGTGGGTGCTGTGCAGTAAGGCTGCTGCTGGATACTTTATTCAAATTTGAGCCCCTGTATTTCCTGACCTGTCTAGAATTCTTGAATTTGAAGATCACATTTTCCCTTTTGGCAAAAAATGCCCTTGGGATTTTTTTTAAATAATTTATTTATTTATTCATGAGAGACACAGAGAGAGGCAGAGACACAGGCAGAGGGAGAAGCAGGCTCCATGCAGGGAGCCTGATGTGGGACTCGACCCCAGGACCCCGGGATCATGCCCTGAGTGGAAGGCCCATGCTCAATCTGAGCCACCCAGGCATCCCTGCCCTTTGGATTTTTGATATAGATTTTTTGAGGGTAGTATTGCCATCCTCTTTGAATTGTTTATTGCTAGTATAGAGAAATACAGCTGATACGTGATGAGTTTTTCTGAAATTGTTTGTTATCTCTAATATTGTGTGTGTGTGTTTGTATTCTTTGGGTTTGTCTACATATAAGACAATGCCATCCTCAATAGAGATAGTTTCCTAGTTTCTTTCCTTCCAATTTGGAAGCATTTATTTTCTTTTTCTTTTTAATTGAAGTAGAGTTGACACACAAGATTATATTAGTTTCAGATGTACAACATAGTGACTCAATATTTATATACACTACCAAATGCTCACCGTAAGTGTCACTACCATAAGAATATATAATATATGTCATATATATATACATACATATATTATATATATATGATATATGTCATATATATATACATACATATATTATATATATATGATAAGTATATCTGTCGCCATATGAATTTATTATAATATTATTGATTATATTTCCCATGCTGGATGTTTCTTCCCTATGACTTATTTACTTTATAACTAGAAGTTTATATCTCCTAATCCCCTTGGTCTGTTTTGCCCCTCTTACCATCTTCTCCCCTCCGACATGACAACCACCAGTTCTCTGTTTCTGTTTTTTTAGAAACAGACCATTCACTTGTTATTTTTTTAGGTTTCACATATAAGTGAAAACATGTAATATTTGTTTTTCTCTAACATAATGAATTTAGCCTAATACCTTCTAGGTCCATCCATATTGTGCTGAGTGGGAAGTTTTCACTCTTTTTAATAGCTGAGTAATATTCCATTGTATATATTGTCTATACACACACATATATGTATACATACACAATATGCCATTGTATATATATAGTGTGTGTGTGTGTGTGTGTGTGTGTGTGTGTGTCTCACATCTTTTTTATCCATTCAGCTATCAAAAGACAAGCTGCTTCCATATCTTGGCTATAAATGCTGCAATAAACTTAGGGGTACATATATCTTTTCCAATTAGTGTTTTTATTTTCTTTCAGTAAGTACTTAGAAGTGAAATTACTGGACTATGTGATATTTCTATTTTTGTTTTTTTTTTACAAAGTTCCATAGTTTTCCATAGTGGCTGTCTGTACCAGTGTGCATTCCTATCAACAGCACACAAGGGTTCTCTTTTTCTCTATGTCCTCACCAAAATTTGTTATTTATTGTCTTTTTTATACTAGCCATTCTCACTGGTGTGAGATGATATCTCATTTGCATTTCCCTGTATCTGACTTGCATTTCTCTGATGATGAGTGATGTTGAACATCTTTTCATGTGTCTGTTTGTCACCTGTGTGTCTTCTTTGGAGAAATGTCTATTCAGGTCCTCTGCTCAGTTTTTAATTAGATTATTTAGGTTTTTTGTGTTGAGTTGTGCAAGTTCTTTATATATTTTGAATATTAACCCCTTATTAGATATATCATCTGAAAATATCATCTCCCATTCAGTATGTTGTCTGTTGATTTTCTTGACTATTTCCTTCATGGTGTAAAAGTTTTTTAGTTTGATGTAGTCCCAGATGTTTATTTTTAATTTGTTGCCCTCGCCTGATGAGACAGACCCAAAAAAAAAGGTTGCTAAGACCAATGTTTAAAGATTTACTGCCTATTTTCTTAAGAAATTTTATGGTTTCAGGTCTTATATTTAGGTCTTTAATCAATTTTTTAGTTAATTTTTGTAAATGGTGTAAAAAAGTGGTTCAGTTTCACTCTTTTGCATGTCATTGTCCAATTTTCTCAGCAGTATTTATTGAAGAGACTGTCTTTCACCCCTTGTATATTACCTCTTTTGTCATAGATTAGTTGAAACTAATGTAGGCATGAGTATTTCTGGGCTCTATTCTGTTCTATGGATCTGTGTGTCTATTTTTGTGTCAGTGCCATACAGTTTTGATTATTATATTATATTACTATTATACTATAACTCTGTAGTATAGTTTGAAATCTGGGATTGTGATGGCACCAAATTTGTTTATTATTTTCAGGATTGCTTTGGCTATTTGAGGTCTTTTGTGGTTCCACACAAATTTTAGAGTTTCTTGTCCTAATTATGTTAAAAATATTGTTGGTATTTTGATAGGGATTGTGCTAAATCTGTTGATTGCTTTTGATAATATGGACATTTAACAATATGGATTATTTCAATTCATGAGCATGGTATATCTTTTTATTTATTTGTGTCACCTCCAGTTTCCTTCATCAATGTCTTAGTTTTCAGAGTACAGATTTTTCACCTCCTTTAAAAAATTTATTCCTAAGTATTTTATTCTCTTTAATACAATTATAAATGAAATTATTTTCTTAATTTTTCTTTCTGTTAGTTTGTTATTAGTATATAAAAACACAGGTTTTGGTTAATTGATTTTGTATTCTACAACTTTGCTGAATTCATTTATTTATTCTAATAGTTTTTTGATGGAGTCTTCAGACTTTGCTACATATAATATCATGCCATATACAAATAGTGACAGTTTTATTTCTTTACAAATTTGGATGCCTTTAATTATTGTTCCTGTATGATTGCTATGGGTAGGACTTCTAATACTATGTTGAATGAAAGTGATGAGAGGAAATACCTTGTCTTTTTCTTGATTTTAGAGGAAAAGCTTCAAGCTTTTCTTCACCATTATGTGTAATATTAGTGTGGGGTTATCATATTTTGTTGTTGTTGTTTAGGTAATTTCCTTTCATACTTACTTTATTAAGAGTTTTGTCTTGAATGGAAGTTGAATTTCATCAAATGCTTTTTCTACACCTATTGAGATGATTCTATGATTGTTATTTTTCACTTTGTTAATATGGTATATAATGTTGATTGATTTGCAGATATTGAACCATCTTTGTATCCCAGTCAATTATGGCAAATAACCCTTTTATTGCATTGTTGAATTTAGTTTGCAAATATTTTCTTGAGGATTTTGCATCAATGTTCATCAGGGATATTGGCCTAAAGTTTTCATTATTCTGAAGTGTCTTTGTTTGGTTTTAGTATCAGGATAATACTGGCCTTGTAGAATGAATTTGGAAGCATTCCTTCCTTTTCAACTTTTTGGATCGTTTGAGAAGGATATGTATTAATTCTTATTTAAGTGTTTGGTAGAATTTGCCTGTGAAGTCATCTGGTCCTGGACTTTGTTTGAGGAGTCCAACTTGGATGCCTTTTATTTCTTTTTCTTGCTTAATTGCTCTGGATAAAACTAGTACAGTGTTGATTGATTGTAGTGATAAAAGTGGGCATGCTTGATCTTAGCAGGAGAAGCTTTCAATCTTTTCTCATTGAGCATGTTGTTAGTTGTGGGTTCACCATATATGTCTCTTTTTATAATTTTGAGGAAGTTTTCTCCATTTCTAGTTTACTGTATTTTTTATCATTAAAAGCTATTGTATTTTGTCACTTGCTGTAGCTGCATCAATCAAGATGATTATGTAGTTTTTTCTTCATTTTATTAACATTAATAAATACATTGTATTTCCATGATAAATCCTGCTTGGCCATGACGTATAATTCTTTTAATAAGCTACTACATTCAGTTTGCTAGTGTTTTGTTAAGAATTTTTGCATATATATTCATAATGGATATTGTTCTATAATTTTCTTATGATGTCTTTGTTTTACTTTGTAATGATGACCTTATAGGTGAGTTGGGAAGTATTCCTTCATCTTCTAGTTTTGGAAAAGTTTGAAAAGGATTAGTATTAATTCTTTATTAAATATTTGGCACAATTCGCCAGTGAAGCCATCTGATCCTGCACTTTCCTTTGCTAGAAGGTTTTGATTGCTGAGTCAACCTCTTTACTTGTTATAGGTCTATTATCTTTATCTATCTATCTATCTATCTATCTATCTATCTATCTATCCAGAAAGAGAGAGAGAGAGACAGGCAGAGACACAGGCAGAGAGGGAGAAGCAGGGTCCATGCAGGGAGCCGGACATGAGACTATATCCCGGGTCTCCAGGATCACACCCCAGGCTGCAGGTGGCGCTAAACTGCTGCACCACCGGGGCTGCCCTGTTATAGGTCTATTAGATTTTCTGTTTTCTTTGTGAATCAGCCCCTTGAATCCGTTCTTTATAGAAATCCCTGTCAGGGCAAAACTAACAAACACAATTTCCTGGGAACAAGATTTGCTTTTCTCTTTCTGGAACCAAGTACCCACTCAGGGAATACAGGCTACTGTCTTCAAGATAGATGCTATATTGGGTAAGAGGGTTAGCCTAGAAATGTTAAAATATCACAGTGCTCTTCTACCCTATTTCAGTGTACTTATGCCCTGACTTACTGTTCACTTGGTTACCAGAAATATTTGACATGCTTTGAGAGTTCTGATAAGGTTGGTTTTGATAATTTTTGTGAATTTTTTCCATTTCTTTGAGACCTAGGGGTCCTTACTGTACTATTTTTGCCACTGTTACTCCACTCAAACTGTTAATACTTATTCAAACATTATTTCTTTTAATTTGGAGTTTTAAACATTTTCATTATTTTTACAGTCTTATATAAGCTGTCTGGTGAAAGCATGCTATTGCATCCATTAATTCATGGCTTCAGTGTCTGGATCACACTGTATGAGTTGATAATCTAGCCATTTCATTTTCATGTGACTTGGTTCATCAGCTTTTTATTTCTTTTCTGGGAGAAATGAGGAATCTTTAGGGGAAATGGTCCCTCAGATTTGAATCTTATGAAGTATGTTATTTGTGTGTGCAAATTCTTACTATATGAGCAAGAATGGCATGGAATGTCTTTCGCATTTGCTTTCCTCACTATAATATTTCTAGAGGATCCTGAAGGGTTGATGCACATCTCTTCTGCTTTCCTTTCACTTTTTTAGACCATTTTCTATCTTGATGTGCCCAAATTTGAACATTTGGCTGTTGTGTGAGGACATAACACTATCACTTCATGGTTTTTCTTGTTTTTACCAGCAACCAGTGAGTATTCTGAAGGCTCTCAAGGTAGTGCTTCCCAGTCCACATGGGCTAATTGTTCTCAATCTCTGATGATTAAGGGCCAGTGAAAACAAAGACATGCCTGTCTGTTAAAAGAGAGAGAGAGAGAGAGAGATGTTGGGGAAAAAAAGAGATGTTGGGGAAAAAAGAGAAGATGTGCTTATTAAATATTTGTTTCCTTTTTGTGCAAGTTGAATTAACAGATTTTTCAGAATGGAAAAGAACCTTTGAGATCACCTGTTCAATGTCTTCATTTTACAGATTAGGGATTAGAATTCACAAAAGCCCTCTAGGCAACAGATCCCTTCCCTCCAGGAGAGTGTGCCTTTGCTGCATCACACAGTTGCTAATGTCTTCATCTAGATGGTCCTTCTCAGTGTATTTTTACTAAGCCTTATCTGGGACTGAATTTTCAGATTCCTGTGTGGTATAGGTTAAATGGAACTGAGAAGGTACCTCCTTTCCTAATGTTTTCCTTGCATCTTTCCCCAGTCTTTGAAATCCTACCACTATTCATTTCTCTAGACCTGTGCTGTTTGCTATAAATAAAGGTATCTCCTCAGGAGGGATGACTAACCCAGAGTGTCAGTGCCTGAGGTGAAGGCCCTGGCACTGCAGGAGAAGAAAGGACTATAAGAGTGAAAAGGGAACAAATCAAAGGCAAGTGTGGTTGGCTTGGTGACTCAGAAGTGGAATAGTGGTAAAATGGGAGGAGCTGAGCCAGGCTGTCTCTAGTCAAATGGTGGTGGGGAGTCTCTGCCACTTAAAATTGTGTGACTTTGAGCAGGCCAGTTACATGTTCTGCATCTCAGTTTCTCCATCAGTACAAGGGGGGTAATAATGATAGAAAAGATTAATAAGAAAAATGTATAAAGCACTTAGGACATCTACAAAGTACCATATGAGCACTAGACAGCTGTAATTATTTCATTGTTATCATTTGTGAACACATGCTAGGCACTGAGGCTCCCCAATGGACTCAGATTCTGCTTTTCAGTATGCACAGGGTCCAGTCCAATGTGCTTTTTCTTTGTCTTTATGGTTGGCTCTTCTACTGGATGTACAAAATAATTACATGTACTGATACCCAGGATATTTTTGTGAAAAGAAAGGCTTTTAGAATTCTAATTTTTTTTTTTTTAATTTTAGAAAGATACGAGGCTGGATAATTTTGGCAACCAATACTTGGCCGCTCAAAATAAAACCCCTAATTTTCCATATTATAGTCAAAGAATGACCTAAAGAGCCCCAGAGAAGCTCCAAATGATATCAACACTAATTTACCTTTTAAATGTTGAGGTCACTTCAATGTGTCATGCATGCATTAATGGAGTCTTAATGTCTTCATATAGAGGGCTGTAGAACATAGTGGCTCAAAGTTTGGTCAGATAACCTGGTTCCAAGACAAGCAAGTGTATAACTTTGTCAACTCCATCCCTCCTCATTTAAAAAATGAAAATGATAATAATAATGCATTCCTCCTGCAGTGTTCTACAACTGAAATTGGTTTCATGCATGCAAATCACATAGCAAAGTGCTTGGCACATAATACACATTCTTAATTAGCATTAATGGTTACAGATATTTACTCAATATAGGAAATAGACCTTTACTAAGTTGGGTGCTTCCATGTGCTCAACCCTGGGCTCTGAGCCAGTAACTCAGGCACTTTTCCTTCCCATTTCATAGTTAGTACTCTAATGACTGATTATTCAGAGGCTGCAAGGGTTACCATATTTCCTTGCTATTCTTTGGGAAACCAGGGCACAGAGAGACTGAGAGCATTTCCCAAGGCATGTGAGGGGGCACATAGGACTCCAAATAAGGACTGTCAGAATGTAAAGCTTTTCACAGTTCCAGACTACCTTTTTGAAAAGTTACTTGCCCTGGTAAGTATACTTATGCCTTATAACTTGCTTGGTCTAGAAAGCAGTGTCTACAAATCCTCATCAAAGAAAGCAGATGCCTGGGTTGCAGCCATAATAGATTTCCCTTCCTGGGTCCCAGGAGAAGCCTCTGGGAAAGGCTTTTCCTACAGGGCAAGGATGCCTGTATTCTAGGGATCCAGAACACAAATGTAAACGATGGTAGTGCCATAAACAGTCAGGTACCTTCTTATCTTGATAAAATAGTGCCCAAGAACATTTCTATTCCCTTGTGTCTATACTCAAATGGTAACTTTTAAGAATCTACCATGAAAATTTTCTTCCTCATCACAAGTGATATTCACTGTTAAATTTGAAAAAAAAAAAAAAAACAGAAGAAAAAATAATAAATATCACCATATACATTCCAGTATATAGTTTTCCAAATACATACATTGTGACAACACATACACATACATATGTTTTTTGTACACAATATATTGCACACACCTGGGTAGCTTCTTCTGTACCATCGTTTCTTACAGTCATGAGTCAAAGCCCTTATACAGGACATGCTCCACCCTGAGAAGCAGGGATCTCTGCAAACAAACCATACATTACTGGGTTGTCAGCCACATTGATGTCTCCCCCCTCCCCCCCAAAAAAGAAATCTCAGTTAATAAATTCCACAAAGAGCAGGATCTAGCCCATCCTGTCATCATATCAACAGTGTCTGGTGCAGGCCTCTGTGTAGCTGGCTGTCAGCAACCGTGTTGAGTAAAGGCATTAATATGTTTGTTTTAGCTACTGTGCAGACATTTTATGGAACCTAAGGCCTCGTCATCTGCTCATACTGCTGTTTTCTTGCACGAAGGCTGCACTCTCTTAACCATACCCAGAAAGGACATGCTTTCCCCTGGTCTTCCCTTCTCTTCTGCTTTCCTCTTCACACCACCTTAGTCTTCAGATATGGATGCCCATGTCTTTCTTGCATTCTGAGACCATGTTCCCCGGCTACAGAATTTCCCAGGGACCCAGCTTCCCTTCCTGTGTGCCCATGACAGCTCTTCAATTTCCAGCAGTTCAGTTTGACCTGGATTATCGCATTTATAAACAGCCACCATATGGTCTGCCTGGCAGGCTGTGGATTGTTGCATTCAGAAATGCTCCAATTCATCATGTACAGTTCCCAGCAAAATACTAAATAAATACTAATAAATAAATTTATTCAGCTCATACTAAATCATGACAAATTGTTCTTTCTCAGATTCACAATGGATGCCCTCACACAAAGCAGGGTTCTACTTTCCATGTTTTTTTTTTTTTTTTTTAATCTCATGTTTGTCATTCAAGTTAACAAATATTTATTTACTGAGCACAACTGTATAGAGGCCCTGGGCTTGGTGTTGCCATGGATCCCAAGGCTGGTAAGAGAAAGTCTCTGCCCTTCTGGAGTATCCAGTCTGTTGAGTTCCTAAAAGGTGCACACAAACATCTGGAAAACCAGATGCAGCTTTGTGCCTCTGTTGTATTTTGGATATCAGGAAAAATTGTATCTTTTAGCAGAGATGATGGATTGATTACTTGCCTTTGTTCATAATCATGGTTCTTACATCTTAAGATTCTTAAGATAGAGCTGCTGTACTACAAGCTAACTGTGTTAAGACAAGAATCTTTAGTCAAGAATTGACAACTCTAAACAAAGCATGAAATTAGAACCAGCATTTACCCTTGAATTTTCAGGAGCTCTGTGTTCACACATTTTATTTGTATGTTTTCTAAGAAGAACAAATAACTGTGAGATACTAATTTCCCTTTTATTTTTGAAATCTAGAACAACTTTCCAAATAAACTATAAATTTGAACCAGGTCAGATAAAGGGCAAAGGTTAAGTCCTATCCACTTCCTTTTTGGGTTTATTTTTATTTTTCTATGACTGTACAATGTCTATCTCTGCACTAAAAAATTTGTGAATCACATGCTCATATGTTATTTACATCAGTTACTTCTACTAAATTCTGAGTCTGGTGGGCAGATATTTGGAAGTTCTGGCCTGCTGTCTGGCACATAAAAACGTGAATGATGGAAGAGGCTGCATAGGGAGGCCTGGGGTGAGTGAGACAAGGTGTTTTGAGGCAAGCCGGGTGTGGGCTAGTGGAAGCCTTAAATAATGGGCCTTAGAAAGAGGGATCTATTTACCCGAGGCATAGCCCCAAGGGTAGGAAGGGCTAGGAA
Organism: Vulpes lagopus; assembly: GCF_018345385.1. Lineage (NCBI taxonomy): Eukaryota > Metazoa > Chordata > Mammalia > Carnivora > Canidae > Vulpes > Vulpes lagopus. The sequence continues at coordinate 93,638,405 of NC_054827.1, read as the reverse complement.
GAAAAGGAATCTTCTCTACAGACACAGCTCAGGTCATTCATAATTTTTCCTTAGGCACAGAGAAGTTTATCCAGTTATTTTTATCTTTCTTTTCTTCTCTCCCTTTCTCCCTCCCTTTGTCCCCACCCAAACCTTTCTTTCCTTCAGTGCTCTGACTTTAATTATAATATTCTTCAAATTGTCTGATCCCTCTAGGGCAATGATGCACAACCAGGGCAATTTTGCTGTCCCTTCCACCCTGCCACACACAAACCAAAGGACATTTGATGATATTCAAAGCCATTTTTGTTGGTGTAATGTGTACAGATAGTGCTACTGACACTGGTGGAGGCTGGACATGCTGCTAAATATGCTACCATGCATATGAAAGTCCTCCCCTCATTCCCCTCAAATATAGCATTATCTGGCCCAAATGTCAATAGTGTCAAGATTTTGAGAAACTTTATACTGGGTATCCTTATTTTCTAGGGCAAAGGACATCATGATTATATTAGAAACTTGTTTTCATTATTACCTAAAAATCCTTTCCTTCTTAACTGTATTTTTTCTTTTTTATCAGAGATGTAACAAGAAGAGATAGATAGTGGATAGAATTTTTTTTTAAAAAAAGCCAACAAAACAAAACCTAAACTGCATGATCTCATTTGTGTGGAGAATCTAATACAAAACAAAACCAAATGATAGGTTCAGAGAATAGATTGGTGGTTGTCAGAAGTAGGGTTGAAGGGTGAGTGGAATGAGTGAAGGACTTAAAAGATACAAACTTCTGATTATAAGATAAATAAGTCTTGGAGAAGTAATGTATACCATAGTGACTATAGTCAACAACACTACATTGTATATTTGAAATTTGCTGAGAGAATAGGTCTTAAAAAGTTTTTATCACAAGAAAAAAAGTTTGTAATTATGTGAGCTAATGCATATTGACTAAACATGTTGTGGTAATCTGATACATATATCGGATCATTTCATTGTACACCTAATACCAATTCAATGTTATATGTCAGTTGTATCTCAATAAACTTTTTAATTGAAAAAGAAAAAGAGCAACAGAGGGTGAGGTGCCTGTGTAGATTGCAGCCCTCAAGTGCATCTAGCTGCACTTTGGCCTAGGCATGCCTCTCCATAGGATACCAGGAGACTGTGAAGGTCCTGTGTGAGGTCCTTCTCCCCATGATTCCCAGCCCCTACCAGCAATGCTCTCTGGTATTCACCTACACCCTTTGCAAGATATCCACTAATATACTAGCCCTTCCAGACCTTCCCTCCAATTTTTTTCACCAAATACATCATGAATATCTTTCCATGTAAGTACACATAGATAAACATTCTCTTTTTTAATGATGGCATGGTATTTTATGGCATAGGTACACCAGCATGTAATTAGCCAGTTTCCCTGTTATTTCCAATTTGAGTTCTTCTAGTTATTCACAATTAAATACAATATAGCACTGAGAAACTGTGTGAACATCTCTGTACAGTTGTCTGATTATCTCTTTAAGATAAATTCTTTTAAGTAGAACTGTCCTAGCTACAAATCATCTGGAAAAGAAATAAAGAAAACAATCCAACTTACAATTACATCAAAACAAACAGTAACGATGAAGTCCTGAGTAATGCACAGAGAGAGCTGGGCCTGAATATTTAGAGCATTTTGAATTTTATTATTTTGAATTTTTATAAATATGCTCTGAGAACACAAGAAGGGAAGGTTCAGTTTTTTTAAAAAAAAAAATCCTGAATGCTAATATCAGAGGACCTAACTCAGAAAATATGCTCTTTTTTTTTTTTTTTTTTTTTTTTTTTAACCAACCTGACTCGGAAAAAGGAGGCAGAAAAAGCCCCAGAAAAAGGAAGTGCTTTGTTAGTTTTTAAATAAGAAATGTTATATAATTATAATTAAGATTTTTCTTAAGTAATTTGAGCCTTTCCCAAGCCTAGCTTCAAGAGTTAGGCCTGAAAGCTTCCCAAGTCTGATAGGAAAAGCAGAGTCTTTGCTCGCTAAAGTAAATCAGAAATTCTTATAAAACTCAGAAATGACAATTTTCCATATATAAGATAGCAAAAAGAAATGACCAAAAAGATAAAAACATTCAATGTACTGGACAAAAGTTTTAAAAATATTGGAGAGACTTCCAGTTCCAGTTATGATGGAGCAGCCCCATTGTTCTCAGGGCTTTCATTTTAGGACAGAAAATCCCTGGATATAACACAATAAACAAGCATAGACTGAATCATGGAAATAAGGAGCCAAATCACCTTGGCACATTAGACTTAAGGAATAGTACAGTGGTGAGTGAGCCCCAGTGCTGTAATATGTTATCTGGCATGCCACATATACAATCAAAACTCACTTGTTATACAATGAGACAGGAAATTTACAATCCAAATGAGAAGAGAAAATAAACAGATGCCAATACCAAGATAAATAAGATGTCATAATCATTTAACAAAGTATGTAGTAGGCAGAGAAAATACTGAGACAATTACATTTAAAAAGTGGGGAAGATAAAAAGACCTGAATGAAATAAGTTTCCTCTACTTCACTCAACAACAGTAGACTACGACTGGATTGCATTACTGCATTGATTAGCTAGGGCTGCCATAACAAAGTACTACAGACTGTGAGGCTTAAATAATAGAAATTTATTTTCTCTAAGTTTTTGACGCTGGAAGTCCAAAATCAAAATGTATGCAGGGTTGGTTTCCCTCAAGGCCTCTCTCCTTGGCTTATTGATAGCTGTCTTCTCTCTGTGTCCCCATATTGTCTTCTCTCTATGCCTGTCTGTTTCCTGGTCTCTTCTTTTTTTTTTTTTTTTTTAAGATTATTTATTATTTTAGAGAGATAGAGTGAGAAAGAGCACTGGAGGAGGGTCAAAGGGAGAAGGAGAGAGAGAATCTCAAGCAGACTCTCCACTGAGCATGGAACCTACCATGACCCTAAGATCATGACTTTGGCTAAAATCAAGAGTTGGACAATTGACTAAGCCACCCAAGTGTCCCTTGATCTCCAGTCATATTGGCTTAGGGCCTACTTTTATGACCTTATATTAACTTAATTACCTCTTTGAAGACTCTGTCTCAAATAGAGTTGCATTATGAGGTACTGAGGGTTAGGATCCAACATATGAATGGACGGGGGCACAATTCAGCTCATAATAGTTTTGCACATTGTATTTTATGCAATTGTATGTGTATTATAATATCTAGAGAAACTACAAAGAAAACTATACAAGTGATACACCAAAAAAAAAAAAAAACCACCCCACAAACTATGAATAATATAAGAAGAAATCCTTAAAAATGTTCAAGTACCCTTAGAGAAATAACAAAAGAAACAGAAGAATTATAAAAAGGGAAAATAAAAACCAGGAAAAACCCATCAGTCACCAGTATTAAGAAGGAAACAAAGTGGATCACTATAGATCCTGTAGCCAATAAGTGGATAATAAAGGAATAATACAACCAAAATTAAACCCAAATTTGACATCATTTTGTAAGTTAGAATAAATGTGCCATTTAAAAAAAGTTACTAAGTATAGAAAAAAAAAGATGCAACAGGGAATGTGAATAATCTTATAATCGTTAAACAAGTGAATTAATAATTAAAAGCTCCCCTCAAAAGAAATACTTATTTCTATTTGGTTACACTTGAGTATTTTACCAAATATCTAAAGAATAATTATACTGACTTTATACAGTCTCTTCCAGGAGAGAGAGAAGTGGAGAACATTCCTCAATTCTTTTTATGAAGCTAGTGTTATTAGATACCAAAGCCAGATGAAGACTATACAAAAAAAGAAAGACTACAGATTAGTTTCTCTCATGAATCAAAATGAAAAAATCCTTAACAAATATTAACAAATAGAACCCATCAAAGTATGAGATAATTATACCTCATGACCAAGTGAGATTTATATCTGGTATGGAAGGCTGGTTCAATGTTCAAAATCAATTAATGCAATCTACTCAATCAGTTGGCTAAAGAAAAAAATGTCATATGACCATATCATTGGGTGCAGAAAATGTATATGATGAAATCCAATACCTATTCATTATGAAAACTCTCAGTAAACTAGGAATAGAAGGAAACTTCCTTGATATGGAGCATCTACAAAATTCACATAAACAAACCAACCTATAGCTAACATTATGGTTAATGGTGAAAGACTGAAAATCTGGAACAAGGCTAGAGTATATGCTTTCACTAGCCTTATTCAACATAGTAGTGGAAGTCCTTACCACTACAATATGGCAAGAATAAGAAATACAGGCAAATAGTTTGGAAAGAGTAAAATAAAAGTATATGTATTTGCAGAAAACCTGATTTCTACATAAAAATCACAAGAAATGTACAAAATACACTTAGAACGAATGATTTCAGCAAGGTCTTAGGAGAAAAGATCATCACACAAATTGAATCATATCTGTATATAATAACAGAATAGTGAAGCCAAAATAAAAACACAATAACACTTACAATTGTTCCCAAAAAAATGAAGTGCTTGGGTATAAATCTAACAAAACATGTATAAATTCTGTATATTAAAAATGATAAAATGTTAATGAAAGACACCTGAGAAGCCCTAAATAAATAGAGAAATATTTTTGTTCCAGGTTTGGAAGACTCAACAAAATAAAGATGTCGGTTTTCTCCTACTTGATCTATAGGTTTAATGTAATTCCAATGATTTTGGTGAATATAGAAAAGCTTATTTAAAATTTTACATAGAATGGTATAAGGCCCAGAATAGCTGAAGCAATTTTGATTAAAAGAGAATAAAAGTGGAAGAATTCATCTACCTTCTTTCAAGACTTTTTACATAGCTATAGTAATAAAGACAGTAAGTTTGAGTAGAAGAATAGACAGATAACAAAGCAGGATGAGGAATCCATAAGTAGATCCAAGCAATTATTCTCAACTGATTTTTGACAAAGTTGGCCATCCCAAAAACCCTCATAAAATCTCAACATTAACTTCATACTTTATATTTTAAAAATTTATTCAAAATAGAATGTAAAATAAGCTTTTATTTTAATAGTGGATAATTCTTATAAGCTGGGCCTCATTAAAATTAAGGCCCCACTGAAAACTTAAGAGGATAAAAGAGAGAAAATATTTATAATCCACATATCTAACAAGTAAAGAAACAATTCAATTGGAATATGGGCAAAAGACTTGAAAAGACATTTCACTGAAGGAGATATTCAGATGACAAACCAAAGATGTTTAACATCATTAGCCATTAGAGAAATACAAATTAAAACCACAAAAAGAGGAGTGCCTGCGTTCCTTAGTTAAGTGACTCCATTTGGCTCAGGTCATGATCCTGGGGTCCTGGGATCAAGCCCTATATCACCCTGCTGAACAGGGAGCCTGCTTCTGTTTCTCACCCCCCCCCCCAACTTGTGCTCTCACACACTCTCTCAAATAAAGGAATACACACACACAAAGATATCACTACAGACCAATCAGAATGACTAAAACAGAATAGTGATAATGCCACAATGATGGAAGGAGTCCACAACACTCATGTTACTCGTGAGAATGTAAAATGGATAGCCACTCTGGAAAACAGTTTGGAAGTTTCTTATGAATCTCAATGTGAACTTATAATTCAACCCATTGCACTCTTGGGCATTTGTCCCTGAGAAATGAAAACTACACAAAAACCTATACATACCTTTTCATAGGGAGGTCCCAGTCTGGGTTTGGGAGTAGCACTACCAGATTCAGGGTTGTTGGTGGCTTAAATAAAATTCTGGTGGGGTTTAGCAGTAGGCTCTGATAATGGGTCAGACAGGCATTGCTGATTCAGTGGTCTGGGGGCTGTTTGAGTACCCCTTCAATAGCATGTGGGGTGGTAACATGTTCTTGCCTCATGGCCAGCTTGTCTGCGTCCTTGACCATAGTGGCTACCGCAATAATTTTTAAGCATGGGGGCCGTCCAGCAGCCACTGTGTCCAGCTTTTTGGAGAGATAGGCTATGGGTCTCTTCCAGGGACCTATGTGCTGGACAAGGACCCCTTTTGCCACCCCGTCTTTCTTGTGCACATACAGGTAGAAGGGCTTGGCTAGGTCAGGCAACCCGAGAGCCAGGGCAGACAGCAAGGCCTGTTTAAGGTCATTAAAGGCTCTGGCCTCTGTCCATTCAAAATTTTGCTGGTGCCTGGTGGCCTCATAGAGGGGTCTGGCCATCTTGGCAAAACCCACAATCCATAATCGACAGACCCCCTGATGACCCCAGGAATTCATGTACCTGGCAGACGGTTTGTGGCTGTTGGATCCTTAGGATGGTTTCCTCCTGCACATCTGTCAACCATCTTTGTCCATCCTTTAATTTGTACCCAAGGTAGCTCACCTCTGCTCTGCAGATCTGGGCTTTTTTAACTGAGGCCCGGTATCCTAGGGCTGCTATTGTCTGGAGCAAGTCCCTAATGCCTCTCAGGCATGTGTCCTGGTCTTCAGCCGCCAACAGGATATCATCCACATATTGCAATAAGGTCAAATGAGGGTGCTTGGAATGGAATTCACCCAAGTCTTTGTGTAAGGCCTCATTGAACATGGTCGGTGAATTTTTGAATCCTTGTGGTAGTCGAGTCCAGGTGAGCTGGCCATTGATGCCTTTCTCGGGGTCCGTCCATTCAAAGGCGAAAAGGTCTTGGCTCTTGGGTGCTAAAGGCAGGCTGAAAAAAGCATCTTTTAAATCTAATACCGTATACCAAGTTTTGTCTGGAGGTAGGGTGGAGAGGAGGGTGTATAGGTTTGGGACCGTAGGGTGCATATCCTCTACTTCCGGTTGACTTCCCTTAAGTCCTGGACTGGCCTGTAATCATTAGAGTGCGGTTTCCACACCGGCAGCAAGGGAGTGTTCCATGCCAATTGGCAAGGCCTCAATATGCCCGAGTCCAGTAGTCGCCTACACGCTGTGAGAGGCATGGAGTATTGGCGGGCCCTGACAGGGTCTGCCCCCAGCTTTAGTTCTATATATATGGCCAGTCGGTGCTGGCCCAGCCCAATTCCCCCAGTTTCTGCCCAGGCTTGGGGAAATTCCTGCAGCCAATGGACAATGTTAGTCATTGGAGCTGAGGGCATTTGGTGGAGACAATATTTGTCTTCTAAACTCAGGACAAGCACCTGAATCGAGTGCCCCTCCTTATTTAGAATTTTTGCCCCTTTGGGGTGGAAGTGAATTTGTGCCCCCATCTTGGTGAGCAAGTCCCAACCTAACAACGGGTAAGGACACTCAAGGATGACCATGAAGGAGTGGGATACCCGGCTCATGCCAAGATCCACAGTTCTTCGGGTAGTCCATAAGTACTGTTTGGTTCCCATGGCCCCTTGCACCCATGAAGTCTTGCTTGCCAATTTCCCTTGGGGTTGTAATCAAACCAAGTGTTGTACCCCAGTGTCCACTAGGAATTCAGTGAGTTGCCCCTCCACTCTGAGAGTTACCCTGGGCTCGGGGAGAGGTGCTGAACCCCAACTCCCCTAGTCATCCTAGTCCTCCATCTCCAAGATCTTGGCAGGGGCCTTAGATCTTTTGTTAGGGCAGTCTTTTACCCAGTGGCCCTCTTCTTTGCAATAAGCACATTGGTTCTGTTCAGTTTAGGGCATTACCGATGGGGACCAGGGCCATCCTCCTTACCTGTCCCTGAAGCCAGCTTCTTGAGGTGCCTTTGTCTTTCCTGTGGGTCATCCATGGTTGGCCAGCAGGATCTTGGCCAGGTTTTGGGTCTGCTGGTCGCTTAGTTTGGTTTGTTGCTCTTCTGGACTTTCTCTATTATTATAGACTCTTTCTGCTACTATTACTAAGTTCTGTAAGCTCTTCTCTCCTAGTCTCTCTACTCTTTGCAATTTTTTTAAAATGTCTGGAGCGGCCTGGTTAACAAAGGCCATGATAATTGCCGCCTTTGTTTCCGGGGGCTTCTGGGTTTATAGGGGTGTACTGCCTAAAAGCCTCTATGATCCTCTCTAAGAAGGCTGCTGGACTCTCCTCCTTACCTTGTCTTACATCATATACCTTGGCCAGATTGGTAGGCTTGCACGTGGCAGCCTTAAGACCTGCCATTAGAGTCTGGTGGTAGACCCGGAGTCTCTCCTTACTTTCAGCTGAATTGTAGTCCCAGGTGAGGCCGGATAAGGGGAAGGCAGCATTTATGAGGTCTGGGTTTTTAGTCGGCTGTCTGTCCTCTCCCAGGACAGACTTCCGGGCTTCCACCTGAATTCGTTCTTTTTCCTCGGTGGTGAAGAGAACCTGCAAGAGCTGTTGGCAGTCATGCCAAGTAGGCTGGTGGGTAAAGAGAACAGTATCAAAAGCCCGATTAAATATTTCGGGTTATCAGAGAACTTTGCATTTTGGATTCTCTAATTATATAAATCACTGGTGGAGAATGGCCAATATAACATTGGTTGTTTTCTAGTCTCATGGGTGGTGGGGGGGGTCCCATGGCACGGAGGGGAAGGGAGGGGGAGGGCGGTGGAGTCAGCCGGCCCTGCATTAGGAGGTGGGGCTGCCTGGTGGGTCCCTCCGTGTGTCCCTGCTGCTGGCCCGTGCACAGAAACTCCCTCATCAGGGAGGGGTGGTGCCCCTTCTGCAGCCCCCAGTGCCTCTGATGGGGGGGGAGGGCAAGGGGGCAGTGGGTAGGGCAGCGGGAGAATCAAGTCCTCTGGGGAGGAATCCTGCAAGACTGGATAAAGGGGCGCTTTGGTCTTAGAGTCAGTCTCCTTCTCGGCCTTTCACAGGGCTAGAATCTTGGTAGGTCCTGCTTTGGGGGTAAAAATAGTTTTAGCCAAGGAGGGAGATTCTCGATCACATACTGCCAGGCCAGGATGTAGGTCATCTGGTCAGGGTGGCTGTCAGATTTATTGCTGAAGATCACAGCCTTAACCTGTAAGATAATAGGTAGGTGGAAAGTCCCTTCTCGGGGCCATCCCACGTCAAAGGTTGGCCATTCTGACATGCAGTAAGTTTGAAATTTCCCTCTCCTTATGTAGACAGTTATGACAGTTAACAAAGACACAGTAACACAAACACAGAAACAGTTAATAAGGACACAGTAACACAGACAAACGTTCCAGTGAGGCTGCAGAGACAAAGTAAACCGAAGGGCTGGCAGTCAGCCCTCCTTACAGATGAGGATTTCGTCCTGGCGGGGTCAAGGGACGTCTCCCAAGACCCCCTGCCAATGGCCTGCCAGTGCGTCCACCTAAGCCAATGTCGACCTAATACAGATTGGAATTCCTACAGGTAAAAATACAGTATAGAGCTCTCAGAGAATATGCATGCAAAAGGTAGAAAAAGTTGAGTGCACTCACCAGGCATGGGACCCTCCGGGTAGGGTCCTGGGAGTCTCTTGCATCCTGGACGAGCCCCCAAATATTGTGCCCAAGATTGTGAATCCAAGAAACCACCAAGGAGCCGACACTGATGCAAGCGCATGAGGGTTTATTAGCAAGCTTGAGCTTGGGTTCAAGTATGCCTGACACAGTGGAGCAGGGACTTGGATCCCAAGGTGGGTTACAGCTGGATTTTTATGGGCTGGTCTAGGGGATTTCCAGTAAGGGTGGGGGAGTTTCTCAAGCTCTTAGTTCCGCATTCCCATATGAGGTCTGTAACTGAAGTAGGGTAAAGTTCAGCCCCTAGTCACAGGGGCCTGAGATGGCTGCCGAAGCTAAGATGGCTGTACTTGTGCTAACGCTAAACTTGAGGTGGGATGGCCTTAATTTTCTCCACCTCCACACTAATCATTGTGTGGTCTTTCTGGTGACCAGCTCTCATCCTGAAGCTATCAAGCTCCAACCAAGCATTGCCTGTTTGAATAAAATACACTCCTATAACCCAGGAAATTCCAAAGGATTTAGGAGCTGTGTATCAGGAAGTTGGGTCAAAGACCAAATATTAAAACTAAAGATCCTCCTAATGCTATTCTCACTTAGGAAATTATAAGAGTTTTAGGAGCTCTGCGCCAGGAACTGAGGGCACAGACCAATATACTGTTGTTTTATAATCATATAACATTTCTTCCCAGTGAATGTGGAAAATTTAACAGGTGTCTGTGTGTTCTATGTGATGTTCATCATATAATAATGCACTCAATAACACTGAATAACCATTTCCAGGAGGCTCTAGGCCTACTGAGGCCTTGCCTCTGTTTTGGCATATCCATCTATATCCACATTTGCCCTGCACTGAAAAACTATTCCTTGGAATGAAATTCCCTTATCCTTCAGTGTTAGTAATAATATATTATTACTGTTTAATGCTTAAGAGGTAAACTTTCTGCTGGCAAAGTCTCAAGTCAAAGACCGCCTCTCAGGCATAGTTAGAGTAGAGCCCATAGACCCTGAGGCTACCCACAGCAGGGCCCACTCAAATGACACAGGGCTGCCCCTGCAGCAGGAGGGAATCAGAAGCAACAGGACCATTTATAAATACCAAAGAGTAGGAAGACAGCCTGGAGAAGAGAAAAACAAAAGGAATTACTTCCCATTTTCTTTTAAATCTTTATATATTTGGTTTTATATATTATAAAAATTTTACACATTCATTGTAACCAGTATGCAATACAGTGATATATTAAAAAACAGTTAACTCCTTTTTCTCTGTTATTTCCCACCCACCTAAGGTGACCAATATCAATAGGTTGGGGTATGTTCACCCACAGTTTTCTCCTAGCTCTTATACATGCATTCAAACATAAATTATATGCCTTTTAAATGGTCTCATGATGAGGACTTTCTTTAATGGTTAGCGGGAAAATAAACACTTTTTTAATGGAAAAAGGGCTAGCTCAGCCAGAAACCTATAGAATGTACCTCTCAATACATGGAAATTACCAAGTTGAGACAGTATTAGTGCAGCACAAATGCACTTACAGGTCACAGAATGGAGTGTCCCTTGCCAGGAAGTTGTTTGGGGAAGGAGAAAACCTACTCTTAATGAAATGTGAAGCCACACAAAAAATAACTCTTGTTAGCTTCCCTTTATAGAAGGCTGAGTTATTTGTTCTGCCTTAAAATGATGATTTTAGTAATTTTCTTTGTATTATATCTTATTTTGTTTTGTTTTGTTTTATATTTTGTTTTCTAACACTTTGCCCATGGCACTTAACTGAATCAAATGTACAAGCAAATGGGCCAAGCATTATTGCCTTCCAGAGGCTTTTGTGCAGTCACAAGCATGATCCAATAATGGCCAAGATGTCCTGTCTTTTGAGTATGAATTTAGATGCTAACTTGGCCTTAGGGAGAGGTGAATTTTAAGAGTTTTAAACATTTCTCTGCTTGTTGTAGTTTTGTTTCTGGGTTGTATTAAACCTTTTCACTCATTCAGTCACTGAAGAAACATGGAGGACTGTCTGTACGACCAGTGCTATATTATGCATTTGTTATACAGACACCAATTAAGTATGGCTTATGAATCCTATGAGATGTTAAGCTGGCCTCAGCAGGCATCTCACCTATAGCTTTTTCTTCTGCCTCATAACATTTTAACTAGGCTAGTAGTGTTTACGTAGGTAAGAATAAGTCTCAGGTAATCTCATTTCCTTGGTTGAATGGGAGATGGAAAATGCAATAAACTGAAATACAAGTAACTAGAGTCACACAGCTAAGAGAAAGTCATTGTAACAAATTAAGACATTTCCTTCCAATATCATCTATATGCAACTATAAAACTATAAATTTCAAATATTTTTAAATAAAATTAGGAGGACCAGAGGAACCAAAAAAGAAAATTTAATATTAAATGGAAGACTTATTCCCTAATGTATTGATAATTACCTTAAATGTAAATGGTTAAAATATGCAAATGGAAAGATAGACACAGACCGACTGGATTGAAAATTTAAAAAAAGATCCGATTATATGCCTCTTAAAAGAAGCTCACTTCAAATTCCATGATATAGGTAGGTTGAAAGTAAAGAATGAGAAAGGTCATTCCATGCAAATATTAACTTAAAATTTAAAAAGCAGATGAGCTATGTTAATATCTTATGAAGTAGATTTCAGAACAAGATAAAGAGGGACATTACATAATAATAATAGTATCAACTCAGCAGGAACATGTAATGATTTAAACATGTGTGTATCATTGGGACACCTGGGTGGCTCAGTGGTTGAGTGTCTGCCTTTGGCTCAGGACCTGATCCCAGGGTCATGGGATCAAGTCCCACAGGGAGCTCCCTGTGGGGAGCCTGCTTCTCCCTCTGTCTATGTCTCTACCTCTCTCTGTGTCTCATGAATTAATAAATAAAAAAATTTTTAAAGTGTGTATCATGAAATACATGAAGCAAAAACTGATGAAGCTAAAGGAAGAAATATATGCACCCACTTGGGTAATGCACAGTAGTATATACTTCAGATGTACTTCAGGAGAACATAGGAAATCTGATCAATGCAATCAATCATCAGGATCTGATTGGCAGCAGGATTCACATTGTTTTTCAGTGTTCATAGAACATATACCAAAATAGATTACATACCTAGATCATAAGCATACTTGAACAAATTTAAGAGAATTGCAATCATATAGTTTGTTCTGTGTTCTTAATCCAATCATATTAGAAATCAACAACAGATAGACAATAAGAAAATCTCTAAGCAAGTGGAAATTAATGCATATCTAGATAATGGTCCATCAAAAGAGTTTTAAAGAAAAAATACATAGAATTGAACTAAAATGAAAACATATCAAAATATGCAGGGTAAAGTTAAAGCAGTGCTGAGAGGGAAATTCATAGCAGGAAATATTTTGTTTACAATAGAAATGAGGAAAGATTGCAAATTAGTAATCTAAATTCTAACTACAGGAAACTAGAAAAAGAAAAGCAAAATGAACCCAAAACAAACAGAAGAAAGATAGTACTAAGGATAAGAGCAGAAATCAATGAAATTGAAAATACAAAAACAGTAGACAAAGTCAATGAAACAAAAAGCTGATTCTTTCCCCAAAACCAGTAAAATTGATATGCAGGATGACAAAAATAAAAAAGAAAAGTGCAAATCATCATTATTAGGCATACAAGTACAGATCATATAGCTATTTAAAAATGTAATAAGGGCAACCCTGTTTAAGATGGCAGAGGAGTAGGGTCCCTAAGTCACCTGTCCCCACCAACTTACCTAGATAACTTTCATCCTGAAAACCTATGAATTTGACCTGAGATTTAAAGAGAGAACAGCTGGAATGCCACAGAGAGAAGAGTTTGCACTTCTACCAAGTACAACACGTTTTTAGCCACTCTGCACTGAGCAAAATGACTAGAAAGAAGATCTCAACACAAAGGAAAGAAACAAACATTATTCTCTGCCACAGAGTTACAGAATTTGGATTACAATTTACAAGTCAGACATGGAGCTTGATCTCACCACCACAAGATCAAGACCTGAGCTGAAACCAAGAGTAAAATGCTTAATAGACTGTACCACCCATGCGCCTTAGAATCTAGGATTAATTCACATTTTCTAGACCATAGAACAAATTTAGAGTATTATATTCAAGAGAACATAAATGAAAAATGGCAATTTTGTTTATTTTTATTTTATTTTATTTTTAAAGATTTTATTTATTTATTCATGAGAGAGAGAGAGAGAGAGAGAGAGATTGATTGAGACAGAGACACAGGCAGAAGGAGAAGCAGGCTCCATGCAGGGATCCTGACGCGGGACTTGATCCCAGGTCTCCAGGATCAGGCCCTGGGCTGAAGGCGGTGCTAGACCACTGAGCCACCCAGGCTACCCAGAAAATGGCAATTTAAAAAAAAGAATTTATATCCATTTTCCACATAATAAGAACATGAAGCAGATAACTTATGATCATATTATAAGTGAATATTTGATAACTGATGTTTAGAATGTATGACTGATCCCAGCCTTTTAGCATTATCTCCCAATTCACACTTAATCAGAAGCTAGCAAAACACAAGGAAAGACTCAGATTAGCACAGTCACATCCCAACCCCTAACGTTAAAACCTGTAACTTCATCTGAAACTATTTTCTATTATATTTGGATATAATTTAAAAACGTCACGATACACAGCCAAAAATATTCCCTTGAAAATCACTCTTTCAAAGCTTATATATGTCAATTCTACATCCCATATCAGTAATTACAAATTTCAACACAAGTTTTCACTCTTTGAAGACAGTATAAATAATTCCTTGATGTAGAAGTCATTTTGCCAAATATAGCTTTTCAGAGCCTTAAAAACAGATAAAATGTTTAATCATCATGTTTATATTTAATTAATGATCATAGCATCCTTACATACATGGCAAGGCCGAAGCTAAAAGGATGGAACCTGACATTTCTTTTGCTTCAAGACAGCATGTGCCTGTGGATGCCACACTCCTACTCTACTATGTGCTGCAAGCTCTTCACGACTCCTAGCTATAGGGAAGGAAAAAACAGGCTGACTGGGCATCATTGCAGGGCACAACACTGGACTCTTTCCACATCTCCTTTAGCTCTAAGAGGAAATCTAAAGTCAGTGCTACAAAATTTGACATTTCTTGCCCTAGCTCAAACAATTAGCACGCTTGAGATATGGTTTACCTGATGCATCAAAATCATACTCCTTAAATGTCTAGACCAAGTACTGGATGGGGGGAGCTACAGGGAATGAGTTGGGAAACAAATTAAGATGGGATGCAGAACTTCCCTTGCTGCTTATGAGAACAGACTGTCTTCAAGTACCTAAGAATATCTACTTAGGAAAACTGTCATTATCCATTCACTCATAGAAGCTCTACCTAGCCACATATTCTGTTACTATCAAAGTTATTTAATGTTTACCGTAATTAAGATCAGTGGATGTTTCATTGTTTATTTACAGAGGAATACACATCCACACATAAATAAATAATAAATAAATGTTAATCACATTTATTGAAGCTAGTGAAATTTAGCATGATAAAATTTAGCATCCTACATTGCCACTGATTATTTTTCTTCACCATACCTGAAAGCACACACTTACTTATCAGTACGAGTATATTTTGAACACAAATTTTTAGAGGAAATTTGATCTTGTTTGCTGTGATGTCTGAAAGTCCCACATTATCACTGGTGGTGATAATTGTTCTCATCACACTTTGGAAAATCAACTCTAATGTGGAGAACACCATTAATGCATCCATGGAAATCTGTATCTTTTTTCTTTTCTTTTAATCAATAGAGGGTCAGCTCTGTGAGATTCAGAAGTGAAACATAGAAGCTTCAGAAATCATTGCTTTTTTCAAGGAATTTTTCATGATCCTAAAGGGGAAATTGTTTTTTCATCATTATATGCTTTGGAAGAAGTGTTAAATTGCAAAATTCTAACTATGAATTCAGGAGGATCTCTATGGAAGGTAAGATCAACATGAGCAACAGAATTTCAGGAAGGCTTCATGGAGGAGGAGACTTGTGAAGGCTCTGTCTAAAACCAGGGCAATTTGTGCCTGTGGTCATTCTGAGGAAGACTGTGCATAGTTTGGAGGTGGTGAACGGACAAGCCAGGCATGGGTAGGAATAAACCAGAGGCTAGTGTGGTGACCATGGGGGCCGCAGCAGATGGGATGGAGAAAGGGCATCTGGGTAGACAAGTGGGGTTTCACATTGCAAAGCCCCCAAAAGCCAAGCAAAGGAGGCTAACCTTGAACGGATGTGGTGGTGGCCTTGAGCAGAAGGGTGTTGCTGACAAAGATAGTGTTAGGGGCTCCCCTGGAAGAGAACCAAAGAGGGACATACCCTTTCAATATTGTGAGAAGAGAGAGTGGTAGCAAACATGTACTTCAAGGACAGGTTGTTGCTGTCTCCTGGACAAACCTCTACTTAACACCTGGTACTTGATCTTGACTTTATGTATGTTTAATTTGATGACATACATTTTAAACTCTGGTCTCTGGCTAATTATCATGGTTATAGACAAGGCCATTTCCTACATCCAGAATTCCATAAGAGATTAAATGAATGAGGTATATGAAAATGTTTTCTGATGCCTATGGACATGCTTAGAGATGTTAAATTGTCTTTTAAGTGGCAGGAGGTAAATGACAAAGTAATTATAGGAATGCCTTAAGGACCAAATAATAGCTTCCTTTGGCTCATGAGTAAAGAAATGTTCATTTTCTTCAATTAAATGCTTAAAATGCAAGGAGCTCAAAGAAGTCCAAATGTTTGGCATTCTATGAGAGATTTTTAAGCTTCTGAGGTATAAGGATCTTGCTGAAATGTGAAATCTTGTAAATACATAATATAAGATGACCCTAGGTATCTACATTAACAAAAACCATTTATCATGCTCAAATTAACTAACAGATTGCATTTACAACCTAAAACAATTTGCTATCCAACTTTGCAGGTGACAGATTCAAAAAATTCATTGCAAATTGCCTAATGGAGAAAAATTCCATTGTCTTAAGAATTAATAAAAAGCTTTCTCAAAAGACCTTTGTATTTGGATGTTAGAACACAAATTATATACTTGCAAGCAGAGCAATTAGCCTTTGTCACTATGAAAGCATTTTATTAGGAGTCACTTCCAAGGTGGGAAGGCTTAGAGAGGAGGGGGATAATTCACAGCTCTGAAGGGAAACACAGGCAATCCACAGGCTACCTCAAGGGCCCCTCGTGTGGTAGCTACAGGAAGTCATCCCATGATCCTGCAAATAGGGGAATAACACCCACCCACAGGGTGCGGAGTTTCCATAAATAATAAATTGTTAATGAGAGAAGAAATTTGGCAATGGAGAACCTAGGAATTGGTAGGCATTTAATTCAGAACACTAGCTTAAAAAGTAATGAACCCATTATTTTAAAACCTCTTAATTTCTCAACAGGCAAGCAGAAAGGGTAATGAAAGCATGGCCATATTCACTTTTCTCTTCTCTATCCTTTGGCAGAAAAACCTCAACAATTGGAGTGAAACTAGAAATCAGAAGCAGAAGGAAAATTCACAAACATGTAAAAATTAAACAGCACAGTTTTAAACAACTAGTGGGTCAAAGAAGAAATCCCATGGGAAATTTGAAAGTATTTCGAGACTAATGAAAATAAAAATAGCACATGGAAAAACTTGCAGAATATAGCACAAGCTGGGCTAAGAGGAACACTTTAAGCTATAAATGCTTGCAGTAAAATAAAAGAAATATTTCAAATCCATAACTTAACTAACTTAATTTTAGATTCTAAGGTAAAGAAAAATAATATCAAGCTAAAGCAAAAGCTAGCTGAGGAAAGGAAATAAAATTTAAAGCAAAGATAAATTGAATAGACAACAGAAAAACAATAAAGAATGTTTTAAAAACTAAGAATTGGTTCTTTGAAAAGATCAACAAAATTGACAAACTAAGAAAAAATAAGGAAAACTCAAGTAATTAAAATCAAAAACCAAAAGATTACTGTATAACCTATTTTGCTGAAATAAAAAGGACTGCAAAAAAGTACTATGAGGTAGGGTGCCTGGGTAGCTCAGTTGGTTAAACATCTCTCTTTTGATTTTGGCTCCAGGAATGATCTCAGAGTCATGGGCTTGAGCCCTGTGTCAGGCTCCATGCTCAGTGGGGGGTCTTCTTGAAATTCCCCCCCGCCCCCCCCCGTTGTCCCTCTCCCTGCTCATGCACTCTCTCTCTCTTGCTATATCTTGCTTTCTCCCTCTCTCTCTAAATAAATAAATAAAATATCTAAATAAAAGTACTATGAAAAATTGTATACCAACAAATTGGATAACCTAAATGAAATGAAAAATTCCCAGAAATACAACTTATCAAGACTGAGTAATGAATAGAAAATCTCAACAAATTATAGCTATTTAGGAGATTGAATCATTAGTCTAAAACCTCCTAATAAAGAAAAGCCCAAAAACTACATGGCTGCATGGTGAATTCTACCATTTAATGAAGAATTAACACCAATCCTCTGCAGTCTTTTCCAAAAAATTGAAGAGGGAGGAACACTTCTAAATATGTTCTACGGGGCCTGATACCAAAGCCAGACAAAGATACTGTGGGGAAAGAAAACTACAGACTAATATCTCTTACAAATATTTATACAAAAATTCTCAATGAAATATTATCAAACAGAATTCAATAGTACATTAAAAGGATCACAGCATGACCAAGTGGGAAAACAAGGATGGTTCAAAATATGAATATCAGTGTAATGTGCTGCATTAACAGAATGAAGGAGAAAAAAATTACACTGTCATCTCAACTGATGCAGAAAAAGCATGTAATGGAGCTCAATACCCTTTAATGACAAAAACATTGAGCAAAGAACCAGAAGGAAACAATTTCAACATAATATAGGCCATCTATAAAAAGTCCACAGCTAACAACATACTCATTAATGAATGACTAAAAACTTCTACTTGAAGATCAGGAACAAAGCAAGGATGCTTATTTTACAACTTCTATTCATTGTAGTGCTAGCAGTCTTAGCCAAAGCAATTATGAAAGAAAAAGAAATTAAGAGGCAGCCAAATTTGAAGAAGTAAAATGAACTCTTCAGAAAAAAAAAAAACATGATCTTACATGTAGAAACCCTAAAGATTACACACATACACACACACACACACACACACACACACACACAAAATTAAAACTATAAATTAATTCAAAGCTACAGGATTACAAAATCAACACTTAAAAATCAGTTATGTTTCTATACACTACCAATGAAAAATCCAAAAAAGAAATTCAGAAAACAACTCCATTTATGATAATATCAAAAATAATAAAATACTTAGTACTAATTTTAAATAAATAGGCTTTTAAAAAACCTTATACACTAAAAACTACAAAGTGTTGTTAAAAGAAATTAGACACCAATATATGGAAAGAGATTCTGTGTTCATGGATTAAAAGACAGTATTAAGATGTCAACACCACCAAAAGTGACCTGCAAATTCAATGCAGTCTGCTTCCCAACAATGCCTTTTGCCAAAATAGAAAAGAAAAATCCTCCGAATAGCCAAAAAGATCTTTTTTCTTTTTTTTTTTTTTTTTTTCCGACATGGGACTCAATCCCGGATCTCCAGAATCACGCCCTGGGCTGAAGGCGGCTCTAAACCACTGAGCCACCTGGGCTCCCCCAAAAAGATCTTAAGAAGAGCAAATTTAGAGTTCTCACACTTTCCAATTTCAAACTTTACTACAAAGTACAGTACACAAAATAGTGCAATACTGTTAATAAAGGCAGACATATAGAACAATGAAATATAAGAGTGCCCAGAAATAAAGTCACACATATATAATCAGATGATTTTCTACAAGGGTACCAATACTATTAAATGTGGGAAAGAACAGTTTTTTCAATGAATGTTGGGAAACAAGACAGCCACATGTGAAAATGATGAAGTTGAACACTTACCTTACACCATAGACAAAACTCAAGATCTATTAATGAACTAAATGTAAGAGCTAAAACTATAAAACTCCAAGAAGAAATTATAGGGAAAAAGCTTCATAACACTGGATTTGTCAATGATTTCCTGGATATGACACCGTAGCACAGGCATTAAAGGAAAAATAGGTAAGTTGAACTACATGAAATTAAAAACTTTTGTGCAAGGATATTATCAACAGAGTGAAGCGACAACCTACAGAATGGGAGAAAAGATTTGGAAATCATATGCCTGATTAGGGGTTAATATTCAGAATATATAAAGAACTACAGGGATCCCTGGGTGGCGCAGCGGTTTGGCGCCTGCCTTTGGCCCAGGGTGCGATCTTGCAGACCGGGGATCGAGTCCCACGTCGGGCTCCCTGCATGGAGCCTGCTTCTCCCTCTGCCTGTGTCTCTGCCTCTCTCTCTCTCGCTCTCTCTCTCTCTCTCTCTCCGTGTGTGTGACTATCATGAATAAATAAATAAAATCTTAAAAAAAAAGAACTACAACTCAAGAACTGAAAACAAAACAAAACCTGATTTAAAAGCTGGCAAAGAACACAAGTAGCTATTTCTCAAGGCATATAAAAGGCCAGTAAGCACATGTAAAAATGTTCAACATCACTCATCATCAGGGAACTGAAAATCAAAAGCACAATGAGATATCACTTCACACTCAAAAGGATAGTTACTCGAAAAAAATTATTTTTTTGTTTTTATTTTTTTAATAATATATTTATTTTTATTGGTGTTCAGTTTGCCAACATACAGAATAACACCCAGTGCTCATCCCGTCAAGTGCCCCCACTCAGTGCCCGTCATCCATTCACCCCCACCCCCTGCCGTCCTCCTCTTCCACCACCCCTAGTTTGTTTCCCAGAGTTAGAAGTCTTTATGTTCTGTCTCCCTTTCTGATATTTCCTACCCATTTCTTCTCCCTTCCCTTCTATTCCCTTTCACTATTATTTATATTTCCCAAATGAATGAAAACATATAATTTTTGTCCTTCTCTGATTGACTCATTTCACTCAGCATAATACCCTCCAGTTCCATCCACATTGAAGCAAATTGTGGGTATTTGTCATTTCTAATGGTTGAGTAATATAATAGTAAGTAACAAATATTAGTAAAGACGTGTAGAAACTGGAACATTTGTGCACTCTTGACGAAAATGTGAAATGTGGACCTGCTATGGAAAATGCTATGGCAGTTTCTCAAAATATTAAAAATATAATTATGCTATGATGTGGCAATTTCACTTCTAGTATGTACATAACCAAAAGATTTAGAAGCAGGAACTCAGATCTATCTCTTCATATCAGCATTATTCACAAGAGCCAAAAGTGGAAGCAACCCAAGTAACCACTGAGAGATAAATGGGTAAATAAACTTGGTATACCCATATTACAATGGAATATTATTCAACATTAAGAAGGAGAGCCTGACATATGCTACATGAATGAACCCAGAAGACATTATGCTAAAAGAATTAAGTCAGCGACAAAAGTACACAGGTTGTGTGATTCCAGTTACACGAGACACCTAGAATAGTCAAAGTCATAGAGACAGAAAGTAGAATTGTGGTTGCCAGGGTTTGGAAGACACAGGGAATGGGGAGTTATTTTTTAATGGGTACAAAATTTCAATTTTGGAAGATGAAGAAAATTATTTGGATACATGGTGGTGATAGTGGTGCAACTTGAAATTATTAATGACCCTGAATTGGAGACTTAAAATAGTTCAAATAAATTTTGTTATGTGTGTTTTAACACAAGTAGAAAAGCCCCCACAGAATTTTTTTTCAAACTTCCAAAATTGACTTATTTTAATTTTAATTATACTTAAATATGTGGGGACTTAAAAGTAGATATAAATTCCATATCTTCTTTGTTTTAAATTCCATATCTTCTAATTCTCACACAAGGGTAAGTCCAGTTTTATAGACAAAATACCTAATTTAAAATCAATTAAGAATGTCAAATAAACCTTGTTAAAATAATGAGATGCATGGGACTATTCTGTAAACAGTTAAGTACAGCAGCTTTGGTCTCCTCCACTGGACACAGATAACAAACACCATTTATCATAAAAAAAAAAAAAAAGCAGATTTCAAAGGATGAAAGAGGACTTTCCCTCCATACGTCACTAGATGTGTGTTAATGTTTTGGACTATGATATCCAAGTCACATCTGTTGCTCCTTATTTCATGATCTCAAATCCACACATATGCTCCTTAACTGACCTCTCCCTGACTGGCTTATGGGACAGAGTATGCCCTTCCATCATCACAACCACCCTTCATGCACCCACCAGCTGAGGGTTTCTACTCTTACTGAGAGTTATACGCTGTCCAAATCTGCCAAGGACAAAGGCAGTTTTTATTATCATCACATATACTGTTATTTAAAGTACACATGAAATATGAGTTAAACAAAGAAAGAATGAATTGTTTCTTTGTAAACTAAACTCATGTTGGCCAGACAATGAAAAAACATAGTGGGTCTGGTACTCTGTTTACCAGTATCTTTAAATTCTCACTCCACCTTAAAATATAGAGATAAGAATTCATAGAAGAAGCTGTGATTTCTGCAAAAAAAGGGACACATGATCTCTAATGAGATTCTGTATTCAGGGACTAGCCTTGGTTCAGGATCACTGTCCAGGGGCTGCCATGGTCTGAATCTCACTGGCCTTGGACATCCCAGGTATCCCTGCTGATGTTCCCTGGTAACCCAGGGCTACATTTGCACTTCACCCTGTGGGCCCAGGCTCCTGGAATAGCCTGGAACCAGCTCTCATGTTGTTTCCCAGGGCAGAGGAAAAGTCAAAAAAGAATATCTGACAATTAAATGTGAAAGTGGTATCAATCTCGGTCTGAACTAGTCCCCCAAACCTACCCAACTATATGGGTCTAGGATATACAATCCCACCGCCTATCAGGAAGGCATAGGGTGATGATATTTTATGAAAAGCACTCCAGTCACAGTGTTTGGCTTCCTCGTCTTCCTTCAGGGAGACAACACACGGGCTTTCCTATGCATAGCATTTAGTTCATAGTTCCATCATTCTGTGTAATATGTAGAAGCCTCTCTGTCAAGTCTCAAATGCAGTTCCTCTTTATCTGTAGACTTAAATAAAATGACCAACTGTTTGTCTTGTCTCCAACCCACTGGGAAGATGGTAGGAACTGGTCCATGCCAATGCTCTGAGGGATGCCATCTCTTGGAAGGGTCCCCACCATTCTCTGACAGGGTCTCCTCAGTACTTTGTCCAACAGCCTTGGTTTTGTCCGTGGAAGCAGGGCTGAGCTTCCCTTTCTGTTACCTTCCTTGGAACCTTCTGCAGTGGGCACTGGAGAATATTCCTTTGTAGGGGCTGAGCAGATTTCTTAGCCCTGTTCATAGATTTAATTGGTTAAGCTGCACACATTTACAGAAACTTTGTTCAGGTTCATGTGTTTGGATCTTTGTTTGTGATTATCTTGGCAGGGCAAGTCTTCTGACATCAAGTAGGCTTTTTGAAGCATGATGCCACCAACAGTACGTCCTTACAGCTGTTCCTACAGCTGCACTCACAGCTCTCTAGACACACTGGTTAAGTGTGGTTTGTTTCTTTGCCCCCTCTTCCTCTGCCTTCAGCCTCCTCTTTCTTGACATCCTTTCTTCTCTCAACTGTGAGTACTTTCAGTGTGGGTGCTTTTCCCAGTCATGCTCCAGGGTGAGCACTACATCTGTATTTCTTTCTCTGAGCCTTCATGCCCAGTTAGAAGAGCTTACTGGGTGTTAGTTTTAGTACTGATTACAATGGCCGTACTCTGAATTTTGTACTTACCACTGGTCTATTATAACCAGATTTTGTTGATCAAAATGCTTCTCAGTTTTAACCTTTAGAATTTGAATTCAAGTACTTGCATTTTTCCACTTGGTAAGTCCCTGAATTTGTGAATTTCCTTTAGTGCCTTAAATTTCTACTTGTAAACAACCACTTGTTTTTTGGGGTCATGTCTTTCTTTTAAGGCCTTGTCAAATGCAGTCAATACCAAAGCAACATGCACTATTGACATCTGTTTTCTGATCTTTCCCCTGGCCATGAGGTCTGTAGTACCTGCTCTGCCTTCCAAATTGTTGCTCATCAAAACCAAATGTACATCACTGCATAACACAGATCAAGACTCAAGAGAATGTTTTCCTTGTCATCTACTGTCAGCCTTGAAACCAATGCTGCATATTTTAGGTATTTGATTCTTATGTCATCCATTCCTAGTAGCAATTTCTGAATCCATCTGAATGGGTAAACTAAGTTTTTGAAAAAGAAAACCTCATAATTTCTTTGGCCTACAACAACAAATGTTATTTCTCATTCACTCAGCATTTTCCATAGCAGGTTGGCAGGGTGCAACACTCTGCCATCCTTACTGGGGTCTTGCTCCACTCTGGGATGATTCACCACAGCATGGGGATAAAGAGCTTGGAAGGGCCTCACATTAGATATCTGATGCTCAGGTCTGGAAGTGACACCCATTACTTATGTGAAAAGCCCATGACCTTACCTGGTTAGGCAGCCACAGTCAACCACAGTCAGGAAGTGCAGTCATGAAGGTGATCAGAAGGCAAAGACTCAGAAGTATTGTAACAACAGTACTATACTCACCACCACTGACATGTAAGACTTGATGACTAGATGTACCTCAACATGTGTCTTTAGGATAAATATTAAGGTGCATTCACCAAGTCAGACAGGACTTGGTTGGGAGTTCCACCTTTTCTAAGTGCTGCATAATTTTGGCTAAGTTACCTAGCCCCACTGAGCCCCAGTTTCCTCATCTGTGAAGTGAACAATATTTACCTCTAGAATATTTGTTAAGATCCAATAGGGTATCCTGATGTAGACGGAGTCACCGATCTGGAACGGGTTGTCTCCGGGGCGGTAGACAGCTGCAAGGGGTTTCCAGATCTGGCGCTGGATAATCTGGAGCGCCTTTAGCCTGTCCTGGCGATAGAGACGGAGCCGCTCCCTCCCAGCAGCAGTGTCGTAGTCCCAGGTCGGGCGAACCAAGGGGAAAACGTCCTCGATTTCATTAGGCAGCTGGGGCGGCCTCCCATCCGCCCTGGGGACGTTTTTCTGTAGACGCGCGGTCTCTCCTCCGTGGTGAGGAGAGTCTGCAGGAGCTGATCAGGGTGCCCATGGGGTCCTGGCTGAGAGACCCGGGCCTTCACCTGCAAGATAATATCAATATTAAAAGTTCCGTCCCTGGGCCACCCGACGTTGAGAGTCAGCCACTCTGAGGAGCAGAAGGTGACCCATCTTCGTTTTCTGACTTCGACCGACAGGTTGTGTGCTCGGCCGGCGACTTCTTTCCAGTGATCTAGAGCGAGGCTTAAAGGGGTGGTTACAGTTTGCCCCGCGGGTGTAGAAAAGAGGTGAGCGGGGAGGAGGAGGACAGGAAGAAAGACACAGAACAGACAGATGCACACAGATGACAGGATCGGCACGGCGACTCCGTCTACATCAGGAAACATCAGTCCAGGGTGACTGGGATTAGACCCATGGGGAGGATGTGGCACGCCTGACAGAAGGGCCATGCTCAGCACTCTTCCCTTTTATGTCTGTCCTGGGTACCACAGAGATCACAGGCTAAATCCCACCTGTGGAGGAGGGGAATACTTCTATTGTAAAAATTGGGGGTGCGAGACTAGGGAGACACCGGATGAGAGGCCCTCCTCCTCCTGGGATTACATCACTGTCAAGGCTAACTATACTCACCCGGGGTTACCAGGAACTCTGCAATACTACCGCCCCGATTTTAGGGACTGACTCTTACCTGGAGTCCCAGCCGGGAACTTGGTGGGCATGCAACAAAGGCCTCACCCCCTGTGTGTCAGCTAAGGTTCTAAATAGCTCAAACGACTTCTGTGTCATGGTGCAGATCATACCCAGGGTGTTCTATCACCCTGCTGAAACTCTAGAAAATCAGTATAATGAACATCCCACCCGTTTTTGGCGCGAACCTGTCTCCCTAACCCTAGCCGTTATGTTGGGACTAGGGGTCGCTACTGGGGTGGGTACTGGCGCAGCTGCTCTGATCCAGGGCTCACGACGTTATATAGAACTCCAGGCAGCTGTAGATGAGGATCTACGGGCACTAGAGCAGTCCGTTTCTAAGTTAGAACAGTCCCTCACCTCACTTTCAGAAGTAGGACTCCAAAACAGGAGAGGCTTGGATTTACTATTCCTGAAAGAGGGAGGCCTGTGTGCGGCCCTGGGAGAGGAATGCTGCTTCTATGCAGGCCATTCTGGAGTCATCAGAGACTCCATGGCCAAACTCAGGAAAAGGTTAAATAAAAGACAAAGGGACCAGGAGGCCCAGCAGGGCTGGTTTGAAAGCTGGTTTAATCAGTCTCCCTGGTTGACCACCCTAATCTCTACCATTATGGGCCCTCTAGTTATTCTGCTCCTGCTGCTAACTTTCGCCCCTGAGTCCTCAACTGGCCGCTCCAGTTCGTCCGAGAAAGATGTCTATTACCCAAGCTCTGGTATTAACTCAGCAATGTCGGGCCCTCCAAACAGAAGAAATAAATGTTCCCTAAGATTTTAAGGTTAAAATCAGCCCAAACAAGAGGAGGGAATGAAGAAACCTCCCCCCTTGTAAGTAGGGCGTGCCCTAATCCAGAGGCAGCCCATCCAGGCGTCTTCCTGAAATTTTAGCAACTAAAAGCATTCTGTTTACAATAAGAAAACCATTTCCCCCCACACCCTGATTGGAATGTCCCTGAATAGGTTCATGTTGACCCTCTGTGAAATCAATAACCTGAATGCTATGCAACTCCCGAGGTTCTTTTGTCTTTAAGCGGTTTTTTTGTTCCTTTTGCCTTTAAAAGATACCTGTAATTGCTAATCAGGGCTCTCTTCCTCTTCGGAGGCGGAGAGCCCGTTTGCGCAAACGTCCAATAAACCCTCTTGCTAATTGCAAAAAAAAAAAAAAAAGATCCAATAGGGTAATGTACATAAAGTGTTTAGAGAGTATAAAATGAAAAAATTCCATTCTCTCAATTTTCTATTTACTGGTATTATGTTATACTCCTGGTTCCTATAGTAATGTGAGATTCTGCTTCTCTAATTTTCTAATGGATTTGGCCTAAGAAGAGACAGCTTTCATTCCACTGTAATCAGCAACAACTTTCTCTGATTACCTCTGCTGCATCACATATGGCAGTTTTCTTTTTACTGTATATGCCATTTTGAAGCTCCTAATACATCTTATTATTGCTTCCCTTCAATTCTATTAAGAAGTAGTCAACTACAAAGTTAGGTCCTATCTTGCATTTGGTGTTTACGTGGTCGTGAGCAGGCTTTGGGGCACCTACACATAAGCCATGTAGTGGACAGCTGCTTTTCCCCATGCTTTACTTTGAGAAATAATCTCACTCCCAGGAAGATAGCACTCCAGCTAACAAGGCTACTTCTTTACCTATGTTTGAATTACCTTTTATTGTGCAACAGTGGCTGCTGAATCTACCAGTGATAGATCTTAGCTCTTTTTTTTCCTTTAAAAAATATTTTTTAAAATACCTTTGGCATATCTGGAGACTGAATCTCTTTGGGATCAAAAGAGGTAATATATTAAATAAAGATGTTTTGGAAAAGCAGCTGGCTTCTATCATTAAAAGGCAATGTCTATGAACACTTGAAGGGAAAAAAAAAAACAAGCCTATACTGACTAGTAAGCAAACATTGAGTCATATTGGAAGGAATTGAGATTTTTAGAAAGAAACAGCTATAATTAGAACGAAAATGTAATTATAAGGCATCAAACAGGCAGTCTCAGCAACATTGCTGAAAGAGAAAAAGAAAAGATAGGGCAAGCTTTCAAAATATATTCTTTTCAAAGGAATCAGAATAATCCCTCCAGGATTTTCTAAGTGTGCGAGTATCTCCAGCAGATTGGGTCCAAGGCATGAGGTTTACTCAGTGCACCCACAGCTTTTCCCACCAGAGAGTTTTCTGTGCCTCTCTCCACTCCTATCCTCCCCTAGGAGAGCTGCAATTCAAAATGAGGTATTTATTCACACAGTGAATGACTAATAATGTTTCTGAGAATGGTTTCCTCTTAATAAAAACTGACAAGGTCTACAATAATCAATCAAGGACAACAAGGGCCTAATTTCTCTCTCCAATCCCTGATCACATCATGTAGAAGGCTGTCTTGACTGTATGGAAAAATGACTCTTCTCCACATGATGAGAAACAGGGTGGTTCAGCTGTGTATATCCTGAACTCAGATTCAGAAAACAGTTCCACTGAGCTTTCTGGTTCAGTCTAATTGACTCTCTGAGCTCCATTAGCTCACCTGTAAAATGGGACGTCACAGAATTACTATGAAGATCACAGGAAATAAAGCAAGGTGAACAAGATATACTAAGTTAAATATGATTTCTTACGACAGTCATTTCAATCATTTCATTCTGCAAGCTGTTTTTAACTGGGAAACCATGGTTTTACAACATCTGAAAGTGTCTGTAACTACCTCAGTAGAAATCATCAACTTGACAGTTTGTTCCCAGGCTCTATAAAGATATATGTGAGTCAAACTGCTCTAGAGTTTGCCTCCTCACTGCTGCCCTCTATATACCTCAGCCATTCCACCTTCATCAATCTGGATTTTAATTCCTTCCCTAAAATTTGAGCTTCACAGGCAGGTCTGTGTTAGTCAGCAAGAAAGGATTCAGCCACCTGGGTGTTCAGCAAATGTCAAATGGATGGATGCGTGGCTACTTTCAGAAGTGGGTCACTAACCCTTTCAGTGACCTAAGTTAGCGCCCATTCTTTTTTTTTCTTTAAAATATTTTATTTATTTATTCATGAAAGACACAGACAGAGAGGCAGAGATATAGTCAGAGGGAGAATCAGGCTCCTTGTGGGGACCTGATAGGGGACACTATCCCAGACCCCAGGATCATGACCTGAAGCCAAAGGCAGAGGCTCAACCCCTGAGCCACCCAGGTGCCCCTAACCCCATTCACCTTATCTTTCCCTTAGCCTACACTCACTCTTTTGGGTCCTGTTCTATGCAGCTTTAAATTTTAAATCTTAATTTTCATGGATGTATTTCTCTCTAGCTACACACTAAGCTGTTTGAGAAGAGAGGTTGGATATAAGTTATCTTTATTTCTCCCACTGTATTGATCATTCAAGACTTGGATTCAAGACATGGATGATGCTTAATAAATGCCTGTCATTTTGCTGTACTCAATGACAAAGAAAATGTGCCAAGATGTTCAACCATCACAAAGATATCTTATACCTAAGAAGGTGAGAATTCATCTGTATTTTTTCATGTAGTTATCAGCATACTTTTTTAGTCATTAGCATATTCCAATCCTCAACAAAAGCTTCACTGACAAAAAAGGAAAAGGGGAGATTTCACAGATGCTCTATTAGGCAATATCAACATGCAAGGTTAGGATGGTTCTTAGAAGAAAGTTTGAGGGGAAAGAGAAAGGGAACCATGCCTATGACACAGGCCCACCTGTGCCCAAAATTTTACTAGAAGTGGGCTGGACTGGAATTTGGGGTCACTTTGATGTTTTTGAAACAATTATTGAGCTTGCTTTCAATGGTAAACATATCCTATTTTCCAAATATCAAAATGAATTATAAAGGGAGAGTGAAGGAGACAAGTTAGGTACAGAAGGTATATTGTTTTGCTGAGCTTCAAGCATAATCATCAGCCTTTATCTACTTTGACTGTGGATCAGTTGCTAAACAGTCACCTTTTAGTACCATGGCCTATTGACACTATTGGTATGGGGCCACGGAGCCAGATCAGCCTTATGTGCAGAGCACACGCTGTCCATGTCTTCATACTGTAAGAGAGGGTTTTTTCTGAAATGATGCTGCTCTGGCTTTCTCTCCGTTTTGCTTTTCTTTTTTGCTAAATGCAGAGCAGGGTCATGTGGATAAATACATTCCTCTACCCACTTTCTAGTATATTGGTTAACAGTGCAGATGTTAGGTTTGAATCCACTTCTCTGTGAGACATAGAACAAGTTACATCCTCTTTCTATGTGTTGGTTTCTTCACCTCTGAAATAAGATGATAATAATAATAATATACTTTATTTCACAGGGTTGTTCTTTTAATCATATGGAATACTACATATGAAGCATATACTACAGTACCTAGCACATAAGTGTTTTTATTAATATTTATCCAAAGCAGATCTTATATACTATGCATTTTAGGATTATATAATATTGTAGATGAAACAAATTGCCTGAGTTCATATCCCAGTTCGGTTATGCTCTAGCTTTAGGACTTTGGGAAAATTATATAACCTTTCTAAATATATAAATAAAGTGCTTATAAGAGTAGATGGCACAGTATTTACCATAGTGCCCAGTATTATTGTGGGGGTGGCTGGCTCGGCTGACCTATGCTGGAGCTTCTATAACAGTCTCTTTTAGTCACATTAGCTACACGATTCTGGAATCAATCGTGTAGTTATGCATGTAGCTGTTGATTGAATAACTTATTTACCAGCTTCTCAAAGGGAAATTATAGAGATGATGGAAACAGAATGGGTATCACCAAAAGGAAGTGGAGCTAATCTTTAAGATATTACTCCTTGAAGCTGTGAGGTTCAAATCTGAGTACTCTCTAAGGGCAAAGATATCTGTAGTCTATGAGTATCTGCTTTAAAGCAATCAAGAATATCTCAGTTCAGCTTCAAATAATGAACCGAAATGCAAGTTCCACTTTACTGAAGAGAAAACCAACTTCCAGGCATTTGATTTCTCGTATATTGGCCATGACAGGGCTGATGTTTGTAGTGCCCCCAAATCATAAAATCTAATCTGTAGGAATGCTACTCTCCTGTTGCCTGTAAGAATTATGCTACATAGAGACAATAAATAAAGTGAAATGTAGTCCAAAAATGAATAACCATCCTTCCCTAAGGCAGCATATTCTCTGCATTACAAGCTATGGATGACCTCAGATTATTTACTTTTCTTTTTCTTTCTTCTTTTTTTCTTTTAAAGGCCAACTGAGTGATCAGTTTGGGATAGCACAGCCTACCGAGAGTATTGAGATAACCAGGGAAGATAACTAACATTTTTATGAAAATGGAATCTCTAACCTCAGGCTACTTTTGACTAAGATGAATATCTATACTATATGAAAACATTCAAGGAAGTTAGAGATTTAAAGAAGTTTACTAAAAGTTAACATTCTGATAACAGCAAGATATGGCTTCAAGACTTGGCCTCCACCAATGGCAGTGGCAACTAGCAGCCTTAACACTAGGATCCTGGTCAAGGAATATCAACTGATAAACACAAAGCCCATGGATGATTAGAAAAGTTTCAGTGGCCAAAGATAGATTATTATGATTCCTTACAATCTTTGGGATAAAATGATGGTTAGAATTTCACAAGGGGTGAGAGCATAGATACCATGCCCTAAGGAAAGGAATGAAGTAATATTATATATTTAGACCAGAAGTTATAAAAACTCAAATGCCAAGGGAGGCCAGGCAGACACTACAAATAATTGATGTTGCTTAGATGTGAGAAGAACAACTGTGCAAGCATGATAAATGGCAGCATTCAGTAAGGAGAATATGGACTATGAGCCAAAGAAGAGCAAGTGACCTGTTCAAAGGAACTGACTATTTCTCAGCCTACCCAGTACTTGCCATGTAAAAATATACCTCGTATCAGCCTTCTTAAAATCTGGAAACACTAAATTCTACAAGTAACCTAAATGTTCTTAGAGCAGATTCTCTCCCAGTTGAGATTCCAAATGAGAACACAGCCAAGTGATACTTTGATGTTAGTCTCATTTAGACCCTACAAAGAGGATCCAGTTAAGCCATGTCCAGACTGCTGGACCTAGAGAAAAATCAAAACTTATGTTTTGAGGAACATGCTTTAAAAAACACCACTTCTTACTGTTGTTGTTTTGATGCTAGGACTGCTACGTGTGTGTTTTGGAACAAAGTAAATGAAGAATTAAGTCAGGGAATTGGGATTTTCTTTTCTTTCTTTTTTTTTTTTTTAAGATTTTATTTATTTAGTCATAGACACAGAGAGAGAGAGAGAGAGGCAGAGACACAGGCAGAGGGAGAAGCAGGCTCAGTACAGGGAGCCCGACATGGGACCGATCCCGGGTCTCCAGGATCACACCCCAGGCTGCAGGCGGCGCCAAACCGCAGCGCCACCGGGGCTGCCCGGGATTTTTTTTTTTTTTTCTCTATTTATTTATGATAGTCACACACACAGAGAGAGAGAGAGGCAGAGACACAGGCAGAGGAAGAAGCAGGCTCCATGCACCGGGAGCCCGACGTGGGACTGGATCCCGGGTCTCCAGGATCGTGCCCTGGGCCAAAGGCAGGCGCCAAACCACTGCGCCACCCAGGGATCCCCTGCCCGGGATTTTTAACCACCAGAGAGATAATATATGGTTTTAACACTGATGAAGTTGAATAAAATCATGTAGTCCTAAATTTGAATTAAATGTATCAGTGTGCACTCAGGCTGTATTTTAGCTTCAAAAAAACCCCACACATTTCCCACGTTGCTCCACTTAAAAAGCCTATAAACAATGTCAAATCTAGCGGTAATGAGTACTCCTAGAATCCAGATAGTAGTAGTTAAATGTTATTTGGCAGTAAAGGGAATCAGGACTCTTTGAATGGTCATTCTAGGTTTAAAGCAGGAAATGTATAAGATAAGCCTGGAATATCTTGTTATAGCAGAATGCAAACAATTTATTAAAGACTATTGAACATATACCCAAAGAAATTAGGAAGAAATTTCAATATCTTCCCACTGGCTAAAGATAAGATAATTTGAAAAGGCTGGGCAAGCTGGTCCCCCCAATTTACCTGGATAACTTTCAAACCATCCTGAACACCTACAAATCCAACGCGAGATTTAAAGAGAGAACAGCCAGAACAAGAACACTACAGAGAAGGGTTTTTGCTTCTAACAAGGGAGGAAGGTGGGAAAAAAAAAAAAAAAAGAATCAAGTGAAGATGGGGCCCCCCCAAGGAGCTGGGCTAAGGTGGGTGGCAGGAGCCTCCGGGACAGGAAAACCCAGCCCCGGAGAAGCAGGAACTTTAAAAATCTGCACCGGATTCTTCACAAAGGGAGAAGCACTCAAGGAAATCGGGCAGAACCGCAGGAGGGGCGGAGATGCCTCCAGTTTCCTGGGGTCACTAAAAGAAGCACGCCGGGGGGAGAGTGCATCGCGGCCAATCTTGGTAAAGAGCTGGAGTGTGCATCCAGCGGGGCCTCGGGGAGAAGCCGGTAGGTCAGGTGGGGGCTCCGGCCAGAGGGGTCTATGCCCTGCTGCCTTCGGTAGCCGAAGCCCTGGGAGCACGATTCCAGCAGCACAGACCCGGGATCCTAGGGCACGGATCAGACACAGCCCATGATCCTGTGCTCACCCCAGGATGGGAGAAGCCGGGAGCGGAGAGGGCACAGGACAGCCAGGACTTTCCTGCCGCTGGGCGCCCCTAAGCTGTGCAGATCAGCGCCTGCCACCCCGGGAGCACCTAGGACAGTGCGGACTGGGAGATTGCGGGTGGTTACTGTGGGGAGCTGACTCCAGAGCTGGAGACCTGGCCGCCACCAGTGTCATTCCTCTTGATGTCACTTTGTGCCTGGGAGAGGCTGGGCCACCAAGGAACAGAGGCCTCACAGGGTAAACAGCTCCCACTGAGCCCAGCACCCAGCAAGGGGAGGGGCATCTCCCCTAGGTGCACACACCTGAGAATCAGGACAGCAGGCCCCTCCCCCAGAAGACCAGCTAGAAAAACGGGAAGAGCAAGTTCTTGAAGAGCAGTGCTGAAAAGCTCCAGAGGAAGTTGAGGGATTTATAGTATATAAAACTAGATGGTATCCCACCTTTTTCCTCCCTTTCTCCAGTACAACTTGTTTTTATATCAAACTAAAAATGTCCAATATTTTTTTCTCTTTTCCCACCTTAACTACAATATTTGACCACCTCTTCATTGTTAAGTTTCTTCCTTTCTGACTTTCATTGTTCTACAATTACAGGTCTTGGATACATTTTCCACTTCTAGATTCCCTTCAACATACTCAATTTAATTTTGAGAGATATACAAAATATGTTGTCTTTTTTTGTTTGTTTGTTTGTTTGTTTTGTTTTGTTTTGTGATCTTTGTTTTCTCTGCCTCATTTTGTTCCAAAATGGCAGAAATTAATACTTTCTAAAACATGAACAGCATGCACCCAGAACCAAATGGAATATCGTGCTGGTTCATTTTGTGAGATTACTCATTCCCATTCGGCTCCCCTCTTTTATCTTGTTTATATTTTATTGGTCAGTGTTGGGTCTCTGTACAAATATTGCTGGTTTATACAAATATGGGAATGAGCATCTTCTAACATACAGAACTTAATAACTCAGAACCAAGAGGATCACCCTCAGAACCCTTCAGAGACACTACATTCTCCCTCCACTACAACTCTGTCACCACCACCATCTCCCAGTCAGCACCCCTGTCTTTCTTCTCCCGTTTTCTTTCTTTCTCTTTTATTTTACTCTTTACTTTTGCTTTTCTCTCTCTTTTTTTTCTTCTTCTTTGGGATTTTTCACCTTTTATTTTTTACTACTTTGTTTTAACATTTGATTTTCACTTTAGTCTGGTCCTTTGTTTTATTTCATTCTGATCTGTTTTCAATTTCTGGTTTCTGACCTCGGCAGAATCATCTAGGGTGAAATTTACTTAAGTTGTGCTTAATATTCTTGACTCACTCTGCTCATACAGCCACTCTGCACTGAGCAAAATGACTAGAAAGAAGACCTCAATACAAAGGAAAGAAACAGAAACAGTATACTCTGCCACAGAGTTACAGAATTTGGATTACAATTCAATGTCAGAAAGCCAATTCAGAAGCATAATTACAAAGCTCCTCGTGGCTCTGGAAAAAAACATAAAGAATTCAAGAGGCCTCAAGACTGCAGAAATTAGATCTGATCAGGCCAAAATTAAAAATCAATTAAATGAGGTGCAATCCAAACTGGAGTTCCTAATGACGAGGGTTAACGAGGTAGAAGAAAGAGTGAGTGACATAGAAGACAAGTAGATGGCAAGGAAGGAAGATGAGGGAAAAGGAGAAAAACAATTAAAAGACCTTGAGAAAAGGTAAGGGAAATAAATGACAGCCTCAGAAGGAAAAATCTACGTTTAATTGGGGTTTCAGAGGGCGCTGAGAGTGCCAGAGGACCAGAAAGCATATTTGAACAAATCATAGCTGAGAATTTCCTTAATTTGGGGAGGGAAACAGGCATTCAGATCCAGGAGATAGAGAGATCCCCAGATAAAATCAATAAAAACTGTTCAACATCTCGACTTTTAATAGTAAAACTTGCAAATTCCAAAGATAAAGAGAAACCGTTAAAGCACAAGAGACGAGATACCTAACTTATATGGGGAGAAATATTGGATTCATAGCAGACCTCTCCACAGAGACCCAGCAGGTCAGAAAGGGCCGCTAGGATATATTCAGGTCCTAAATGAGAAGAACATGCAGCCAAGAATATGTTATCCAGTAAGGCTCTCTTCAGAAAAGAAGGAGAGATAAAGAGCTTCCAAGATAGGCAGAAACTGAAAGAATATGTGACCACCAAACCAGCTCTGCAAGAAATATTAAGGAAGACTCTGGGAAAGAAAGAGGAAGCCCAAAGAAATAATCCACAAAAACAGGGACAGAATAGTAGTATGATGACACTAAATTCATATCTTGCAATAGTTACTCTGAATGTTAATTGGCTTAATGATCCATTCAAATGGTCCTCAAAAGAAAGCAGGGGTAGCCATCCTCATATCAGATAAATTAAAATTTAACCCAAAGACTGTAGTAAGAGATGAAGAGGGACACTATATCATACCGAAAGGATCTATCCAACAAGAGGACCTAACAATCATGAGTATTTATGCCCTGAATGTTGGAGCTGCAAAGTGTATCAATCAATTAATAACCAAAGTAAAGACGTACTTAGACAATAATACACTTATACTGGGAGACTTCAACGTGGCACTTTTTGCAAATGACAGATATTCCAAGCACAACATCTCCAAAGAAACAAGAGCTTTAAATGATACACTGGACCAGATGGATTTACAGAACTTTACACCCAAACACAACTGAAAACACATTCTTCTCAAGTGCACATGGAACTTTCTCCAGAATAGACCACATACTGGATCACAAATCAGGTCTCAACTGATACCAAAAGATTGGGATTGTCCCCTACATATTTTCAGACCATAATGCTTTGAAACATGAACTCAATCACAAGAAGAAATTTGGAAGAAACTCAAACACATGGAGGTTAAAGAGCATCCTACTAAAAGATGAATGAGTCAACCAGGAAATTAGAGAAGAATTAAAAAGATTCATGGAAACTAAAGAAAATGATTATACAACCATTTAAAATGTTTGCTATACAGCAAAAGCAGTCCTGAGAGGGAAACGCATCGCAAAACAAGCATCCCTCAAAAATTGTAAAAAACGCAAAATATACAAGCCAACCTCGCACCTAAAGGAACTGGAGAAAAAACAGCAAATAAACCCTACACCAAGCAGAAGAAGAGAGTTAATAAATATTCGAGCAGAACTCAATGAAATAGAGACCAGAAGAACTGTGGAACAGATTAACAAAACCAGGAGTTGGTTCTTGGAAAGAATTAATAAGATAGATAAACCATTAGCCAGCCTTTTTAAGAACAAAAGAGAAAAGACTCAAATTAATAAAATCATGAATAAAAAAGGAGAGATCTCCACCAATATCAAGGAAATACAAACTATTTTAAAAACATATTATGAACAGCTATAGGCCAATAAATTACACAATCTAGAAGAAATGGACTCATTTCTGGAAAACCACAAACTACCAAAACTGGAACAGGAATAAATAGAAAATCTGAACAGGCCAATAACCAGGGAGGAAATTGAAGCAGTCACCAAAAACCTCCCAAGACACAAAAGTCCAGGGCCAGATGGCTTCCCAGGGGAATTCCATTAAACGTTTAAAGGAGAAACAATACCTACTCTACTAAAGCTGTTCCGAAAGAAAGGGATGGAATACTTCCAAACTCTTTCTATGAGGCCAGCATCACCTTAATTCCAAAACCAAAGACCCCACCAAAAAGGAGAATTATAGGGCAATCTCCCTGATGAACACAGATGCAAAAATTCTCAACAAGATACTATCCAATAGGATCCAACGGTACATTAAGAAGATTATTCACCATGACCAAGTGCGATTTATCCCTGGGATGCAAGGCTGGTTCAACACTCGTAAAGCAATCAACGTGATAGATCACACCAACAAGAGAAAAAACAAAAACCCTATGATCCTCTCAATAGATGCAGAGAAAACATTTGACAAAATACAGCATCCATTCCTGATTGAAAGTCTTCAGAGTGTAGGGATAGAGGGAACATTCCTCAGCATCTGAAAAGCCATCTATGAAAAGCCCACAGCAAATATCATTCTCAATGGGGAAGCACTGGGAGCCTTTCCCCATCCCTGGACAAGACAGGGATGTCCACTCTCACCACTGCTATTCAACATAGTACTGGAAGTCCTAGCCTCATCAATCAGAAAACAAAAAGAAATAAAAGGCATTCAAATTGGCAAAGAAGAAGTCAAACTCTCCCTCTTTGCAGATGACATGATACTCTACATAGAAAACCCAAAAGACTCTACTCCAAGATTGCTAGAACTCATACAGCAATTTGGCAGTGTGACAGGATACAAAATCAATGCCCAGAAGTCAGTGGCATTTCTCTACACTAACAATGAGACTGAAGACAGAGAAATTAAAGAGTCAATCCCATTTACAATTGCACCCAAAAGCATAGGATACCTTGGAACAAACCTAACCAAAGAAGTAAAGGATCTATATCCTAAAAACTACAGAACACTTCTGAAAGAAATTGAGGAAGACATAAAGAGATGGAAAAGTATTCCATGCTCATGGAGTGGAAGAATTAATATTGTGAAAATGTCAGTGTTACCTAGGGCAATTTACACGTTCAATGCAATCCCTATCAAAATACCATGGACTTTCTTCAGAGAGATGGAACAATTTATCTTAAGACTTGTATGGAATCAGAAAAGACCCTGAATAACCAGGGGAAATATTGAAAAAAGAAAAAAAAAAGAGCTGGGGCATCACAATACCGGATTTCTAGTTATACTACAAAGCTGTGATCATCAAGGTAGTGTCATACTGGCACAAAAACAGACACATAGATCAATGGAACAGAATAGAGAACCCGGAAATGGGCCCTCAACTCTATTGTCATCTAATATTCAACAAAGTAAGAAAGACTATCCACTGGAAAAAGGACAGTCTCTTTAATAAATGGTGGTGGGAAAATTGTACAGCCACGTGAAGAAGAATGAAACTAGACCCTTCTCTTACACCACACACAAAGATAAACTCAAAATGGATGAAAGATCTAAATGTGAGACAAGAATCCATCAACATCCTAGAGGAGGGATCCCTGGGTGGCATAGTGGTTTGGCACCTGCCTTTGGCCCAGGGTGTGATCCTGGAGATCCGGGATCGAGTCCCACATCAGGCTCCCGGTGCATGGAGCCTGCTTCTCCCTCTGCCTATGTCTCTGCCTCTCTCTCTCTCTCTCTGTGTGACTATCATGGATAAATGAAAATTAAAAAAAAAAAAAAATCCTAGAGGAGAACACAGGCAACACCCTTTTTGAACTTGGCCACAGAAACTTCTTCCAAGATATATCTATGAAGGCAAAGGAAACAAGAGCAAAAATGAACTGTTGGGACTTCATCAAGATTAAAAGCTTCTGCTCAGCAAAAGAAGCAGCCAACAAAACTAAAAGATAACTTGCAGAATAGAATGGAGAAAGTATTTGCAAAAGACATATCAGATAAAGGGCTAGCTAGTATCGAAGATCTATAGAGACCTTATTAAATTCAGCAATAAAGAAGCAAACAATCCAATCATGTAAGGGCAAAAGACATGAACAGAAATCTGACTAAAGAAGACATACATATGGCCAACAAGCACATGAGAAAATGCTGTGCTTCACTTGCCATCTGGGAAACAGAAATCAAAACCACAATAAGACACCACCTCATCCCAGTGAGAATGGTGAAAATTTACAAGACAGGAAACAAGAAATGTTGGAGAAAGAGGAACCCTCCTGTACTGTTGGTGGGAATGTGAACTGGTGCAGCCACTCTGGAAAACAGTGTGGAGCTTCCTCGAAGAGTTAAAAATAGAGCTACCCTACGACCCAGCAATTGCACTGCTGGAGATTTACCCCAAAGATACAGATGCAGTGAAAGATTGAGACACCCGCACCCCAATGTTTATAGCAGCATTGTCCACAATAGCCAATATTGATACATTATTACTAACTGAAGTCTGTATTTTATTTATATTTCTTAAGGGAATATATGGAATAGTGAGATCTATGTCATTTTTCTGTTCCAGCTTCCCATTTAGGATATCACATAATATTTGTTTGCCTGTCTCCACTGTGGGTTTTTTTGTTTTGTTTTGTTTTGTTTTGTTTTTGTTTTTGTTTTTGTGCTTTCTTACTTCCTGGTACTACATGGTGCTCCAGGCCCATCTTGTATACTCCCTGCCCTAGCCCTGGTACCAGCCATTCTTTTTTTTTTTTAATTGGAGTTCAAGTGCCCCGATGGATACCAAGTCTTCCACATTTCGAGGAAGCTCCACACATCATCCAACTCAGTCAGTGGGGCACAAGATCTCCCAATTATACCAGCCAAATTCTCTCAAGTGCAGACCATCTACCCCACTGCACCTTCCTTCTGTCAGTTCAAGTCCTTGCCATTTCTTTCTTTCTTGGGTGACTATAGGTGGGGCTGCCTCAGAACACTGCTCTTATTAAAATACTGTAGTGATTTCTACTTGACTCCTCTTTGAGAGAAAGGACTAGTGTCCTGGAATGTACAGGATGCCCCATTACCTGAATTGGGCCTCACTAAGGTCTCACCAGTCTCCCCCAACATCTCCTGTTGCAGGCAAACTACAAACTGTCTACGCAAGGTTTCCTATAATTTTAGTATCCTGGCCTGTCTCTGGGTGGCCCTCCTGCCTATTGCATCCCAGATATAGTAATCCATGCCCCAGGCAGCCTTTTCTGAGCTCTGGCCCTACTCCCCAACGTTAGTGTTTAAAAAAACCATAGCATTTGTTATACTATCTTACAATAACTGTCTTTGCCATCTCTTGCATTAGACCATAAACTCTACAGATTCATTCCTATGGTTATCTGCAGTCAATAGCACATTGCCTAGCACAGCGTGTGATAATTAAGGTTTGTGGATAAATGAATGATCCTTTCCCTGTAATAGTGGAGAGCTGGAGAAACCTTATGAGATAATTGTGATGAAGCAAAGCAACTGATGAAAACATTTCTAGGAAATGCTAAGATCAAAATATTCAAATGAATTCAAGAGAAAGAAGCATATGGAGTGAAGTAACATGAAAAGAGGAGGAGATATTACTGCAGTGAGAACAAGAGGAAAGCCAGGAGCTCTGTCCTGAAGAGATTCCCCTGCCTAGGCTGAAATATACCAGTGAGCATGTAATTTGCAATATTAAAGCTGTCACTCCATCAAAATCCCAACGTTCTAAGGGGAAATGGATGCAAGACTGAAGGTTAAAGTAGAAAAGAATAATCCAGTACTACATTATTACTTTATTGGTTGTTTCTTGTGGCTCCTCTGTCCTAAAGGAGGAGATCTTGCTAAAGAACTGTATTATGCTGTTGTAATTGTTGAAACTTAACTTACATAAGCAAAATCATGTTATCTTTCTTTTGATGTAATAACTACATCAATGTCCATTTAATGTTGGGTATTCTAAATACCCTGTGCACATCCTTTCTAGACAACTAAGCCTAATGCATAATGTACTGGGGCAAAGACCTGAGAAGTGCTGTAACTAACCGTTTGTGATACAGACTCTACTTTTTCTCTGATTTTGAACAGTTCACGGGACTTGCTCATATGTATTTGGAGAACTTTGTGACTGCTGCTCCGGTGCATTTGATTTTCTCTTTTATAAAGCTGTAGATATTCTGTGACAAATTAACTTGTGCTCTGGTTACTTTTTCATGTTGTTTTTCTCTTCTTTTGGTGGTGGTGAGTTAGGAAGGTTGCTTTGTTTCCATTTAAGGTTTTGTTTGTTTGTGTGGTTTTGCTCTCTGCTTGCTAATGTGTGCGGTTAGGGTATGTGACAAAATTCGTCCTTAGGATTTGACATAACAGCTAATGCCCTGTAAAAGGAGGTGGTACAATAGCACTTTTGAAATGTTTTTATTTTTCTGCTCTATTTTATGTTCATTTAACTTACTTGTTGCTTATGGATATTTGTAAATACTTTAAAACATAACCAAAATCATATTTTCTTTCTCAATCCTGTTCTCCAGAGGTAACCACTTTCAATTTTTCCAGCTTTTTTCCCCTGATATTTATCTCTGCAGTTCAGAATACTGTGCATATTCTACTTCTTTGATTCAATTGTGTACAGACTATTGACTTCCTTATAATGGTTGCTGAAGATTGTAACTTATGGCTCCTCTCCAAAACCTGTACCCTCCCTGTATTAACTGCATCTTAATTGGATAAACATATAATAAGCATTATCAGTCTTTTGACCATGTAAATTCTGTGCACTCTTGGGTTAGTATACTATAATTTTCTGTCCATTCTCATCAAGTTCTTTGCTTTTCCTTGGAATCAAAAATCGACTTTTTTTTCTACTATAGGCTCAATTTTCTTGGAACACACCACAAAATCTTCCTACATCTTCAAACGTTTGCAAAATACCTCTCAAAAAGAGTTTTCAGACAGTACTGTCTGATGATTTACCCATCCCCCACTTCTGAGAGCTCTGGTCTTGCACCGCTTTGTAGACTTGTTACATGTGAGGGTGCTGTAACAGAGACCTGTCCCACTAGGATCTTCCTTGAGCTTCACCTCCCTCTGGCCTTGGACATCTCTAAGATACCAGGCCTTCCTCATCCTTGGTTAAACTCTACTATGGAGTTGAAAACCATTATCCTTCAGGATTTTGAAGGCATTGTTCTATTGTCTTTCAGTTTAGCTCATTAGGGAGTTCTATATCATTCTGATTAATTATCCTTTGTAATGTTTTCCTTCTCTCTGGAGGCTTTGGAGAATTCCTTTTATTCTTGGAATTCTGAAATTTTACTCGAGATGACTAGAAATGGATCTTTTTTCATTTACTATCTGGGACATTTTCAATCTTGGGTATTTCTACTTGACATTTCTTCTTGTAGTATTTAGTTGACAATTTTATTGTCATGTTTTTTTTTTTTTTTTTTTTTTGCCTCCCTTTCTGGAATTGACATTAACTGGGCATTAGACCAATCATCTAATATTCTTTTCATTACTCCTTTAACTTTGTCAATTTTTTCCCCCATATGGGAAATTTCCCCAATTTCAGTTTACAAATTTCTGTTAAATTTTTATGAATTATCATATATTTCTAAGACCTATTTTCTTATTCTCTGATTGTTCCTTTACAATAGCATATTGTTTTTATTTTATGGATGACTTGACTTATTTTATCTCCCTGAAGATATTATAGTTACTTTGATATTTTCTTCTATACTTCATACTATTTTTTTATCCTTTTATTTTATTGTCTATTTCATGGTTCTGGTTCCCTGATATTTTACTGCCATTATATTTGAGAGTGAATTACTAAATAGTTGATTAAAATGTCTTTCTGTTTATATGGATGGAGGGGGATGTATAGACCAGTGTGCCTTACTACAGGATTATTGAGAAGTCTCCCATATTTTTCCTTTGGGGTTCACGATTGTCAGTATTTGCTGATTTTTTTTCCTTTTTGTTATTGTTTCTTTGTTAGTTGTCTATCCAGAAAAATAGGTTCATGTGTCCTGCCTGCCTTGGAGGTAGAGTAGAGTGGATATAAGCTTATTTTCTGACATTTGACATACTTAGCCTTTAGGATTGTGGAAAAATAAAATGTTCCTGGAATTCTTATTGTTTCTATAAAAAGCCCTGGTCCTAAACCCCTGGTCTTACACACCTTAAAAATTAGATCTCTAGCCATTTGTTTAATTAGTTGCTCTGATCTGAAATGACATTAAAACATCTTTTATCTCCCCAGAGAAGAACAAATAGTTAAGCTCAAACCAGATCCTAGGTTAGACTCTAAAGTTTCAGGAATACTGAGATGGCTATCTCACTAGATATTTACATTTCAAGAAGGAATAAGCCTTGGAGACATCTCTAAGGTGATCAAGCTCTTGTAGATTCTTTTATTGACATACCAGATAATGGGAATTAGGACTCAGACCTATTACATTCTCAAGGAGATCCTGTCAGATGACACAAGGGACAGCTGCTTCTTGCTCTTTCATAAGCAGAGAGAAGTCATACTTCCTTATACTTCGCCTGTGAGTTGTCCAGCTACCCATATAGGACAATTGACTTGGTGGTTATGTCATTCTAGGAATAAGGACTAGTGAACATGGAGGAAAGGGGCACAAACATATTATGTACTATAAAATATTTAATAAGACATATGCCTCTGTTCCTAAATAACACATGTGCACATTAAAGATACAATTAATAGAGATAAGATAAAAAAAAAACCCAACAGAGATCCTGGGAATAAATAGTTTCCCCCTTTTAAGACCTATTTTCACCAATCCACTCCCTTTCATGAACTTGTGTTTGTTCTTTCTGCTCAGTCATCTCTCATGTATCCCATTGCTTTCTGTCTTCTTATATTTGAATAAGTATTAAATATTTCTAGCTTTATTGGAGTTTATAATGCTATTTTCCTTTTTCTCTTTGATGTTTTTTGAGAAAAGAAATAAGTGAAAAAGTTTTTATACCTCCACCTAGATTTTAAAACGATCAAGTTTCTTCTTTTACATTTTAATTTTCAATCAGCACTTCATAATTTATAATTTCACAAAGGAATTCTAGATGGTTGAGTTCGTTCTACAAAATATG
This sequence comes from Vulpes lagopus, assembly GCF_018345385.1. Lineage (NCBI taxonomy): Eukaryota > Metazoa > Chordata > Mammalia > Carnivora > Canidae > Vulpes > Vulpes lagopus. The sequence continues at coordinate 93,594,961 of NC_054827.1, read as the reverse complement.
TATGATTTTTCTACTTTTTCTTTGATAATTTATTCTTTTACTATATTTGCACAGATATTGTTTTAAGATAAAAGTCATATCACAGATACTTGAAATGCTTCTATTGTACATGACTTTTCTCTCTTGATTGAATTCTCATGGCTAGATAGTCAGTATTTTGCATAAGCCATATTTCCCTACATGCCCATTTGTTTATCACTTCAGTCCACCCCTTCATAGCTACTGATAAGAGTTACTGGGTTTCTTAGGAAAGTAAACAATCTGAGAGCCTCCAATTCAACTTTTCCTTAAAGATTAGATGAGTCTGACAAATACTTGTCAATTATTTTCACAGGTTGAAATGCACTTTATTTATCAAATTAGAATTTCACTAAAGAATCTTTCATGCTTGTAGATAAGAATAAGACAAGTCATACATTATCAATAAAAGGAAAGGCCTGGGTGACACGATGATATTTCACAGCAGCGTTTGAGATAATGATATGGAAATCTTGAATATATCTTTCTAATAGACCTAAGAAATGACTGACAGTCTATTAAGACTAGAATGTTCTGGGAAGAGTCACCAAAACAACAACATAAAATATTGCATGACTTTCTTTGAAATAATTGTATCTAAAAAAGAAAGTTGAATTGCAATTAGCATTAGGTCCTTTTTTCAAAGCTGATTTAGATGTTTATGTATCCCCTTGTTGATCAATTCATAAATTTATTGACCAGGGCAGCCCTGGTGGTGCAGAGGTTTAGCGCCGCCTGCAGCTCCAGCGTGATCCTGGGAACCCGGGATTGAGTCCTGCGTCAGGGGTCCCTGCATGGAGCCTGCTTCTCTCTCTGCCTCTGTGTGTGTGTGTGTCTCTCAATGAATAAATAAAATCTTTAAAAAAATAAATTTATTGACCAAAAACTTTGGTGTGAAGATGATAATTAGAATTTCATAGTGTAGAGAATAACTAGAAAAGGGAAAATATATCTCTTTAGAGAAAGATAAGACAGTATTTTGCTACATTTTGAAGACAGTTAAACACAATCCGGAGGCTTACCATTAGCAGAGCTTGTGAAATATTAAGAACTGTAAGTGGTGTTAAGGGAAATGGTGGAGTAAGGGCCTCCAAAAATTAACTCCTCTATAAAAACAACATGAATACTGACAAAAATTGTCAAAATCAGCTTTTTCAGAAATCTGAAAATTAATCAAAGACTTGCAGTAATCTGAGTAGCATTTATTCAAGTAAAATGTCTCAATGTTGGTAAGAACAGTGAGTTTGTGGAATTTCAGCCTGCCCACTTGCTATGTCCCTATCCACAGTTCTATGGTAGCTTTGAAACCAATAGTCCCAAATCATGGTGAAAACCAGCAGCCTAGCAGAAGCTGGAAGAGGTAAAATGGATTTGGAACTCCCCTACAACAATAATCCCAGAGAAATGTCATTATTCAGACTGTTTAGAAATTCCCATGAAGCTGTTTTGTCTTCATTTAACCAAAATCAGAGTTCCCTTAGTGTAAATACTCTTTTTCTCAGAAATATCTGTCGAAAATATTTTTTTGCAGTAACATATGCATGAGATGACAATATAAGTTGGGGCAAATGAAGATGACCAAAAATTTAAAAATAGGTGAGGTCTAAGATGCTCAGGGAAGCTTTTGAAAAGATCCAGCATATTTCTGGGATTCTGGAAACACTATATAACATATATGCAGGGCTTTGAGCATGCCTAGTGCTGTATGAATGCCCAGAAAAGACCTGAGTCAACCCTGAGCTCTCACCTGTGACTGACCTTGAGGCTCTGAATAAGCAGAAAGTGAAGGCTAAGGCAAAGTTGTAACATGTCTACCTGAGCATTGAATGTGTACTCCAATGTGCATATATAACCCTTTGGCAAAGGCTGGGAGATTTATTACTTCTAGACATTAAAGGAAATCTCTGGAAACACTAAGCTAGACCATTAAGTGACTGAGCAGAGATGTTAATGGCTACACACAACAAAGAATACAGTAACAAATACAGCAGTCAGAAATAGGAGCAACAAAAAGTCCTGGGAGGAAATGGAATTTGATTTCCAGATTTACCACATTGTGTTATTTTGAATGTCCCATTTCCAACTAATAAATTATGAGATGTGGAAAGGAACAAGAAAGAATGACCCATACTCAAATAAAAAAGTGGTCAGTGGAAATCATCCCTGAAGAAGTTGTCACTGGACTTACTAGACAAGGACTTAAATTATCTATTTTAAATATGTTCAAAGAACTAAAGGAAAATATGTCTAAAGAATTAAAGGAAGGAATAAAGATATACACCAAATGGAGAGTGTCAAAAAAGGATAGAGTTTATTTTTTAATAAATAAAAACAAAATTCTAGGATTAAAAAGTACTATAATTGATTTTAAAAATTCACTAGAGGCATCCAACAGCAGATTTAAATTGACAGAAGAAGTTACCAAAGAACATCAAGATAGGTCAATTGAGATTACCCAGCCTGGGAACAGAAATTTTAAAAAGTGTGGAAAGATCAATATAACTTCAGAGACTTGTGCTTTACTATTTGTTCTGCATAAGTATTTAAATAATAAGATTCCAGAAGGGTGGGGTGGCAGAAAGAATCTCTGAAAAATTAATGGCCAAAGCTTTCCCAAATTGAAGAAAATAATTAATTTACACAACTAAGAAGCTCAGTGAACTCTAGGTAGGAAAAACTTAGAGATCCATACCAGACACAACTTAATCTGACTTAAAAGCCAACTTGAAGATAGTGAAGTAAAGCTATGCATTTTGTTCAAAGGATCCTCATTAAGCTTATCACTTCATTTTCTACATGGAAACCATGTAGGTCAGAAGATTGGAAAAAATATAACACAGTGCTAACAGAAAGACTCACACAAGAATTCTGTATCGAACAAAACTATTATTACAAAATGAGGGTGAACACCATTTGCTTCGACATGGATGCAACTGGAGGGTAGGTTATGCTGAATGAAATAAGTCAATCGGAGAAGGACAAACATTATATGTTCTCATTCATTTGGAGAATATAAATAATAGTGAAAGGGAATAGAGGGGAAGGGAGAAGAAAGGGGTAGGGAATATCAGAAAGGGAGACAGAACATGGAAGACTCCTAACTTTGGGAAATGAACTAGGGGTGGTGGAAGGGGAGGAGGGGGGGGGATGGGGTGGGGTGACTGGGTGGCGGGCACTGAGGGGGGCACTTGATGGGATGAGCACTGGGTGTTATTCTGTATGTTGGCAAATTGAACACCAATAAAAAATAAATTTATTATTTTTTTAAAAAAGAAAAGAAACACAACATTAAAAAAAAAATGAGGGTGAAGATGTAGAGAAACATTATGGAAGAGATATTAACCAGACAGCAGGGAACACCTTGTTTGTGTTGATATTTACAAAGAAACATCTTGCTTGTTACAAGTCTACCATGTTTGTTCTAAATATAGACATGACATTTATAAATCCACCCTGATATTGACAAGAAATTTCCTAAGTCCCTGCTCTGTTTCTATAAAAGACAGACCAGAAAAGCCCTCAGTGGCACCCTGTCAGGACCCCTCTCACTTTTGAGAACTTTCTCTGTGTGTCTTTGCTTAATAAACCTCTATTGCTTTGCTAAAATACAAAAAAAAAAAAAAAAAAAAAGAGAGAGAGAGTGAAATTCAGACATTCCCAGATAAGCAAAAACAGAAAATTCATCATTAGCAGATATGTCTGAAGAAATATTAAATAAAATCCTTCAGGTTTAAATAAAAAGTACCAAAAAATAACTGAAATCTACATGTAGAAATAAAGAGCACAGGTAAAAGTAACTACATAGATAAATACAGAAATACATATAAGTGTATTTTTATTTCTAGTATTTTTGTTCTATCTAAATTAAAAGGCAACTGTATAAAGCAACAATTCTACATCTGCATTGATGGATATAATAATGTAAAATGATGCACTTACTTGACAATAATGGCACAAATGGGGAGAGAGAATGGAGCTATTTAGGTCCATAATTTTTCTTTTTTTAAAAAATTTTTCTTTATTTATTCATGAAACACAGAGAGAGAGAGAGAGAGAGAGAGAGAGAGAGAGACATAGGCAGAGGGAGAAGCAGGCTCCTTTCAGGGGGCCTGATGCAGGACTTGATCCCAGGACACTGGGATCATGACCTAAGCCAAAGGCAGATGCTGAGCAACTGAGCCACCCAGGAACCCTGGACCATAATTTCTGTATATTATTCAAATAAAATGGTGTTGATGTGAGCTAGATGGTTGTAAATTAAGATGTTAATTGTAATCCTCAGGCAATGACTAAGAAAATAACTTTTAAAAAATGTAAAAAGAAAGGACAAGGGTATTAAAATACCACAATAGAAAATATCAGTTGAACATTAAAGAAGGCAGTAATGAAAAATGAAGGAACAAAAAGACATAATATATATTTAAAAAATAAATAGAAAATTGGCACACAGAAATCATACCTTATTAGTAATAATTAAATTAAATTAAATTAAATTAAATTAAATTAAATTAAATTAAATGGTTTAAACACTCCAAACAAAAGGCAAGGATTGGCAGAACAGATTTTTTTAAATGATTCAAATATATGCTGTCTATAAGAGATACAGTTTAAATTCAAAGATACAAGTAGATTGCAAGTGAAAACATGGAAATAAACTATTTGACACTTAGGTAAGATATTACTCTTACCACATCTTTATTTCCTTATTTTTGTCAGTATTCATATTGTTTTTATGTTATTTATCAATAAAATAGAGTGGTTATATTAATATTAGATGAAATAAGTTTCCAGAAAAAAATAAAATAAATAAATAAATAAATAAAAAATAAAGAAAATCCAGAAATAAATAATAAAGAGTCAATTTACTAAGAAGATATAACAATTATAAGCATACATGGGACCTATCAAGAGAGCCCCAAAACATATGAAGCAAAACCTGACAGAATGAAGAGATAAATAAGACAAGTCAACAATAATATGGGAGCCTTTAGTTCCTTACTTTCAATAATGTATAGAATAACTGGACAGAAGATTAACAAGAAAATAAAAGATTTGAACACTATAAACCAACTAGACACATCCATAGAACTTAACAACAGCAGACTACACATTCTTCTCTAGTGCACACAGGCCATTCTCCTCCATTCTCCAGGAAAAAATTCCATAATCAGCCATTAAATAAGTTTCAATAGGGATGCCTGGGTGGCTTAGCGGTTTGGCACCTGCCTTCGGCCCAGGGCATGATCCTAGAGACTCAGATCGAGTCCCATGTCAGGCTCCCTGCATGGAGCCTGGTTCTCTCTCTCTGCCTCTCTCTATATATCTCTCATTAATAAATAAATAAAAGCTTTAAAATTTTTTCAATAAATTTAAAAGATATAAAATTATACAAAGTATCTTTTTCTAAATGAAACTGGAAGTCAATAACAGAAATTTAGGAAATTCTCAAATATGTAGAAATTAAACAATACACTCATAAATAATAAATGGGTCAAATAAAAATTAAAAGGAAATTAGAAAATACTGAGATGAAATAACAGAAGCACAATATTTTAAACCCTTTGAGATTCTGCACCAGCTATGGGTAGAGTGAAATGGATAGCCTCAAGTGTCTATTTCAAAAAAGAAGAAATACCTCAAATAGATAACTTTCCACTTTAAGATAGTAGAAAAAGAAGAGCAAAATGACCACAGAGAAGTGAAAAGTAGGAAATCATAAAGATTGTCAGGTGAAAAATTGACTAGAAAAGCAATAGACAAAATTAACAAAACCAAAATGTTGTTCTTTGAAAAGACCAACAAACTAAACAAACTCTTAGTTAGCTATACTAACCAAGAATAAAGGGAGAAGATACAAATTACTAAATTAAAAACTGGAAGAGGGACGTTACTACTGACCTCACAGGAAAAAAAAAAGATTATAAAGGAATACTATGAACAATTGTATTTCAATGAATTAAATAATGTAGACATAATAACTTAATTTCTGGAAAGACAAATGATCAAAACTGACTCAAGATTTACAGTAGTTATGATGACTATTATCAAAAAAACAAAACCAAACTCAAAAGGTAACAAGTATTTGCAAGGATGTGGAGAAATAGGAACTCTTGTACACTGCTGGTAATGTAAAATGATGTTATTACTATGGAAAACAATATGGAAATTCCTCAAAAAATTAAAAACAGAACTATATTATGATCCAACAATTCCACTCCTGGTATATCTCAAAAGAAATCAAAATAAGGGTCTCAAAGAGATATCTTCACCCTTGTGTTTATTACAGCATTATTCACAATAGCCAAGATTTGGAAATAATCCCAATGTCTGTACATGGATGAATGGATAAAGAAAATATGGTATATCATACGTTGGCATAGTATTCAGGCTTAAGAAAGGAGGAAATTCTATATATGTCTCTTGCATCTTCTCAGAAGTGGGATCTCTAAGATTTTTTTTTCTCAGCCCAGCCTATTCTCACCCAGAAAAGTTTGGGTTTGGTAAAAATGGGTTTGTTTTCCTTTTTTTATTCTCAGTGATCAGAAATCTGATTTTTGTGCAAGGTAGGACTAATATATTTGGAACTATGGCTCACAGATAAAACTAAAAGGTGTTTATGCTTTTCTTTCTATTACAGGGTTATGTAATCTGTCCATTAAAGAAGACTACACTTGAGAAATAATTTTATCCTACCACTTTCCTATTTGCCTCTTATCCATGTGTAGAATGGCATTTTTTTTTCCAAATACAGAAGCTATAAGAGATGACAAAGTCTTCCTTTCTGGACATTCCCCAATCTAACAGAAAAAGAATCCTATTCCTGAAGTAGAAGAGAAGCATATATTATCAGCAAACTTATTTGCACTTGTGATTAGGGAACACTGCACTATAAAAAAAATAAAAATAATTTTGCCAATAATATATGCTTCACTTCCACTTCAGAAATATGATAACTGGAATTCAATTGCTGCATCCTTGGAGAAGATGGAAATTTTTATATTTTGGAGATAAAAACTTTAAAAATACTTTTTGAGAATTATGGTTTGCAAAGTTATGTGATTTATCCAACGTTAAAAAAAAACTCACCCATATGGCACTAAAATTTTTATTCTAATGTGATAGTTCACCCCATAAGAATTATAAAATCATGAAATTCAAATTTTTCAGGATTTGAATACAGGGGCCATAAAATGAAGAAGAACTAGCAATAGTTTTTCGTTTGATAACCCAGTGGGTTAAAAATAATACATTAAAATTCATTTAGTCTCATCCTGAATTTTCTGGTGCATCACAGCTCCTGTGCCCCGCACTGTCCATCCTCTGGGTTTTACATATTTTTTATTATCAACCTGAACTTTGAAAGCACTTGAGATATTTATTCCTATGTTCAAGTATATTCTGACCTTGGAAGGTGGGCAGACATACCTGGGCTCAACTGCTAATTTGGCCATTACTGCCTATTTGACACTTAGGTAAGATATTACTCTTACCACATCTTTATTTCCTTACCTATAAACTAGAGATAATAAATATTATCTCCTTATAATAGTAATAATTACAATACAGCCATATTCCAATATCAGGTACATAATATGCTCATTTTAAATTTTATCAAATTTCTTTTGATCATGGCTCCTCAAATTTCTTGTGAATAGAGCTCTCTTGCTGAATGAATATAGATTACTATCTGCTTCCTCCATCTGCATTCACCCAAATACACAGAAGCCCTACTACTTACCTGAATGAAATGTGTGGAGTTCATATGTTCTCAGTTTATAAGTACTTACTGAGCATCTACTTTGTGCAAGCAGGCTCTGGCCCCATTTTATACAGCAGTAAACCAGACCCATGGTAGGGCTCTCCATGTTTTTCTCCTGCCCTGTTGGGACAAGTGAGGTTTTCAGATGGGCAGGAGCTTCTGGAATGTGGGTGGGATAAGAAATCAAGTTGTTAGGAGTAAGACCTGGGTAATAAAAATCCATATGGAAAAGAATGTGGTTAGTTTTGGAGTTAACAATACAAGAACAGAGAGATAAGAAGAAGAGAAAATACACTTAAAACCATGGTTAGACACTGAAGTAAGCTGCATAGAAATGGGCAAACAGCTCCCACCAACAGATTTTGTATTCCTATAATTTTGTGCTAAGTACATATTAATCTGAACCTAACAGATTCTGTGCCCAGGAGTTTATGAGGAAATCATTTTGTTAAAGGTTTTTTATTTCCCCATATTCCATGTTCTCTTTAATGTGATTTTTAAAATTTACTTTCAAATTATAGCTATAAATCCCACTTAAATATGCTTTATATTAAACATTTTGTCTAATTATGGCAGTAATAAAAATGAACTACACTATCATAAGAATTTTGAATGTAATATATTATTTTATCCTAGCCATGAACCTCTGCTGAGTTTCCTTTTATTTTTTTTTTAAGATTTTATTTATTTATTCATGAAAGATACAGAGAGAGAGGCAGAGACCCAGGCAGAAGGAGAAGCAGTCTCCATGCAGGGAGCCAGATGTGGGACTCGATCCTGGCACACCAGTATCAAGCCCTGGGCCGAAGGCAGGCGCTAAACCGCTGAGCCACCCAGGGATTCCCTGAGTTTCCTTTTAAATAAGGTACTAGAGGTTAGGATAAACCACTATTAATCTATTAAAAGTTTAATAACAAAATGTCAGATATGGTTTAAAAAAAGGGAAAATAAAATCTCCATTATTCCTTGATAAACCATGTCACTTGGGGAATACTGTTCCTTTATTAGATGAAAATACTTAACTGCTAATTTTTTATATTAAAATACCATCTGAGTATTAAATCATTCTGATAATGGTCTTTTTATTCCTCTCTGGTTTAAAGACATCATCCTTATAATTTATATCTCTCTCTTCTACACACACTGTCCACCTTTCCCACCAAAATTATTTACTTCATTATACAGGTAATTTTAGTATTTCATGAAGTCATGTACATTTTCTCCAAAATTCTCACATTGCTTATACACCTACCGAGGATTAAATTTTTTTTCTTCTACTCCTATTTTCCTCTTCCTTCTCCTTACCCCTATCTCCTCTCCCCATTCCCTCATCTGCTTCTTCCTCTCTTTAAAATTTATGTTCATTTATGGAATTTAATTTTCATACCTTAAAGAAAAAAATAAGACTAAAAAAATTTTAAAAGAAAAATAGAGCTGCTTCATGCTCTAGCCTGCCTAACTTGAGTCCACTTTCCATTCTCTACATTTTGTTATTTTTCTTCCCATTCCTAAAATATGTTTATATGAAAATTTCTGGGCTAGTCATTGTAAAACAATACATATTAGTGCCTACCAGAGATGACTAGAATTTAGTTTTCTGCTACCTGTCCTCTTCTATATATTCTTCACCTCCTATTTTCCCCAAAAAAACTACAAAACAAAATTTGATTAACTATATATTCCCTGCTTACAATATTATAATCATGTGATTTCTGAGCTCTGTAGAATGTCCTAGTGTGATTTGCTTAATTTTGTTCAGGAGGTAACTGCTTCCTTTAAAAAACATAATGTCATATCCTAGCATTGTAGTGCTAATTACAGTAATTAGTGTAATTAATCAGTAATCACAATTAAATCATAAAAATCTCTCTAGATTTGAATTCTTTAGCAGCCCCCTTTAACCATCTTCCTCAGATTGCTCTCCTTTCATCTGTTCATGAGGCTGTCCACTGACTGTGGACCTGAGGTTCCCCTGCACCATCACCCTAAAAAGCCCCTTCCTCTTTTTCTTGTGTTGACTTCCTCATCTGTCGACCAAGTCCTTCCCAGTCTTAGAGCACATTGTCCAGGAACTTCCTGAGGAATGTTTCATAGAAGGTAACTTTTTGGAAACCTTGAATATATGAAAATTTCTTTACCTTTTCTCTTCAAGTTTGGAAATAACTTTCCCTCAGAGTTGTACAAGCATTAATCCATTGCTAGCTAGATTCTGCTATTGCATATGGATGGGTTCTAGCTCATCCTTATCTATGCTCATTTGCTTGTGACTACTTCTTGCCTCAGCTCCTTTACTCCTAGCCACAATCAGAAAGTTTTTTTCCCTTTTACATTTTGGAATTTTATGATGATATGTTTTAAATACAAGTCTTATCTGCATTCTTTTCTTTTGTTATGTGAGACATGGTAAGTCTTAATTATCTGGAAGTTTAAACCTTTAGATTATAAAAATTTGTCTCATATTATTTCTTTTTTATATACACACTGTAGTTTTAATGTGCTCAGCATAATGCTAGTCTAGCATGCTTCTACACATAAGTTTACAAACGCTTGTATCTTAATGAAAGAAGATATAACTTGAAAGATGGTTTATACACAGTGTAGTGTCAATGAGTTAAGCATATGACTCTTCTTACCTGCTTCTACACATATGTTTGCAAACACTTTTAATGAAAGAATATGTTACTTGAAAAAGACATTATATGCAGTAGAGTTTCATTGAGTCAGTAATAGGTATACTGTAAAGTACTTCTACACATACCTTTACAAGTACTTATATAATTTTGAATGAAGATGTTACCTGAAGAAAGTTACATACACAGTGTTCTTCAAAAAGTTGAGCATCTGGTTGTTCCCATATACTTCTACATGTATATTTACATTTTAATGAAAGAAAATGTTGCTTGAAAGGTTTATACACAGTACAGTTTCAATGAGTTAAGTGTGTTGCTATTACCATATGGTTCTACATGTATGCTTATAAACACTTATAATAACAAATAAAGATATTACTTGAAAGACATATTATACACAGAATAGTTTTAATGAGTTAAAGCATAATATTACTCCTACATGCTTCTACACAAGAGTTTACAAACCCCTATATCTTAATGAATAAAAATGTCATTTGAGACATGTATTATACAAAGTTTAGTTTCAATGAGTTAAGAATAGGGCTATTTGCATATGCTTCTACACATAAGTTTGCATACATTTCTATCTTAATGAAGAAAATGTTATTTGAAGAACATAATGTACACATATAGTGTACAATATATGGCGTCTATATCCATTTGCTTCTATACAGAACTTTATAAGCGCTTTTTAAAAAGTTTTTATTTAAATTCCAGTTAGTTAATATACAGTGTATATTAGTTTCAGGTGTACAATACAGTGGTTCAGCGCTTTTATTCATCACCCAGTGCTCATCACAACAAGTGAGCTCCTTAATCCTCATCACTCATTATCCTATTCCCCCATTCCCTTCCATTCTGGTAAGCATCAGTTTATTCTCTATAGTTAAGAGTCTGTTTCTTGATTCTCTCTCTCTCTCTCTCTCTCTCTCTCTCTCTCTCTCTCTCTCTCTCTATCTCTCTTTCTTTCTCTCTCTCACTTTTGTTCATTTATTTCATTTCTTAAATTCCATATACGAGTGAAATCATATAGTATTTTTCTTTCTCTGACAGACATTTCACTTAGCATAATACTCTATAGCTCCATCCATGTCATTGCAAATAGCAAGACATCATTCTTTTTTATGGCTAAATAATATTCTAGTGAGTGTGTGTCTGTGTGTGTGTGTATAACTTCCTTATCAAATCATCAGTGAATGCACAGTTGAACTGTTTCTATAATTTTGCTATTGTAGAAAATGCTACTATAAACATCTGGTTGCATGTGGGTGCATGTATCCCTTTGAAATAGTATTTTTGTATTCTTTGAGTAAATACCTAGTAGTGCAATTGCTGGATCATAGGATAGTTTTATTTTTAATTTTTTGAGGAATCTCCATACCATTTTCTACAGTTTGCATTCCCACCCAGATTGCAAGATTTCCCTTTCTCCACATCCTTGCCAATACATGTTGTTTCTTCTGTTGCTAATTTAGACCATTTTTCCAGGTGTGAGGTGATATTGCATTGTGGTTTTGATTTGCATTTTCCTGATGATGAGTAATATTGAGATTCTTTCATGTATCTATTGGCCATTTATATGTCTTCTTTGGAAAAATGTCGATTCATGTCTTCTCATTTTTAAGTGAAATTATTTGTTTTTTGGATGTTGAGTCATAGAAGGCTTTTATTTTTGATACTAACCTTTTTATCAGATCTGTCATTTGAAAGTATCTTCTCCCTTTCCATAGGTTGCCTTTTAGTTTTGTTGATTGTTTCCTTCACTGTGCAGAAGATTTTTATTTTGATGAAGTCCCAACAGTTTATTTTTGCTTTTGTTTCCCTTGTCTAGGGAGATATGTCTATTTTTGTGCCAGTACCATACTACAGCTTTGCAAAATAGCTTGAGGTCTGGAATTATGACACCTCCAGCTTTGCTTTTCTTTTTCAAGGGTGCTTTGGCTATTTGGGGGCTTCTGTGGTCCCATACAAATTTTAGGATTGTTTGTTCTAGCTCTGTGAAAATGCTATTGTTATTTGGATAGGGATTGCATTAAGTATGTAGATTGCTTTGGGTAGTGTAGACATTTTAACATTTATTCTTCCAATGCATGAGCATGGAATATCTATCCATTTCTTTGTGTCCTCTTCAATTTCTTTCATCAGTGGTTTATAGTTTTCAGAGTATAGGTCTTTCATCTCTTTGTTAAATTTATTCCTAGGTATCTTTTTGTTTTGGGTGCCATTGTAAATGACACTGATTCTTTAATTTTTCTTCCCACTGCTTCATTATTGGTATACAGAAACACAAGAGATTTCTGTACCTTGATTTTGTATCCTACAAATTTATTGAATTTGTGCATCAGTTCTAACAGTTTTTTAGTGAGTGTTTCAGGTTTTCTATATAAAGTATTATGCATCACAAATATTGAAAGTTTAACTTCTCCCTTGCTGTAATTTGTATGTGTTTTATTTCTTTTTTTTGTCTGATTGCTGTGTCTAGGTCTTCCAGTGCTATGTTAAATAAAAGTGGAGAAAGTTGACATCCCTGTTTGCTTCTGACTATAGAGGAAAAGCTCTCAATTTTTTTCATTGAAGATGATATTAGCTGTGGGTTTTTCATATACAGTCTTTATTAGGTTAAGGTATGTTCCCTCTAAATCTACTTTGTTCAAGGTTTCTATAATTGTCAAATGCTTTTTCTGCATCTTTTGAAATGATCATATAGTTCTAATCCTTTCTTTTATTACTGTGATCTATCACATTGATGTATTTGTGAATATTGAACTACCTTTGCAACCCAAGAATAAATCCCACTTGATCGTGATAAATACTTCTTTTAATGTATTGTTGGATTTGGTTTCCTAGTAGCTTATTGAGAATTTTTGCATCTCTTTTCAGCAGGGGTCCTGGCCAGTAGTTTTCTTTTGTTGTGGAGTCTTCATCTTGTTTTGGTATCAGGGTAATGCTGGCATCATAGAGTGAATTTGGAGGTTTTCCTTCCTTTTCTATGTTTTTGGAATAGTGTGAGTAAAATAGACATCAGTTCTTCTTTAAATATTTGATAGACTTCACCCATGATGTCACTTTTGTTTTTTGGGAGTTTTTGGTTATTGATTAAGTTTCTTTGCTAGTTATCCATCTGTGTAAGTTTTCCATTTCTTATTGTTTCAGTTTTGTGAGTTTATATGCTCCTAGGAATTTATCCATTTCTTTCAAGTTGTCCAATGTGTTAGCATATAGTTTTTGACAGTATTTTCTGAGAGTTTTGTATTTCTGTGATGTTGGCTGTTATTTCTCCTCTTTCATTTGTGATTTTTATTTATTTGGATCTTTTATTTTTGATAAGTCTGGCCAAAGGTTTATCAACCTTTCAATTTTTTTCAAAGAACCAGCTTTTGGTTTCATTGATCTGTTCTATTGGTTTTTAGTTTCTATATCTTTTATTTCTGCTGATACTTTTTTATTTTCTTTCTTCTGCTGGCTTTAGGCTTCATTTGTTGTTCTTTTTTTCAGCTCCTTTAGGTATAAAGTTAGGTTTTTTTATTTGAAAATTTTTTTCTGCTTCTTGAGGTGGGCATCTGTTACTCTACTTGCCTCTTAGGACAGCTTTTGCTGCATTCCAAAGGTTTTAGACGAGTGTGTTTTCATTTCATTTGTTTCCATGTACTTTTTGATTTATGCTTTGATTTTCTGGTTGGCCACTCATTGTTTAGCATGTTGTTTAACCTCCAGGTGTTTGTGGTCTTGCCAGACTTTTTCTTCTCATTGACTTCTAGTGTCATAACATTGTGGTCAGAACAGGTACATGGTATGACTTCAATCATTCTGAATTTGTTGAGGCTTGTTTTGTGTCCTAATATGTGATCTATTCTGGAGACTGTTCCACGTACACTTGAAAAGGATGTGTCTTCTTCTGTTTTAGGATGGAATGTTCTGAATATATCTGTTAAGTCTATCAAGTATTGCTACTCTTGCTTTCTTTTGATGCCCATTTGCATTATAAATGTTTCTCCAGGGATCCCTGGGTGGTGCAACGGTTTGGCGCCTGCCTTTGGCCCAGGGCGCGATCCTGGAGACCCCGGATCGAATCCCACATCAGGCTCCCGGTGCATGGAGCCTGCTTCTTCCTCAGCCTGTGTCTCTGCCTCTCTCTCTCTCTCTGTGACTATCATAAATTAAAAAAAAAAATAAAATAAAATAAAAAATAAAAAATAGTTAAAAAAAAAAAATAAATAAATAAATAAATGTTTCTCCATTGCCTCCCTTTCAATCTGCAGGTGTCTTTAGATCTAAAAGGAGCTTCTTGTAGGTAGCATATATCTATATGCTAGCATATATAGGGCCTTGTTTTTTTCTTTTTAAAACCGTTCTGAAACCCTTTATCTTTTGATTGGAGCATTTAGTCCAGTTACATTGAAAGTAATTATTATTAGATATGCATTTATTGCCATTTTATTTCTTGTTTTGTTGTTCTTTCTGGAGATTTTCCCTTATGCTTTCTTATTTTGGTCCGTTTTGGTCTCTTCTTTGCACTCAAAGAATCCCCTTTAATATTTCTTACAGGGCTGGTGTAGGGTCCTTCAGTTTTTGTTTGTCTAGGAATCTATCTCTCTTATTCTGAATAATAGCTTGCTGGATCAAGTATACTTGGGTGAGATTTTTCTTATTCAGCACTTTGAATATATCATGCCACTCCCTTCTGAATTACCATGTTTCTGTTGAGAAATGTCCAATTAGCCTTATATGTTATCCCTTTAAGTTAAGGACTTCTTTGTCTTGCTGGTTTGTTTTGTTTTTTTAATTTTTATTTATTTATGATAGTCACACACACACAGAGAGAGAGAGGCAGAGACATAGGCAGAGGGAGAAGCAGGCTCCATGCACCAGGAGCCCGACATGGGATTCGATCCCAGGTCTCCAGGATCGCGCCCTGGGCCAAAGGCAGGCGCCAAACCGCTGCACCACCCAGGGATCCCTGTCTTGCTGTTTTTAAGATTCTTTTCTTTATCACTAGATTTTGCTAATTTAATTAAAATAAGTCTTGGTGTTGGTCTGTTTTTGTTTTGTTTTGTTTTAAATTTTGGTGGAAGTTCTTTGTGCCTCCTGGATGTGGATGTCTGTTAACTGTCCCAGGCTAGGGAAGTTTTGAGCTATTATTTTTTCAAATAAATTTTCTGTCTCCTTTCTCTCTCTTCTTTTGGGACTCTTATATTATAAATGTTATTATGTCTGATGGAGTCATTGAGTTCACCAGGTCTATTCTTGTGCTGTATAATTCTTCTTTCTCTCTTTTGTTCAGCTTCACTACTTCCCATTGGTTTGTCTTCTATATCACTAATTTATTCCTCTGCTTCGTCCAGCCTGATGTTCATTGCATCAAGTGCATTTCTAATCTCATTTATTATACCCTTCATCTCTTATTGATTCTTTTTTTTTTTTAACTCTTTTATCTTTATGGTAAGGATCTCACTGATGTCTTCTATTCATTTCTCAAGCCCACTATTCTTATGAGTGTTGCTTTAAATTTCTCTACCAGGCAAGTTACTCTTACCATTTTACTTTCATCTCTAGCCATGCTCTTATCTTATTCTTTTGTTTGGGATAAATTCCTCCATTTTGGCATTTTTTCCCTAAGTCTCTGCCTTCTCTGCATTAGAAAAGCCAGTAATATCTCTTGCTCTTGAAAGTAATGGCATTATAAAGAAGTAGTCCTGCAATGCCCAGGGTCTGATGCTTCAAAGGAGTGTCACCAGTGTGTGTTGCATGAGCTCTGTTGTTTTGTTTTGGTTGCTCTATCCTTCAGGCCAGTCATCTGCTGATTCTCTCCTTGCATACTATAGTCAGCATCTGTGGCCTGAATGTGGTGAGTTTTAACTACTCGTGTTCTGGTCTGCTTGTGAAATGAGACTTGTCACCACCTCTACCATAACTGAGGCCCTGCAGAACTCTCTGGTTGGGAGAAGCGGTGCACAAAGGGGTTTGTGCTAGTCTTCTGGGAGAGGAGCCTGCTGTGCTGGGACTGAGGCAAGTGTGACTGAAAAGGGCAATCTCACCAGAGCACAGGGGAAGGGCTTAGAGTATGTAAATTAGGGAGCCAGTGTCTGGGCTGAGCTGTTTCCCACAGGTGACTCTGCGTTTATATTGAAAGGCAGCAGAGGAAAATAGCACTGGCCAACTCTTTCATTCCCTGAGAGGTATCTCCATAAAAGCTGCCTCTCAGGGATGCAGTCTAAGAAGAGTGAATAACCTCCCCACTGTGTGCCCCAGGTTTTCCTCAGATTGCTGTTTCCAGGCTTTCGCCCCCAAGTTGTTTGCCTGCTTTCTTTCCAGGAGTAGGGTAGTGCTCTTCAGGCTCTATCCTTCAGCCAAGTTTGCTGACCTTTAAACCTCCAGACTTTAAGCCTTGCTGATTGCATGAAGTCATGAAATTCAACACCTCTCATTTTCCAAACCAATGGCTTTGGGGAAATGTCCCCCTTGTGCATTTCCTTGTCTGTTCCTCTTTCTCTCTCTCTCTCCCTTCTCCATGACCATAGCTCCCCCACCTCCATAGCACAAGCAGTTTGTTTTTCCCTGAAAACACATTTCTTCACTTCTTACCTTTGTGGATGTGACCACTTCTTTCTCTTCAGTTGTGGAGTTTGTTCTGTCAGTCTTTAGATATCTTTCTGGGGTATTTAGGATGCTTTGATAGTTATCTAGTTGTGTTTATGGGAAGAGGCAAGCCTACAGTCCTCCTATTCCACTACCATCTTTCTCTGAAACTCTCCCATTAGGTCTTTAATAAATTCTTCTATAGTATTATCTTTTTCTTATATTATAGCAATTTTGTATTGTATACATTTGTCATGTTGCACTAGTTTTTAGGAAATTCCTCAAAAAATAAATAAAAAATAAATTTAAAAAAGGAAATTTCTCCCAGTTTATCTTCCAAGTATCTACTAAAAAAAAAAAAAAAAAAAATTCCAAACCACTTTCTTATCCTTAGAATATTCCTCTTTTACAGCATCCTGCTATTATTTCGATGACTTAATAATCTCTTCTCTCTCTGAGGACAATAATCATAATTACTTTGAAGTTTTTTTCTGGTCCCAGATTCCTTCTGATACCTCTGGTATCATTTCTTTCTATTTGTTACAGAGTATATTTTTTATAATAAAGCATTTCTTCACTGATGTTTTATATTTTTTTTTTACTGATGTCTTATTAACATTTAAAAATGAAATACTTGTGGATGATTGGAAGCTCTCTGCAGATATCACCCTGGGGTGAAGACTGGAAATTTAAAGGAAATGCTGCTTATTAGTATTTTAGGTCTTTTTACTTTGGCTTATTAATTTCTCAAGGATTTTTTTTAATCCTTTGCTTGGGAAGTTCCAAACCTATGGACAAAATGCTAGAAGACAAACAAGGAAATGGCTTGGAATGCTCATCTTTTATTTCTGTGTCACTGAATCTTGGGTCTTTGATTAAGCCTCCAAAACTCAGGGAACTCCATGTTATATTGAAATCGGAAAAGACAGTTACCAACTCTGCACTTGTTTTATGGAGCCTTTTGGACATGGCAGTTGCCAGGTCAGGTGGCAGTACCCAGCAATAATGGAAATCATATCCAATGTATAAAGCATGCCAAATGTATGTAGTGCTTTCTAGAGACTAGGATTAGAGAAGAGGAAATGGGCATTACATCTAACCTTTCAGAGAGCAGATTGGACTCTTTCTTTTTTTATTCTTTCTTTCTGTCTTCCTTTCTTAAAAATGTTTAATTTATTCATCTAGAAGAGAGAGAGCATGAGCAGTGGGGAGGGTCAGAAGGAGAGGGAGAAGCAGACTCCCTGCGAGCAGGGAACCCAATGCAAGGCTTGATCCTAGGACCCCAGGTTCATGACCTGAGCTGAAGGCAGACTCTTAACTGATTGAGCCACCCAAGGACCTATTTATTTATTTATTTATTTATTTATTTATTTGAAAGAGAAGTGAGTGGAGGGAGGGAGAGGGAGAGAATATCAAGCAGACTCCCTGATGAGTACAGAGTCTAATTTGGGGCTTGATCTCATGACTCTGGGACCATGACCTGAGTCAAGATCAAGACACTCAACCAACTAGGCCACCCAAGTGCCCCTGGGCTTGTTCTTTAGAACTGTGAAACATCTCTTTGAAGCTCCTAGATATAGATTATGAGCAGGAGAAGGGTTAGCAGGAGGAAGAATAAGGGTCTAGTTAGCAGCTGGGATACATGACCAGCAGAAGACTACTTTGAACCTATAAATGTAAGGTAACATTATTACAGGACTTATTTGGTTCTCTTAACAGCCCAAGAGATTGCTGCCAGTTTTCCTAAAATGAAAAAGAAGGAATCACATGGAGGTTAAGAGATTTCCCTACTATTTTAGTAGTCAATCCAGGTCTACTGCAGCCTGGATTAATGATCATCATTCTCTAACCTTTACCTCTTATCATCTGCAGCCTCACTGTCCCCCCATGGCTTTTTACCCTCAATCCTTCTCAACAATCCTGACCTATCAGCCCAATGAGACCACTCTCAAGCAAAGTCTGGTGCAACACTGCTCGTACTATGTTTCTACTCTATTCAACACCTGCAGAGTCTCCCCAACTGGCTTCTAGATTGCATATGAATGTCTCAGCCTGGAGACTATATGCCCTTCTTCTCTCTCATTTCTCTCTTATTCTTTAATTTAACCAATTTTCTAAACATACTGAATTTTCCCCAAGCTTTTGTAAACTCCCATTACTATTTTCCCAGTGCAAGCATTGCTCTCCATGATGCACTTTATAGGTTTCCATCTCTTAGTCCCTCCATGAGTGAACATTCTGTGGTAGGAGGGGTATCCAGAGCTTCTTGACATCTCCCCTGCAGGGGTTGTGAGAGTGCTCTCTGTAGAGGGCCAACTCCACCACTCATAGATCCAGCCTCACTATCGCTCAAAAGCATCTTCTAAGTAGTAGACTCTGATCCAGTTCAGTTGGTGGAGGAATTGGAAAAAGGAAATATCAGTGGGAACTGTATCCATGTTCCCACATAAATGTATTACCACTGAATGTAGAAGAAATTAGAATGTTTGACATAGATATTCCAAATAGTTTTCCACTTTTGTCTTGAAAATTTTCAAATGTGGGATGCCTCGGTGGCTCAGTGGTTGAGTGTCTGCCTTTGGCTCCAGTTTTGATCCCGCAGTCCCGGATCGAGTCCCGCATTGAGCTCCCTGCATGGAACCTACTTCTCCCTCTGCCTATGTCTCTGCCTCTCTCTCTTTGTCTCTCATGAATAAATAAAATCTTTAAAAAATATATTTTTTCAAATGTAAAGAAAAGCTGAAGGAATAGTGCAATAGATGCCTGCTTACCCTTAACATAGATTAACTTGGGTTTTATGAAGGTTAAAAACTTTTATTTATTAAAAAAATAATTGTATGCTAATTTGAACAGTTGTATAAAAAATGGCTTGAAAATTCCCTTTTGATATCCTTAAAGAGCTTGGATTCCATTAAATCCGCTTTCTCTTCAAACCTCTTAACCTCAGACTGGAGTTGAGAAGAAATATGGCTAAGGTTCCCTCAAATCATTCTTGGAGCCCAGACAATATGCTGGACCTCTGAGCAAATAAGCAGGTTGCTGGTAACAGTAACAAGACAAAGCTGTGGGTAATGAAAATTCCTTCCACATGGCATCCCTTCACTCCTGTAAATTCCGGTTCCTCAGTTGTTCACGTGTTTTCATTGAGTAAGTCATACTGAGCTAGTTTGATTTATCATAGGATGGTCTAAATTAACTATTAACTTTTCCGCATTTACTTTCTCTCTTTAAACACACACACACATTCTTTTCTGCTAACATGTTGAATAAGTTGCAGACAACACAGCATGTCACCTCTGAATGTTTCAGAGACACTCCCTAAGAATGAAAGCACTCTACTCCCCACTCACAATACCACTAAATCATTTGGTATCTAATCTATAGTAAAAAATTTTCCAGTTGCATTTGAAATGTCTTCCATTTCTGTGTTATTTTGATCTAAGAATCAAGGCTTACCCTTGATTTAGGTCTTTTAGGTCACTTCTGAACTAAATTAGCACCCTTCTTTTTGATTTGTTGTGTTTGTCATGACATTTACTTCTGTGAGGATCCCAGGCTGGCATCTACTAAATGGTAGAATGTCCCACGTTCTGGAATACCTGATTGTTCCATCATGATTAGACATATGTTGAACAGCTTTTGGCAGTAATATCTCATTCATGAAATAATTTTGATTAAGCATTAAATACTAAGTATTGCATTTTCTGCTGTTGTGAAAAGGAGTCCTCATCATAATGGACATGCATTCCTTGGCTTCCAAGAAAATTAACAAGCAATATTAACATATATGAATCTCTTCCTCTGAATGGGAAGTGATGTCTCTCACATTTGAATCCATGCTGCCTTTGAAGTGTTTAAAAATTCAGCTCAGTAATCAGTCTTGGATAAGAATTTTATTCATAGGGCAGCCCTGGTGGCGCAGCAGTTTAGCGCTGCCTGCAGCCCAGAGCGTGATCCTGGAGACACGGGATCGAGTCCCATGTCGGGCTCTCTGTGTGGTGCCTGCTTCTCCCTCTGCCTGTGTCTCTGCCTCTCTCTGTCTCTATGAATAAATAAAATAAAATCTTAAAAGAAAAAATTAAAAAAAAAGAATTTTATTCGTATTGTTCTTATAAATATTCTCCAAAAGATCCAAGATGGCATATGTGAATCTAAATTTTTTACTTGCAGCCCTTGAGAAAAATAGAATCCAAATTTTGATATAACAGAAATTAATGGTAGTTGAGATAAGTTATTAAGTGCTATTTAGTTTCTTGTCGATCATTTTCTTTTCTTTTTCTTTTTCTTTTTCTTTCTTTCTTT
This sequence comes from Vulpes lagopus, assembly GCF_018345385.1. Classification (NCBI taxonomy): domain Eukaryota; kingdom Metazoa; phylum Chordata; class Mammalia; order Carnivora; family Canidae; genus Vulpes; species Vulpes lagopus. The sequence goes on along the minus strand of NC_054827.1, from coordinate 93,573,676 downwards.
CTTTCTTTCTTTCTTTGTCTGATATGGGGCAGATCGTGTGGGATTTCTTAATAGAGTACCATATGAGTGATGATACATTTATCTAAAACCAGACTCAGTGTTGGGAAGCACCCTCAAGTTGATGTAATACAGTGTTAAAATTTACTGCACCAACTCCCTGCAGAGAACTGGTCCCCAGTGACCATAGTGACATCCATTATCAGAGGCATCCATTGACATTTTTGAGTTAAAATTTCCCCTTATTTTCATATATCAATATAGGTTCTAGTTCTTGTAAGCATGTATCTACCTTAAAACCCTTCAAATATTTGTAGGTAGTTCTGTTTTCAGAAGAATTTTCTTCTCTGGTTTAAATATTCTAAGCTTTTTCTCTGTCCCCTGAGTATTTCCTCTAAATGTGTGCTTTCTGCTTGCTTTCTTTTTAAAATGTGTGTTCCAATCCCCTCTCTTTCCTTCCATCTCTCATTTCCTTCCTCAGGCAACAATTTGGGTCCACCATGTACAAACCAGGCATGGGAACACCCAGGTGACTGTTTGTTCTCAGGGAATTCACAAATCACAAAAGTGCAAGGAGAGGATCAGTGGAACAGATGGTGCTCACAGCAGTGAGTCAGCACCATGACTGGGATCAGGGATCCTATCATAGCCATTACAAAGGAGGAGGTAGTCACTGGACCCAGAAGAAGGAGAAGCTCAATTTTGTATGAGTGGTAATATTCTAGGGAGGGATAGGCATGGCCTAAGTTATGGATGGGGGAAGTGCAAGAGGAAGACATGCAAAGCTACAAAGCAGGGAAATATAAGGTGGCAGGAGTGTACAATGGAGAAGGCAGGAAGCTAGGCATAGAGAGCCTTCAGAGCTTTTCTCACTGGTTCGGATTATGCCTTGGGCATTTGGAAACTTCCAGAATGAGTTTCACATTACAGAGGAGTAACAAGACACACACACCTTTTAGAAGGATGTCTGATAGAAAATGCATTCACATATCTATATAAGAAATAAAGCACTTTCTCAACTAATCATCAGGTATACCAAGGAGGAAAAAAATGCAAAAAAAAAAAAACACATATTTTCCTTTTCTCTTAACACTTTAGTTTTTCTTACAGTACCTTAGCTGACTGTAAGCACAATATCACCATTGATTTCATTTTATTATTGTGTTTGCTCTTTAAATTTTTAAAAGGTTCCCTCACATGTATAACACCTTCTTCTTTGGGTTTGAGACCCAATTTTTATTTTTAGGAAAGTAAAGACATATCTGTGTCCTCCTTCCCAGCATTAGTATTCTTTGGATAACTCTCTGTGGGTAGAAGAGATGTTTCAGGGAGGCCTGTGCCTGTTCTCCTGGCTTGGACCACATGTAGAAAACTAGGTGTACATGACAGCCCTTAGCTTTCACATACTGCAGCCACCACGCCTGTCAGTATGGTCATACCCATTAGGTTCCAGCACCTAGTGAGGCACTGGCATTGGACTGGCAAAGCAAATAGCTCCTGCTGTTTCCTGGGGGCTAAAGATACTCAATATATTATCACAAATAGTATTACATATCACTTTATTTAAATCAAATGACAGCAAAGGAGGAGTCTATCATCCTGCAGGATAAATGTCTCAAACTGTATGCAGACCATCTTGTTCAGTGGAGATCATAGCCCTCCTTTCTTAGTATATTTCTTCACAGAGATGATAGAGTCTTGCAGTCTTGCAGCCAGAACTCCTCTCCTCTGTCACCTCAGGGGACTTTAGGCTGAAACCAGACACTTTATACCAAACATTCAAGTAATAGACTTATTAGACTTATTCTCCCTAGGTTTAACTCTCCAGCCAGTGTGACCTTGACTAATTTTGCTGAGCTCATCTAAGTATATACTTCTCCAAAATGTATTCCCTCTCTCTGGTTCTCTGGACTATGAGCTTCTTTTCATCTTTGTGTTCCCAGCTCTTGCATAGTACAAGGCCCAGGCTCTGTTCTTTAGTCCTGTTGGTTTGGGGTGAATTGTTGAAGGAATCACTGCAGGAGCACATCCTCAAGGCTACTATGCTCTCACCATCATCCTACTTCATGCTACTTTTCCTCCTTCCTCTGCCTTTTGTTCTATTTGGGCCCTTGGATGGATTAGATAATGCCTACCTCCACTGGTGATAGTAATCTTTACTCAGTTCACCAATTCACATGCTAATGTATTCCGAGATATCCTAACAGACACACCCCATTAGAAACGACAAATACCCACCATTTGCTTCCACGTGGATGGAACTGGAGGGTATTATGCTGAGTGAAATAAGTCAATCAGAGAAGGACAAACAGTGTATGTTCTCACTCATTTGGGGAATATAAATAATAGTGAAAGGGAATATAAGGGAAGGGAGAAGAAATGTGTGGGAAATATCAGGAAGGGAGACAGAACATGGAAGACTCCTAACTCTGGGAAACGAACTAGGGGTGGTGGAAAGGGAGGAGGGCGGGGGGTGGGGGGGAATGGGTGACGGGCACTGAGGGGGACACTTGACAGGATGAGCACTGAGTGTTTTCTGTATGTTGGTAAAGTGAACACCAATAAAAATTAATTTATTAAAAAAAAAAAAAAAGACACACCCGGAAATAGTGTTTTACCAGCTCTCTGGATTTATTTTAGCCCAGTCTAGTTGATGCATAAAGTTAACCATCACAACTCCCCAGTGGGCGGTCACCCTATTTATATCTGAAAACATACAATAATTAAGCAGGTCTCCCTGAGAAAGGCAGAACATGTAGCTGTTTGGTTAAAAAGCTCCTCCTTCTGTTTTTCTGCAAGATTCCTGTACTCAAGGATTATGCAGAAGAATTAAGCCTAAGCCTTAGGGGAGAACCATGCAGGTATGACCTTATGTATATGTAAAACAAGTCCTTATTGTTCCTTAACATGTTTATTAGAATAGATAAATTGGGCCATAATAGATATATGCCAAGTCTTGCACTGAGGGGTAGGGATACATGGTGAGCAAAATAGACATGGAAACATTCATCCTTATAGAACAAGGAGAAAAGAGTGGAGGAAAAGCCATTAATCTCACACTCATAGAAAACATACTTACAGAGGTTGGTAAGTACTATATACAGGTGTCATGAAATGTATAATGGATAGAATTTCTCTGATTAGGAAAATCAGAGGAGACTTCACTGGACAACTGCTAGATGTGAAAGGGAGGGGAAGAGCATTCATGCAGAGAAAATAGTATGACAGGGCATGAATCCTGGAGGGAGCACAGCCTATTGAAGGAACTAAAGGCCAGTGAATCTAAGGAGGAGAATGATGAGGAGCATGTTGATGGGTGGGCCTGGAGAAGTGGGCTGGGGATAGCTTACCTAAGGCTTCTAGATGATAATAGCTATGGAAAGCCATTGGGAATGGAGGATGCAGTGAACAAAATTGTGTGCCAAATCTCTTCCCTTTGAGGGTTCCTGTATAAGAGGAGTATAGCTCATGACCAAGAATAGTATGTGCACCCTCCCCATTGAGATAGTTTAGTATCTTATGAGAGCAGCTCTCCCTCCCTGCCTGTCTTATCTTGAACTGTCATGACAGAGTACAGTAGATTGGATGGTTTAAACAACAGACATTTATTTTCTCAAGTTCCTGGAAGCTGGGAATTTACTATCAAGGTCCTGGCTGATGCATTTGCCAGGTAAGGGCCCCCTCCCAGGTGGTAGATACCTGTCTTCTTGTTATGTCAATACATGGTATTGAGAGAAATTCTGGTCTCTCTTCCTCTTTTTATAAGAATATTCCTCCCATCATGGGGGCTCTATCCTCATGACCTCATCTAACCCTAATTCCCTCCCAGAGGCCTCTCCTGCAAATGCTACCACCTTGCGAGTTTAGGGCTTCAACATACGAATTTTGGGGAAACACTGACATTCAGTCCATAACACAACCCTTTCAAAGACCATTAAGAAAAAGGCCAACAATGGCAATAACGATAATAGCTGACCTTTTTGTAGCACTTTCAATGTACTTGGGATGCTTCTAGGTGTTTTACATATATTCATTTATCCTCCCAGTAATGGCTTAAGAAAAAAAAAAAAACACGTACAAGTCCAACCACCCTCTGTAAAAAGGACTTAATAGCAAAATTATTGTACTTCAATTTATCTAAGTGGGATATTGGTTAACCAAACACCCAGACTCACTGCTTCCACTTCCACCTCACCTTTTCTTTTCCTTGGCTACAAGCTAAGTCTTATCTCAGCAGTTCAGATTCTTAGCTAGCACTTTCTTCTCAGAGGTCACCCCGATGAAAAGTCCTGTCTAGGTCCCACTATGACTAGCCCCATACCAATGGGTCCATGCGATCTCTCTTGTTTACCAGTGCATTTGTACCCCCAAACCCAGTGTGGGGGTCACATAAAGATTAAAAAATACTTGTGGAATAAATGCTTGTTTTTTTGGCCTTGGCATTTGCCAAGCATGTCCAAGGTGTATTTCTGCCAGAAGAAATATTTGAATCAAATATCTTGCTCAAATATTTCCCACATAAGCATATTCCTAGTTAGCCATTAACATCTGTCAAACCATGCTCCTAATTCTACTTCCTAGAATTAACCTTTGCATATTAAGGTCCTTCAAATAGTTGAAAATGTAATCCCATTACCAATAAATCTTTCATTTTCAAGATTAAAAATCATTTGTTGTCTTCTCCCAATGAGATTCCCTCTATTACTCTTGTTGGACATAAGTGTTTTTATCCATCTCATTCCTCAGAATATTCAACCTTACTAACAATTTCCCCTGGAAATCTTCCTGCTCAGTGATGAATATTTAAAAATAAGTTCTCCAGGATCCCTGGGTGGCGCAGCAGTTTAGCGCCTGCCTTTGGCCCAGGGTGTGATCCTGGAGACCCGGGATCGAATCCCACGTCGGGCTCCCGGTGCATGGAGCCTGCTTCTCCCTCTGCCTGTGTCTCTGTCTCTCTCTCTCTGTCACTGTGTGCCTATCATAAATAAATAAAAAAAAATAAGTTTTCCAACCATGAAATGATATAGTCAATTCAGTGCCCAATGTTGGACCACCTTTGCTGCCCTTAATAGGGATAAAAGACTTCTATGCAGCATAAGGCAATACTAGCAATTTTTTTATTTTAGTTTTTTTATTTATTATTTTTTTGATGGCTTAAAGTTTGTTTGCAGCCCAAATTCTGAGGCCTTTTCTCAAATGATTTCCTTCTACATGATTGATCTCTTCTTATTCATTTCTTATGTACTTAATTTTTACTTTTTATCCTTTTAAAGTTTCCTCTTAGTTTATCAGAATAACCTGGGGAGAATATTTTGGGCATTAACGTCACCTAAGATATTCCCCTCACTCCATAGAATGCTCAACCCAATAGTTCATAGTGTTATGGTGTTTCCTATGTTTTCACCATTATAATGCTGGGAAGTGTGTTCTCAGCTGATATTAACTTCTATTCTGTGAACATGACTTCAGTCCTTTTTAAACCTCTGTACTGCTCAACATATAGCTGCCACACTTCTTCACTGACCACAGGATTCAGTGTTCAAAATTAAGGCATATGGGCTCTTTTTGGCCTTTCTCTGACCAGCAATTCTGGTAGCTCTCTCTTGAACAGATGTGGCATTGTTTGCCATAACCTTTCTCTCACTGATTCCATCTTACTCCTAGTAATTAGAGTATCCTTTCTAAAGGCTTAACATCTACCCAATAACTCTTTATTCTCACCTTTGAGGAGAGATTGTTAGATTTATCAGTTTGTCCCAAACCTACCATTTCCCTGTTAGGAAAATCGTAACAGCATATGCCATACCATACTACTATTCCATAACCACTACTTTCTCTGCACTTACAGGAATTTTCTAGTTAACATCTATATGGAGGTAATTTTCTTGAACCTGAAACTTTAAACCTAATTGTAATAATAAATGTCACCTTCCACAGCTAAAGCCTCCTAGAAGTCCATTTTAGCTTTACATTTGCCTGCTATTAGCGCCCCCTGGATCTCTCATTATTTCTAAAGCTCACTAGAGAACATCATCTCCAGTTCTAAAATTCTCCTGCCTCCCATTGTTTTTCTGGGCTTCACTTAGGATTAACATTTATTTCTATCTTTAACTTTTTATATCCAACCAAATTCTAAGACTTGGTAATCCTACCTACCTGGCAGCTGTGTCCTCCTTTTAAATTCCAAGGTCAATTCAGGTTCTTATATCCTCTTACCTGGGGCATTCCCAATGTCTCCAGATCCTGCCACTAGCTTCTCTTCCCATCCATTGCAGCAGATCCAGTTTGCTGAAGCACAGATTTTATTCCGGTATTTTCCTTTTCAAAAGCTTTCAGAGATTCTCCATTTCCTATAGAATCAAGTGTTATATTTTTGCCTCTTCTTGGCCAAAGTGTGTTAAATCTACATGGAAATCTTCATTCTGTCACCCAGTTCACATTCCTTTGGTGTCAGACTGAAGTTTATGACTTGATTCATTCTACTCATCAAGCATGTTTATTGCTTCCATTCAGAAGGCTGGGAAAACTTAAAAGGGAAGCAACAAGAAGCTGGGTTAGACTCTCAGGCCAGACAACTCCTTGAAATGTATTTTCCTTATTAACAGAATGGAAATATCTATTATAAAATATTAGTAGGATAGTAAAATGTGACTGAAAGTCCTGACAACAGTGCCCAGAATGTGATAAACACTTGCAATACATTACTATAAATAATAATTAAACCAGACACAATGCAAAATGTCCCTGGTAGAGTTGGTGTGCAGTAAACAGACAATAAATAATATTTGTCATTCATCATCATTTGTTGTCATCATCATCATTCTTCTTATCATTCTACCCTTTTCAATTACAAACTTATTCCTTTTGATAGAAAAGGTATAAATAGTAGTTGAAATAGCATTTAACTCAGGAAAGTGAAAATTCAATGACTGGTTAGAGGCTGTAATTCTTTCAGCTATTTCCACAGCGGGAATTTAATCAAGAATAACAATATTCCGGGTTTTGATTTTATTTCACTCTGTGTGTATGATATTGGAGACTAGAGAACATTTTTTTCTCCTTGTGATCACTCTCCTACTGAGTGGATCCTCTGTTATCTTTCAGAAAATAGGTGAAGAGTCAGGAAAAATGGTCAAAGAGCCTACAGAGAATTTTAGAGAGCAAAAAGGCAAGTTGAAAGCTTCTAGGACCATTGTTCTGAAGGAGACACCATGTGACAATGACATTTGTTCAAGTTTTTTTTATTTTCTCAAGGTTTAATAATTCTCCTTTATTCCTATTATTCTACTGTGTGCTTACACCTTCTCTCTTCCATTCTCTCTCTTTCTTCAATAGATATTTCCACTCTTGTTCTTAATTTTCTCTTGGAAACTCTTTTCATCTCTAAGGACATCTTTAGCTCTTCCTTCTTTACTTACTTTTTTTTTTTTTACCTCCCCTCCTCTTTTGCTTTTAATTCTTAATATATAGATTTGAATATTATTTTAAATCTTTTATCTGTTAGAGAGGATTTTCATGTCTCTTAAAAGAAATGAATTTATAATCTTTTGTTACTCTTCTCTGTGATCCTTGTTGTTTTTCCCCCTTTCTGATTAGTAATTATCTTTTTTTAAAAAAAAATATTTTATTTAATTATTCACGAGAGACACACAGAGACACAGGCAGAGACACAGGCAGAGAGAGAAGCAGGCTCCATGCAGGGAGCCCAATGTGGGACTCCATCCTGGGACTCCAGGATCATAGGCCAAAGGCAGGCGCTTAATCACTGGGCGCTTAATCAGGCATCCCTGATTAGTAATTTTCATTTTTGGAAAGGATGTTTTACCCTAAAAACATTGTTTTTGCTAAATAGGTGACTTTATATGAGTTTGTGTATGATTAAAAAGATTAAAACAATATATTACAGATGCATACCTATGGTGGGTCTACTTTATGAGTACATAGTTACAACATGTGAGCTCTACTGATGTCAGAAATTATCATAGGTGCTGTATTCATCATCTCCAAGTATGATAATGACTCTTCAAACAATTTTTGCCCATATTTTTCAGGTGAGAAAACTTATGTTAAGAAAGATTATTATTGGGTGCCTGGGTGTTTGACTTTGACTGGTTGGCGCAGGTCATGATCTCAGGGTTCTGTAATGGAATCCTACATCAGGCTCCCTTCAGGGATCCTGTTTCTCCCTCTGCCTGTGTCTCTGCCTCTCTCTCTGTGTCTCTCATGAATAAATAAATACAATATTTTGAAAAAAAGAAAGATTATTATTCGGGGAGCACAAGACTGAGAGGTGGCAGAGACCAGCTTCAACCCAATGGTGGCAGAGTCTAAATTTCCTCAAACTGGGGGATACTGAAGTGTGGCTGGAAGAGCAGAAAACCTCAGGGTTGGCCTAGGGCTTTCATTTACTTCTAATGTAAGTTACCTAAAACATTAGTTTATATTAAAACAAACACAATGTGTCATACAATATACTGCAGAGTTTTCATGAATTTTAAAGCTACAGTAGGTAATTTTGAAGTCATCAGGGCAGCAACATTTTTGTGGGTTTTTCATAATTATTTTTAACTTTTCATTTGGAATAACTATAAAATATATTCAAATAAATAATTATTTAAAATAAAAATACATTTATTTTAAATAATTATAGGAAAATGCAACAGTAATGTAGAGAAGTCCTGTGTACCCCTCACCCACTTTCCCCCAAAGGCTGCATCTTGTATAACTACAGTGTCAAAACCAGGAGACTGAAATTGCTATAGTGTTTTGATAGACATAGTTCAATGCCATTTTATCACATGTGTAGATTTCTGTACCCACAGCCTCAATTAAGATACAAAACGGTTCCATCACCACTAAGATCTCTCTCCTGTTGCCTTTTCATGATCACACCCTGCATTTCTAACCCCCAGCAACTGCTATTCTGTTTTCCATTTCTATACATTTCTTCCTTGGGGGCATGTTATACAAGTGCAATCACACAATATATGACCTTTTGAGACTGGCAAATTGGCTTTTTTTTTTTTTTCACTCAGTACAATGTCCTTAAGTATCATCCAAGTTAGAGAACGAGTAACTAGTTTATTCCTTTTTACTACTGAATGATATTCTCTAGTGTGGGTGTGCCAGAGCTTTCTTAACTGTATACTTGCTGAGAAAAATTTTAGTTGCCACCAGTTTTGGACTATTACAAATTAATCAACTATGAACATTATTGTACCAGCCTCTTAAGGCTGCTATCACAAAATGCCACAGACTGGGTAGTTTCAACAACAGAAATATATTTTCTTACAGTGTTGGAGGTCAGAAGTTTCATATAGAGATGCGGTCAGGGTTGCTTTCTGATGTTCCTAGCTTGCAGGTAGCATCTTCTCACTTTGTCTTCACATGAACTTTCTTCTTGGCGGGGTTGAGTGGGGAGTATGAGGTATTAAAAAATTCTCTATCTAAGGAAAATATCTTTCAAAAATGAAGATATGAGTAAGATATTGTTGGATTAATGAGTGAGAGAATTCATCACCAGCAGGGATGAACTACAAGAAACTTGAAAGGAATTTTTTCATGCTGAAGGAAAATTATACCAAATGGAAATTGTCCACTGAAGGATTGAAGAGCTCAGATAAATGTAAATATGTAGGGAAATTTAAAAGACTTCTTATTTCTTAATTTCTATAAAGGATAACTGGTCATTTAAAGAACAAGGAATAACAATGAGAATTAAATTTATAATATATATAGAAATAATATGGGACAATTATAGTAAAAAGGACAAGAGAGAGTATTTGGAAGCATATACTCTTTGAAGTTTCTAATATAATATGATACTTAAATAGTTTAATACTAGTTTATAGTAGACATTGATAAGTTAAAAGATGCATATTGTAAACCATAGAGTCACCAATTTAAAAAACACCAAGAAGTACAGCTTAAAAACAAATAAAGGAGATACAGTGAAATACGAAAAAATACTAAGTTGATCCAAAAGAAGACATAAAAGAAATAGAAGTAACACAGGACAGATAAAACAAACAGAGAACAAATAACATGATGGAAGACAAACAGAAACATATCTATAATCATGTCAAATGTAAATGGACCAAAAACTAGAATTAATTACCTAATATATCCATTTTTTCAATGGCAGTATTAGCACTGTTGATTATTTTGAAATCATGACAGTGGAATCATGTAAAGAGTGTGACAAATAAGAAGTATGCAAAAAATAAAATTTCATTTTTATTTTGTTGGTTTTTTTGGCACCAATTGTTTTAAATGAGTGTTTAAAATGGGAAGGCTGATGTAAAAAAAAAAATGTGCCAATTATCAGTATATTATTTATGCATTCCCCAAATAGATTTTGAAACTCTCAACTCAAGCAGTTTTCAAATTGAAAATATATAATTACTACTTTCAAGTCTGTCCCTTCCAGATTGGGCTTTTAGCTCTTGCTCTGTAGCTGACTCAGACTTCATCAGGGTGGGTGACAGAAAAGAAAGAGCTGGGCATGATCTGGTGCTGGGGTGACAAGGAAGGGACAGAAAGAGAGGCCTAGAGTCTCAGAGCATAGAAGCATGGATTATACTGCTCATCAGTAGTTTGGGTGGGTTTGATCTTAGAGCCAGATCATCAAACATTTCTCCTAAAATTATAGTCCATACTTTGGTAAGGCAAATAAAACACCAGTATTTTAGAATCTGTGCTCCCAAATTAAGAAATAAATTATAGCATTGAGATTCTGCATCAATCTTAAATCATGAAACCCCTTCACTTTTGATATCTTTGAATATTAACTAAAAATTGTTTTTTTTCACTTGGCCCAATGTAATAGCTAGAAATAAAGGAATAGTGTTGCATATAAATATTCCTATTGAGTCATTATTCCTAATACAAGTGCCTAAAAGTACCTGCCATGCCATTGCTTTTCTCCCCAAATTGTGTGTGTGTGTCTGTTGTGTCTGTGTCTGTGTAGTATATGAACAAGAGAAATGAAGAGAGAAAAGAGAGAGAGGAAGAGAAGGAGAGGGTATCTTGCCACCTGGCACAACATTTCTTCTCTGTTTCTGTCTACTGTTGGTGCTGAGAAGTGAAGCTTCCTTTAGTACATGGAGTTGCCCCCATGAAATCCTGGAGCATCTTTAGTTCTCAGGATGATGGCTTTCCTGGCTGTAAAGTTTCTCTGGGGATTGTCAGAGCTGGGTTCCACACTGACCTTCACTCCCCTTTCCACCTTTGTAACCTGTTAGCTCAGAGAGCCATGCCATGTAAGACTTAGACAAGTCACTATCCTGCACTTTTATATTGAACTCCTCTCTGACACTTTTATTCTACTTCCATGGGATCTACTCTGTCTTTCTCTAGCTCCAAGTTTCTTTCTTTCTTTTTTTTTTTAAGATTTTATTTATTTATTCATGAGAGACACAAAGAGAGAGAGGCAGAGGCACAGGTAGAGGGAGAAGCAGGCTCCATGCAGGGAGCCCCATGCGGAACTCGATCCCGGGACTCCAGGACCAGGCCCTGGGCTGAAGGCAGTGGTAAGCTGCTGAGCTGCCCGGGCTGCCCCTAACTCCAAGTTTCAATAGGACAGGAAGATCTGGACAGGGACTTCTGCAGTGCCACCTCATTTAGTTAATGCATACAGCAGGTGTGCACCTGAATCTCCAAACCTCTGAGAGCCAGAAATGTTCACTGACTCCTTTTTAATCAAGTAAAGTATGACCACCACTCCATCACTCAGTTTAATCCTAGTCATTCCTGGGCAGGAACCTTACTAACCCCCCAGGAATCCAGGGATTTCTACAGGTCTGTGGACTAGAGAAAGACCTTTAGTCCACAGAGAGCCTCATAGTTCAGGTCTCTGTACCCAAAGATCATAGTCTCATTCTTCTAGTGCATACTGTGGTCTCACGATTAACTGGTGAGTCTGAGAATACTGGGCAAGGCATCCAGCCAGTCTTTCAGATAAGGGCTGTCAGATTGCCAGCAACAGTTTGTACCCCTTCATCATCTCGGTGGACTGAATTTCACCTATCCATGTGTGAATGCACCTAGAGAAATGCTCTTTCTGTTTGCCAGCCTTACTCCCGTATTAGGAGAGCAACACCCCATCAGTTAGACTCATCTCTTGTGACAGAGGCATATAATGCATCATTCTAAAAGTCTATAATCATTTGCTAGCTCTAAAATTGATATGTCAGGGCTTTCTTCTTGTTGCATTTTAACTACCTACTTCATTGCAAAATGTTCTGGATGTGATTCTCTTTATTGATGTAGGAAAATGTTGTATGCAGTTAGGGTCCTATTAGCAGTTCAGGAAGGAATTGTAGGCATGCTAGCAGTGCTCAGAAGATAACCCAAATGCAAATGCCCGTTATATCTGCTCCTTTGGCTAGTGATTCCAAGCCATCTAGATATGGTTGGTATGGTTTTATGAGAAAGGGGAACGGTGAAAAGGAGGGGGGGGCTTGGGGAGGGGTGGAAAGTTAGTGTGGAAATTCTGAATAGAATTCCTTGCTCCAAAGACTGTAAGACCTTGTCTTTTACTTGTAGCTAGTTATAAAAATGTATATCTGAGGGTCTTTTCTCTCACAATAGTATTTGTAAGAAAATTTTATTTTGAAATATTTAAATGCATGCCAAATCAGAAAATAGTATAATGAAACCCTGTATGCCCATCACTTGATTGAATAATTATGAATATCGTCCCACACTTTTTGGTATTTTTACAATGAAATATTTTAATTTCAAATCCAGGCCTCTTATAATTTTGTCCATATGTACTTGAGAACTCATTGCTAAAAAATATGGACTTTTAATACCTAACAACAATGCTACTAACAAAATTCTCAGTAATTCTGTAATACCCTATATGTGATGTCCAGTCCACATTCAGATGTATTCGTGTGGCTGCCTTATTTAAAACAGTATCAGACTGTCCACTGTCCACACTTGAAAATATCCATATGTCAGTTGAATGTCCTTTGTTCTTTAGCAGAATGTCCATCTGCTTGTTTTCCATAGCATTTGATACCAGCAGGCCAGGTGAGAGGACCCAGAGGGGACCCCACAAGACCAGCCCACAAGGTCCCTTGCTGCACAAAGGATGGAAGTCGAACACGAGCCAGCAGGAGGTGAAAGCAGAGTTTATCGAAGATCTATAGAGAGTGCAGATACAGAGTGTCTGGGGGACCCATCAAGGAAAGGAAGGAGTCTTTGGAGTCTGGGGGTTTTTACTGAGGACAGTGGTCCACTGTCCATGTCCTCTTAGACATCCAGGAACAGATTAGAACAAAGATGAGGGCCCAGGTGTTATTCCTTGGAGCCAGGGGTCTTGGCGTTGAGATGTCTATCTCTGGTGGTGTGGAATACACATATGATCGCTTCATCTGGTCATTCTCACCTGGTCCTTCCTTAGATGTTATCTGTTCTAGAGAAATCATTAGCTCCTTGTCCCTTACAAGGAGGACATATGCTATTTGCATTACAAGGCAAGTATCAAGTGGGATGGAGGTGCCAGTCCTAGCAAGGATAGAAGCAGTAAAAGGAGAAAAAGCAGATTTTTATGAAGCCCTTTAGTTTCCCTATCTCACACTGATTTGCTGAAGAAATATGGCTGCTTTCTTTCTCACCAGGCCATTTAACTTGTTCTATTATCCCCCTTCTCTGCATTGCAAATACTGCATCACATCAGGTGCCATCTCTTCCACTTTTAATAGCTAGAATTTCTCCATGTAAAACTGCATTCCTTCATCAATTAGAGCCATTTGGTTATCCAGAAAGACTACTGTATAGGAATTGGAGGATAAATGCAGAGATCTTTCCCTTCAGTTGCCAGTTTGCAGAGTGGGTGGTGCTCCAGTTTTCTCCAGTGTCACCCAGTGACTGTTCTTCATCTCTCCTTCCCCCACTCTCCCTGCCCCCTCTATTTCTCCCTTTTCCTTTTCTCTCTCTCTCTCTCTCCTCTTTCCCTCTTCCTTCTCTCTCTCTCCTTCTTTGCTTAGTCCCCTCTCCCTTCCCTCCTCACCCTTACACTTTGTTATCATTTTAAATTCACACATTCTTATATATTCAGTGTATTTCAATCGGTTACAGTGGTTACCTTTTGGTTCTCATATATTCCTATCTTTGGTGAATGGAAGCCCCCACAAGTTGGCTTCTGTGGCTTTTGACATGACTCTCCTCAGGATGTCCCAGAATCACCTTTTACATTTCTTTCTCAAGCCCCAGAATCAGTTATCCCTCTTCAGAGCTCTGCCCCCTTTCAGTGGAGAATGGCATTTAGAAAACATCATCAGGCCCTATGGGTGGGCTTTGCTATTATTAGGTTGTTACAGTTTCTAGAACCTTCTGTGGTTCAGAGCTAGGAAGTACATAATGTTTAAAGAAAGCAGTCAGGACTGAGGGGTAGCCCCACATTTGCCAGTCTTCCATCAGGCCTTTCCCTGGGGATGGTGGATTTTGCTGTTTGTCCATTTCTCTAGGATCCACTTCTTCTGCACCTCTCTCACCCCAGGGGAACTTTGTCCTTCCTGGCCCCAGAGCTTCTGCCTTACTCAAGACACACCCTGCCTTTGCCATCATCCAGTGTTTGTGACCATCACAGAGCTCCCTGATGCTGTGTGGTTCATCAGCCTCTCCGCCAGGTACACTTTCTGCACTTACCTATAGTTTGGGGCTTGCATCAATCTGGTTGTAACATCATTTGCTGACCCATTGACCTGGTTTAAGTCAGAGGCTAAGTCCTCCTTTTGGAGTGAGGGAGCTGGTGGGCAGCCTATAGGACCTCAGGTACTCTCCTTGGATCATACCATGACCCCAATACCCCATGCTAACTCCACCTACCACTGTGGTCACCACCAGTATTTTAGGGCTCAGGCTATTCCCTGATGTTTACTTGTTTCAAAGATATTATCCATGAGTTTTCCACATGCTATCCCTGTTGATCTGTTTGTCTTGCATTGGGAATTTGGGGGAATCCAGAAACCATGCAGACACTCTTATTCCACTACCCAATAATGTTTTAAATTAAAATCAGCATGTAATTAGACATAGCCTAGACA
Organism: Vulpes lagopus; assembly: GCF_018345385.1. NCBI lineage: Eukaryota > Metazoa > Chordata > Mammalia > Carnivora > Canidae > Vulpes > Vulpes lagopus. Next base: position 93,558,623 of record NC_054827.1, on the reverse strand, counting down.
TACACCTCTCATGGAGACATTACAGACAAATTCCCAATGGAGAAGATAAAACAAAGTAAATGCCAGAAAGCATGGCAAATGAGCCCTTGGTGGTTCAGACATCCCTTAGGATTGTTCTAAAGAAGCGATGCCTTTATTCTCTTTCCCTCACAATTCATCCTGACCTTTGTGCTAAGAATAGTTCAGTTGTTTAAACATTTCTAGTTCACCTCTAACTGCTGGTTACAATGAAAGAAAAGAGCCATTGTCCCTTCCTTTTAAGCACTTCTGTAGAGCCACACATCAGAATGGCCTGGAGCAGAGGGTCTGGGGCAAACCAAAAAAGACTAGAGAGTAGCTCTTAGCAACCTTGCAGTAAAAAGCCTTGGGGCTTTAAAACAGAAAGAAAAGAAAAAGAAAAAAAAAAAAAAAAAGGAAGGCTTGGAGCACAAAGATGGTATTATGGAAACTTATTTTGGCCTGTGTAAAAAGAAGTGCTGAAAAAAATAATAATGAACAAGCAAAAAACCCATTCTGTAGCTTAAAGTTGTGTCCTAAGAAAAACTAAACCTGTTCTTAAAACATTTTTTTAATTAAAGTACATTGATATACAATGTTGCATTAGTTCCAGGTATATGACAGTGAAAATCTGTCCCCTCCTCCCCCCCGCCTTTTTTAAGAGATCAACACACTCTTTGGTATGCTAATGTGATACACATACATATAGTAGCAATGCATATAATAATGATTTATTTGAAGAAGAAGCTAGTGGTCATCATTCCCCAAGCAAACTTGACCAACCAGCCCTTTTATATTTATGTTTTAACAGTTCAATCCCAAGAAACACAGCTATAGAATGAGTGCAACAGGGGCTCTAGCAGTTATCAGCACCAAAAAGCTTCTGTGATTTTAAGAAAGGTACTAATATTTATTTTTTAACTGCTTATTTGAGAATTAGTGTTTACTGAATAGCCTGGTGTTGTCCCAGGTCATACTAGTTATGCCAAAGACCTTACACTTAGGTTTCTGCTTTCGAGGAGATGACTGTGTTAGGAAATCATCATAACAGAACATGATGAGTAGAGCAGTCATAAAGTATCAGAAGTATGGCTAAAAGAGCAAGTGACCTTTATACTAAGAATGGTTTTATTGTTACTTTAAACATTCGTAGTTTATTTCTAGTGTTAAAAGTTAAACAGAGACATGTTAAAATTTTTTGACTTTATTTGCACAAACATCAAATCAAGTCAGGCAGTACCAACCCAGAAGTGGTCAGGGGTGCCCCATTGACAGGAACTAGGGGTAAAGTTTTGAAGGAACAGACATGGAAGCAAAGCTAGGAAATTATTTAATTAGTCGTAGTGTACAGTTTCCTTATTTGGGAAAGCCTAGTTGACTGTTTATGTTTATTTGTTCTTAAATCTCATTTTGTGGAAGACCAATGCATTTATAGGAATTGACTCTGGCTTAGGTTTTGGTTTGCTTACAAAGGCTACCAAGGTGGGATGCCTGGGTGGCTCAGAGGTTGAACATCTGCCTTTGGCCCAGGGTGTGATCCTGGGATCCCTGGGTCCTGAGATTGAGTCCCTCATCAGGCTCCCTGTAAGAAGCCTGCCTCTCCCTCGGCCTGAGTCTCTGCCTCTCTGTGTCTCTCATGAATAAATAAATAAAATCTTAAAAAAAAAAAAAAAATCAAAGGCTACCAAGGCATTAGAGCCACTGGTCTAATGGCCTCTTTGTTTAATTGTTTTAATACTAGTCCTCGTCTCTGCCTTGGAAAGTCAGAAAGGCTTTCCAGAAGTGGCGCCTAGAGAGTACAAGTCTGAGAACTTGCATGACAGAGAGTTGGGAATATCCAGTCCAGTTATTTCAAATTATATTGTGTGCTTTCCCATTGGAAGGTGAGCTTGGAAAATTCTGGGATTGAGATGCTGAATTCAATACCTGATTTTAAATAAAGCAACAAAAAGCATTAGTACAATGTTCAAGTTATGACTTGTTGCATTAATGGAATATTGTATGGAAGACTTGGTGGTTTTGAAGTGGGAGAGCAAGATTCTTGTCTCACAGAGTTGAAGAATGAATCTCACGGACAAAGGAGAATGAGTAAAGCAATAGAGTTTTATTGAGCAAGGTTACAGAAAAAGCTCTCAGGAGTGAGAGGGATCCTCACAGGGATGCCAATGTGGGCCTCCACTGAAAATCTTTTAATTAGAAGTGACCAGAGAGCTTGCAGCCTTATCATTCTTGGAATGCCTTGGTTAGAGAAACAACTGGTGATAACATCTTTAATGGCTTACTTCTTCTTTGGGTTCTGGTTATTCTTTGTCAGTCACAAGTAATTGTCATATAAAGGCCCTACCTCTGATGCCCAGGGCAGAATGGTCTGGTTTGTTCCCTTATCTCTGGTTTTTTAGCATTTCTGTTAGCCTGATGGTGTAGCCTCCTACCTATCTCTCCCTACCTAGACCCACCTGTCCCTTACCCAATGAGACCCTTCAGATGTATATCAGTGGGTCATATACCTGGGGGATGATTTCCAACACATATCTTCATGGGGAGGGAGGTAGAGATAAAGGAAGTTTCCAAAGGAATTTTTATATGTTAAATTAGACTTACAGGATCCTAGGGGTTGGGTTAAGATTGCCTTTTGCCCTTCATAAAGTGTCAACATCCAGGCAGTTGATTCCTAGGGAATGTCACTCTAGGGAAATGTCACTCTGCTTGTTTCAAGGACCTGTCAATGGGCTGCAAGTAGTAAGGAAATTTAATAATTTTCCTTTGCCTTTGTTTCTTTCATCAGTTTGGCTTGTGTGTGTCACACCTACCTGGGTGTGTCTCGTTTCTGTGGTTCATTAAACAGTGGGACACTCCTTAACTGATTCAGTATGCACTTCAATCTCTTTTTAAAAACTTTGAGGGCTGCCAAGAAGACTAGCTAAGACAAACCATGGAAAATGATAAGAGGCAATTTCATAGATGCCCAAACAGTGATGATGAGTATTATTGACTCAGTTAATACTTGCTGTTGGTTAAAACCTACAACTCAGGGCACCTGGGTGGCTCAGGGGTTGAGTGTTTGCATTTGGTTCAGGTTGTGATCCCAGCGTCCTCGGATTGAGTCCCGCATTGGGCTCCCCATAGGGAACCTGCTTCTCCCTCTGCCTATGAATAAATAAATAAATATATATATAAAAAAAAAACACAAATCATACAAGCCTAAATGTCAAAAATTGTGAAATTCCTCTTTGGATTCAACTCAATGCCAGAATCAGAAATACTACTTATTTTGTAAGTGAAAATAATATCATTAGTAAAGTGCTACAATTTGCCATTTTGAAACATGTCCAATTTAGCAATCTAGGAAAGCAGTATTTTCAGAGTAAGTTCCAAGAACAGCTTACAACAATGTCCCATGCCCCTTGCAATGCAGTCACTGTGTATTCATTATATGCATCCAAGGTAAAATGCATTAACCACATTCAAAAAAGGTGCACTGTGTTTTTTCCATTTTTGTTGGAAATGGTACCTCCAGTTTTATAATCACTTATTTTGGGTCTACTAACTTCTTTGCATAACAAATTCCTCTGATTTTTGTGATAAATCCTGATGGTTTGATGCTTAGTCTGATTCCCAAGAAATTGATCATTTTCTCCTCTGCTATAGTATGAAAACTTCAATCAAGAACTACACAAGTGAGAAATTTCCAGTTTGAAAGTGTTTAGCATTCACCTCTTTCCAGAATACAATGAAACCCTGGGGTTCTATTGCTGGGTCAGGAACCCATTTATCATGTGTCTTTAAAAGTTTGATTTCCTATTTGTTGCCATCTGTTCCTTACTCTTTCATGTTATGGATTTCAAAGGCCACAGTATATGGAGTTCAGAAGAAACACAGAGTGCTTGGAGAAGGACACAATATAATGATATAAGGTGGGGGAGGGGAACAGCTCCCTCTTCAACCTGGTATGCCTCCAAACAGCTCCTCTGCTTTTAATCTCTGTTACCAAATTGTTCTCTGGGGTCACAGTGAGTTCATCACCTTTCATATGTAACTGCAGACAGCTCTGGAGTGTCAGAGCAGTTCTGCCCATGAATACACTGTGCATGTTGGTAGAATGCCTGCTGGAACATTTGGATCCTCAGCTTTCCCTAGGAAACATTGGGCTCAGTGCTTCACCTTCATGTCACAGAGCTCATGAAGATGTTAGCTGGCACCTCAGGGTGAGAGAGATAACCTGGGCATGACCAGCACACTCTTTCCTCTTTCTGAAGGCACTTAGTACTATCAGAGTAAAACTGTGGGAACAGTTAATCTAGAAGACTGAATAGATTTATATCTTTCAAAAGCAACTGAGAACAGACAGATGGCCTGAGTGGAAAAACAAAAAATGAAAAGACACAGAACAAAATAGGCACTGTAAAATTCTCCCAGATTACTTGATGACCATTCCTTTCAGATGCATTTCTATCTCCAGGTGGCCCAGTGCCCTCCTGGTAGAGTGCTAGACTCTCCTATATGGTAGCTTGCATTCATCTTCTCCTGAACCACGGATCAACCCATTTCCATTAGCCAACCCCAACTCTTTTCATACCCTCACATTTAACACAGCACTCCAACCATATCATCATTTACCCTATTACCTCCACCCCAACTTAGATCCCATTTCTTTTTTTTTTTTTGTATATGTTTTTATTGGAGTTCGATTTGCCAACATATAGTATAACACCCATTGCTCATCCTGTCAAGTGCCCCCCTCAGTGCCTGTCTCCCAGTCACCCCATCCCCCTACTCCAAAGATACAGATGCAGTGAAACGGCAGGAGACCTGCACCCCAATGTTCATAGCAGCAGTGTCCACAATAGCCAAACTATGGAAGGAGCCCCGGTGTCCATCGAAAGATGAATGAATAAAGAAGATGTGGTTTATGTATACAGTGGAATATTACTCAGCCATTAGAAACGACAAATACCCACCATTTGCTTCAACGTGGATGGAACTGGAGGGTATTATGCTGAGTGAAGTAAGTCAATCAGAGAAGGTCCCATTTCTAAGGTGAACCTATACTCTGTATGTGTGTGTACATATATGCATGTGCATGTGCACTTGCTTGCATGTGTGTTCAAGCAGAGTCACTTCTAAAGATGATTGGAAAATACCACCACCAGTAGCTCTATTTTCCTTTATTGTTCTTTCATTTCCTCCTTCATCCTCCATGGCTCCAGGCCGACTAATGCTAATGCTCTTACCATCCACAGTCTACCATTGTTAGCATATGTACTCCTTATGGCCTCTGAAAATTCACTAATATTTAGATAGGACTGACCAACCAGATGTACAAAATTGTTTTGGTTTAATATTTTTGTGTTTGTTTTAGTCTGCTCAGGCTATGGTAACAAGATACCATAGACTGGGTTACTTAAACAGCAAAAATTTATTGTCTCATAGTTCTGGAGTTGGGAAGATCAAGATGGCAGCCAGTTGGGTTCCTGGTAGGACCTCCTTTCCTGTCTTGCAGATGGCAGCCTTCTCTCTGTGTCTTCACATGGTAGAGACTAATATCAGGACACATCCTATCTCATTAGAGGCCCCATGCTTATGATCTCATTTGAGCTTTAATTATATCCATAAAGGCCTTATCTCCAAATTTAGTCACATTTGAAATGGTTTAACGTGATGGAGTTTGGAGGTGATGGTCAAGAAAGAATTCTTGAGATATCTTTGATGCAAAAAGGTGATTTTATTAAAGCATGGGAATAGGACCTGTGGGCAGAAAGAGCTGCATTGGGGTCATGAGGAGAGACCCATTAGATACTTTCAAGTTGGGAGGGGGTTACAGGTAACATAAGTCTCTAAGGAATTTTGGAAGCAAGGTGTCCAGGACCTTGAGGAGGCTAGCTATTGTTAGGAAAAGGTCATTTATTACTGTCTAATAAAACCCTCATTATGAGACTCTTCAGATGTATATCAGTGGATCATATGCTTAGGGGATAATTGCTAACATATATCTTAGAGAATAGAGATAAAGGAAATTTCCAAAGTAATTTTTGTATGTTAAAGAAGATTCACAGGATCCTAGAGGTGGGGCCAAGATTGACTTTTGTCCTTGGCAATGTATTAAGTCAAGGCAGCTGAGTTCTTAGAGGAATGTCACTCTGCCTGTTTCAAGAACTTGTCAGTAAGCTCTAGGGTAATAAGGCAATATATTTTTTCTTTTTTGTTTTTAAAGGTTTATTTATTTGAAGGAGAGAGAAAGAGAGAAAGAGAGAGAGCTAGTGGGGGGAGGGGCAGAGGGAAAGAATCTTAAGCTGACTCCCCACTGAGCACAGAGCCCAGTGGAGGACTCCGTCCCAGGACCCAAGAGATCATGACCTGAGGTAAAATGAAGAGTTGGTTGCTTAACCGACTGAGTCACCTGGGTGCTCTGGAAATTTAATTTTTCTTTTGCCTTTGCTTTTTCCATTGACACTGGGTGTTAGAGCTTCAACCTTTGGACTTAGTAGGGAAACATTCAGTCCATAGGAGGGTTGGAAATTCCTCTCTCAACATCACGTGTTACTTTTAGCTGCTAGATTGCACTGCACTTACAAGAGCCCCTATTTCAACCTTCATGACATGGAGCAGGGCAGTAAGAGCCTAGAGTTCAAAGGCCAGAATTCAATAAATTCCTTCATATCTCACTGTCAAATCTATTTATCTTCCAACATTTCAGGATGGAGACATTACAAGCAGGCACATAGTAGGAGGGATAGTTTGTTAAAAGCTGATTTTTATGCTCTAGTCCTGTGCCACCAAGAGCTGCTTGTATCATGCTGGCAATTTGGGGGATGTTTTTGGTGGGGTGTCTAAAATCAGCATAACCATGATGCTCTGTTCCAAATCCCCAGAGTCCTTCATTCTACACTTTTTTCATCAGGGAGAGAAAAAGAAGATAGTCCTCTTACCAACATACACCCTATTTACTGGAAGTCTTATCTAGATACATGCACTTGGGACTGGATTTGTGTAACAGACATATCCAAATACAAAAATCTGGGCATGCAACAAGTAAGGAAGGCCATGTTACAGATGTGTGGCCACTGAAAGGATGGAGCAGAGGTTAGGGCCAGAAGCACAGATTCCACAATTTCTGTCTGACTGAATTACTAATTCTATTTGTTCTATGATAATGCACTATCATATAAACACAAAGCCATCTGACCGCACACATGCACCCTAGCCACATCTTTCTGGAGGTGATTGTTCCTTTTTCAGTTACATAATACATCAATGATGAATGAGTATTGATTCACTTACACATATTTATTGAGTGGCTGTTATGTGTAAGGACTCCCAAAGTACTGGGGAAGCAGTAGACTGAAGACCGCAGTACTCAAAAGTGACAAGTTCTGGTTATAGTCAGATCATGAGGTCCTAGTTAAGATGTTTCTGGACTTTTTACTGACATATATGCCATATACTTAGCAATCTCTTATGCTATATACTTTTCAAGCTTTCCCATTCAGTTCTGTACACAAAAAAGCACAATACATTCTTGAAACTAACAAATGCATAGCACTTCTACTATAATATACAGCTGAACATAACTGAGAAATATATGTGACTCCTATCAAGAGTTAGTACCGAGCAATACAATTAAATATTGACACAGATATTAGAATAACATGGAAAAGCCCATAAAGTGCAGATTCTGAGGCACCCTTGCACATCAGCCCTGGGGATGGTCCCTTGCCACAGGAACTGTCTATAGTTTCTCTGGCTGATTCTTAGGCTGCAAGCTCTATGCTAGAATGCAGACTGGTGCCCGGACCTAAGTAATTCACTCTCACAAACTCATCTTGTTAGAATTATTTTTCAAATGTGCATTTATTCAAAATTATATATAGTAAAATGTCATTGACCTGAGAAGTTATTTTCAAATACTCAGGACTTTTCGTAGTCAAATCCATTAATCACTGTTTTATTGGCTTTTATTGTTTTTCATAAGTGATGTTTAAGAGGATACACTCAGGAATCAGAGACCATGCTCTGAATCTGTGTGACATGATGCCTAGACATACCTGGGCTTCCACTCCTGATCTATACAATGGAGGTAAGGATTCCCGTTTCTCAATGTGGTGCTGAGATTTGAATGAGATGACCTGAGGAGGATGCTTAGCTGAGAGGCCAGTATAGAGAGAAAAGAGTTTTCCACACAGCCATCAACAAAGAGATTTGTGCTGAACTTTGGTGGCCCCACTGAACATCCAGCTATGCACAGCTGGATTTGCAAGTGCTGCAAATCAAGAGTGGTCCTGCTGAGGGGCAAGCGGTGTGTGGGTTCAGTGGTCCAACTAGCAAGATGTGCATTTGACCGAAATGAGCTGTTGCCAGTTCAGGCTGCTAATGGGCAACTGATATTTACAGGAAACCTAAAAAAAGCATTCTTTGATAACTGAGGACATGGTCTTAAGGTGATGCCAAGCTAAACTGAGTGAAAACAACAAGAAAATAAAGCTTCTAATTTTATTTTTTACCGAAGAATGATCAGTTCATCTTAGAGAGAAGAGCCTTAGGTGGTAGATTTCTTTAAATTCTTGATTTCTACTTTGTGAAATATTATTTGACAGATGACAAGTTTCTCTGTTTTCATTTGTTCCTCCTGGCAAGCAATGAAATGAGTTTTAAACGGATGACAAACATGCTTCATTTCTTTCTGATAGGTACCTGATCATGTTACTGAATTTCTGAATGATAAGGATATATAAAAAAGTTATCTTTATTACCACATCTCCTACTCCCTTAGCCATAGAAAGACTGGAAAGAGAAAACAAAACAGAACATTAGGCTTGGTTTTCAACTGGCATCTCACTTCTGGCCTTAGGTTGAGGAGAGAGATGAAGCAGTGTGTGCAGCTAAGTAAAGGGAGCCAGACTGAGAACAGACAGTTTGGATCCCCGCCACCTGATTTTATCCAATACTGCACATTAAAAGTGCTCTTTTGAAGGAGGATCAAAATGGTTCTAGGCCTTAAAAACTCTTAAAGTATATTTTCCCCTAGTTTTATTGAGATGTAATTGACATATAACATTGTATTAGTTGAAGGTGTACCATGTGACAATTTATGGATATATGTATTGCAGAATGGTCACCTTATATTGTTACAATTCTTTCCTTGTGATGAGAACTTTTAAGATCTATTCTCTTGGACACTTTATAATACACAATACACTATTGTTAACTATAGTCACCATGGTGTACATTACATCTTCAGAACTTATTAATGTTATTACTGGAAGTTTGTACCTTTGGACCACCTTCACTCATTTCCCACCCCCATCTGTCTGTTGCAATCTGTCTCTGGCAACCACCAATCTGTTCCCTGTATCTATGAGTTCAGTGTTTTGTTTTTCATTTTTCACATATAAGTGAGTTGGTATGATATTTGTCTTTCTCTGGCTGATTTATTTCATTTGGCTCTGGAGGAGGTGGCCCTCAGGGCAAATTCCAGCTCAGCCCTACTACTAGGGTCCTTGACCATGTGGATCACAGTTCTGTGTCCATGAAAGATGGGCAGTACTCCCAGAGTTATTGTGAAATGTAAAGGAGGGAACGCACGAGAGCTCCTGGCATGAGGTGTTGTGCATAATAAGCATTCAATAACTTTTGCAGATCAGGTTGTTGCTGGGTTTAACATTACCACTATGCAATACAATGAGGCTCATTGAGGTGCGATTACCCCAAGAGCACACAGCTAATAGTTGGTAAAAAAAAAAAGTGGATGTCTCTAACATTGGAAGCACAGGGTGAGGAGTAGATGGAAAGATCCTTCTGGTTTCTTCTATAGGAAACTCCTGAAAGAACAAAAACTCCTATTTAAAATTTGATATATTAGCTACCTGCTTCTGCCCTGAATAGCTCTCACAACAAAACTTGCCTCTTTGTTCCATCATGTAAACAAGAAGTTGATGTTCATAGGAGGGCTTGCTGAGGAGATACCAGTGGAACTCTCCATAGCAAAATAAGCATCAACCTATTCCTTTAATTATTGTTCTTTAATAAGTGCTCACCTGATCTTCAAAGCAGTGTGGATGAGGTGGCAGTTGCATACGCCCTGGTAGGAATGACCCTCACAGGTGACATCCTCAGGAAACAGAGTAGTGGAGCTCATTCATGTACTTGGGGCTGGTGTCCAGTAGAGTACATACAAGCGAACATCAAATATTCATTTTACAGAAGCTGTCTCACAAGGAAGAATTAAGGCTAGATGGAACCGAAGCTTATTGTACAAAAGGATCACATACTGACAGACATTTGGGGTTGAAGTGAATTTGTTTCTTACTGAAACAACACAAGACTTTCTAGAACATATCTCAATGCTAGCATTAACTCGATTCCTATCTGATGTGCCTGGGTAAAGGAGAATACATCCCTTACTGGGAGGGTGAACACTGCAGCCTCAAGTGAAGACCTACCACATAAACTTCTGTGGCTGGTTTGTCTTATTTCTTCTTTATTCCTCCCTCCCCTTGCCCTCCATCCTTCCTCTCCTCTCCCTCCCTAGTTCCTTCCTTCCTTCTTCTTTTCTTTCTTCCTTTCTTTCTTTCCTTCTTCTCTTCAGATAATGTCCCCATCTCTTCCAAACAAAAATCAGAAGAAAAAGTGGGATGAATGTTTACCAGCTTCTCTGTGATCCTTCAACAAAGAAATTACAGCAGATACAGTTCAACCTAGATTATTGGCTGACATTGTCTGTGTGTAGCTGTGAAGTGTTACATTTAAGTTTAGTTAGTTTATATGGGACAGATGTGGCTTTCCCTCTTACTGTAAATCATCTTACTACATTATGTGGTTGAATTCTACGAGCCATACTAGAAAAACTGTCTCAGCACTCTTCACTGTATGCCCTGTTTTGGGAATTTTACATGAAACAAATTGAGAAAAACCACGTTTTTCCAGAGAGCGGCATATTAGTCAAATATTTAGGATTTCTACCAAGTGCCTGATGCTTCACAATGACATCACTTCTCTAGCTGAAGACACTAGCACATTCAGCTAAGTACAGAAGATGCAGGCCTTTCCTTCAGAGAGCTTGCATTCTGGCATAAGAAGAGTGACTGACCCCTTTTCTCTTTTAGAGGAGGGGGGTCAGAAAAGTCTTCCTATTAGACTCCCGATAGTAAATGCTTTAGACTTTATGGTCCATTGGATCTCTCACCATTGCTCACCCATGCCCTTGTGGTGGAAACAGCCATGATTGGCATGGCTGTGTCCAGTGAAACTTTATTTACAGAAATATATCTTAGGTGGACTTGACCTGAGAGTCCTAGTGTACTACCCCTGGGATATGTTCATCAATCCCCACAAAATCTTTTCTTAGGGCCTCTATATTTACTTCATTTTAAATTTTTTATTGATGTTGCTTACGTTCCCTACTCCTTTTAGCTGTCTCCAGCTTCTTAGCTCATCCATATTTTATGAATGCAGAGAACACCATCTCCCACATTCTGTATAGATAAACAGTCATCTCTACACATCTCTCTGGGAATAATCCCCACTAATCCAAACAAATATAAAGTGGAGAGGAGAAATAGAGCAGAATGTTTGTCTTTAGCTTCTGTCTGCTGCTTGACTAACTGCATCTGCTTTGATTTCTAAAGAAGAGATTAAACAGAAATTCTTCTCCATTAAGTACCTTTAGGGTCTCTACCAGTGTGTTGTCTTTTGGATATGCAGCTGTAGGACATGGCTGCTGTCCCTTAAATGTGGACAGGTCAGGAAGAGAGTTAAAAAAGCAAATAGCCAGTGGAGTAGAGCATAGTAAAGTCAACGAGCAGAGTTCAACATAGGATGTCACTGGCGTACATGGAATGAGCAGCTAACTCAATACTGGGAACTGCTTCTTCTTGACGTTTTTGGTCTATATAAATAACTTAGAATCTTTGAGGCTGGAAGCCTGGTTTAGGGCTAAATCTTAGGATGAGAAAAATGTCCAACAAACATCCATGGGCTTCACCATGTGCCAGGTTACTTTATGGGGGCTGGACAACATGCCCAGTTTGCCAGGGACTGGCCACTTCTGTGCAGGAAAGCCTCTCTCTGAAGACCACAGAATCAAGTCCACATAAACCCTAGATAGGGGGCAGAATTGAGGTAAATGTTGACAGGTAGCTAAAGCAGAATAAAAGATCCCTCTTTCTCTTCTCTGCCTCCAGAAACACCTGTAATTCATTTTGAACTTTCCCTCCTGATTGCAGACCACAGAACTGGCCTTTATTTTACCAAAGCTAAAAAAAAATGAGTTTAGTAAGAAGAATACTTGTGAACACATTTTCCCCCACATGGGAGACTTTCAACTGTATAGTTCCCATAGTGTTCAATGGCACATTGCCCTGTCTTCTCCTAGCCGGGGATTCTTCCCAGGTTTGGGTGGCTTATAGCTATGTGAGTTTATTCTCTATCATTTGCACACACCTGTACACATAAACACAGGTACTAGCACATGCTCACTTTGAAACTCACAACTTAAACTGATGCAGAATTTTG